>NW_027596251.1:0-498380 GCF_964194155.1 Cetorhinus maximus | reverse complement strand
GTGGGAGAGCAGAGGGAGAGGAGAGGAGAGGATGTGGAGAGGAGAGGGAGAGCACGGTGAGAGGAGAGAAGAGGAGAGGGAAAGGAGAGGGCGAGGGAACGAGTGGAGAGGGAGAGGAGAGGAAGAGGTGAGTAGATGGAGAGGAGAGGAGAGGAGAGGGAGAGGAGAGGGAGAGCAGAGGAAGAGGAGAGGAAAGGAGAGGAGAGGGAGAGGAGAGGAGAGGCGAGGAGGGGGTGAGGAGAGGGACAGGAGAAGAGAGGAAAGGGAGAGGAGAGGAGAGGACAGGAGAGCAGAGGAGAGGAGAGGAGATGAGATGAGAGTGAGAGGAGGGGGAGAGGAGAGGAGATAAGAGGAGAGCAGAGGAGCGGGAGAGCAGAGGGAGAGGAGAGGAGAGGATGTGGAGAGGGGAGGGAGAGGACGGTGAGAGGAGAGAAGAGGAGAGGGAAAGGAGAGGGCGAGGGAACGAGTGGAGAGGGAGTGGAGAGGGAGAGGAGAGGAAGAGGTGAGTAGATGGAGAGGAGAGGAGAGGAGAGGGAGAGGAGAGGGAGAGCAGAGGAAGAGGAGAGGAAAGGAGAGGAGAGGGAGTGGAGAGGAGAGGAGAGGCGAGGAGGGGGTGAGGAGAGGGACAGGAGAAGAGAGGAAAGGGAGAGGAGAGGAGAGGACAGGAGAGGAGAGGAGGGGGAGAGGAGAGGGAGAGGAGAGGGAAAGGAGAGGGAGAGGAGAGGAGTGGAGAGGACAGGAGATGAGAGGCGATGAGAGGAGATGAGAGGAGAGTGAGAGGAGAGGAGAGGAGGGGGAGAGGAGATAGAGAAGAGAAGAGAAGAGAAGAGGGGAGAGGGAGGGTGAGAGGGAGGGGGAGGGGAGGGGTAGAGGGAGAGGGAGGGGGAGAGGAGGGGGAGAGGGAGCGGAGAGGAGAGGAGAGGAGAGGAGAGGAGTGGAGAGGAGGGGGAGAGGAGAGGAGATAAGAGGAGAGCAGAGGAGAGGGAGAGCAGAGGGAGAGGGAGGGGGAGAGGAGGGGAGAGGGAGAGGAGAGGAGAGATGAGAGGAGAGTGAGAGGAGAGCAGAGGAGGGGGAGAGGAGAGGAGATGAGAGGAGAGCAGAGGAGAGGGAGAGCAGAGGGAGAGAGAGGGGGAGAGGAGGGGGAGAGGGAGAGGGAGGAGAGGAGAGGAGAGGAGCGGAGAGGAGCGGAGAGGAGAGGAGAGGAGAGGAGTGGAGGGATGTGTAGCTGAGGGCAGAGGAGACGACAGGATGAGAGAAGAGAAGAGAAGAGAAGAGAAGAGGGGAGAGGGAGGGGGGAGAGGGAGGAGGAGGGGAGGGGAGGGGGAGAGGGAGAGGGAGAGGGAGAGGAGAGGTAGAGGAGACAGAGGGGGCGGAGGGAGAGGAGAGGAGAGCAGAGTGAGCGGGAGAGGAGAGGAGAGGAGAGGAGAGGTAAAGGAGAGGGCGAGGGGACGAGTAGAGAGGGAGTGGAGAGGGAGAGGAGTGGGAGAGGTGAGGAGATGGAGAGGAGAGGGAGAGGAGAGGAGAAGAGAAGACAAGAGAGGAGAAGAGAAGAGAAGAGAAGAGAAGAGAAGAGAAGAGAAGAGGGGAGAGGGAGGGGTAGAGGGAGAGGGAGGGGGAGGGGGAGAGGGAGAGGAGAGGAGAGGAGAGGAGTGGAGAGGAGAGGTGCGGGGATGAGAGGAGAGGAGAGGAGAGGAGATGGAGAGCAGAGGAGAGGAGACGACAGGAGAAGAGAAGAGAAGAGAAGAGAAGAGGGGAGAGGGAGAGGGAGAGGGAGAGGAGAGGTAGAGGAGAAGGAGGGGGCGGAGGGAGAGGAGAGGAGAGCAGAGTGAGAGGGAGAGGAAAGGGAGAGGAGGGGAGAGGAGAGGGAGAGGGAGAGGAGCGGAGATGAGAGGAGAGGAGAGGAGAGGAGAGGGAGAGGGAAACGAGAGGAGAGTGAGAGGGAGAGTGAGAGTGAGAGTGAGAGTGAGAGGGAGAGGGAGAGGGAGAGGGTGAGGGAGATGGAGAGGAGAGGGAGAGCAGTGGGAGAGGAGAGGAGAGGGAGAGTAGACTGAGAGCAGTGGAGTGGAGCGGGAGAGGAGAGAGAGATGGAAAGGAGACGGAGGGGAGAGGAGAGGCGAGGAAAGCTGAGAGAGAGGAGTGGAGAGGGAGAGTGAGAGAGAGGGGGAGGAGAGGGACAGGAAAGGGAGAGGAGAGGGAGCGGAGAGGGAGGGAAGAGGAGAGGGAGAGAGGGTCGAGGAACAGTAGATGAGAGGAGAGGAGAGGAGGGGAGAGGAGAAGAGAAGAGAAGAGAAGAGAAGAGAAGAGAAGAGAAGAGAAGAGAAGGAGAAGGAGAGGGAGAGGGAGAGGGAGAGGAGAGGGAGCGGAGAGGTGGAGGGGGAGCGAGGGGGACTGAGAGGAGAGGGAGAGGAGAGGGAGAAGAGAGGGAGTGGAGAGGGAGAGGAGTGGGAGAGGAGAGGAGAGGGTGAGGGAGAGGAGAGCGAGAGGGAGAGAAAATTTAGAGGAGAGGAGAGGAGAGGGAGAGGAGAGGAGAGGGAGATGCAGAGGAGAGGGAGATGAGAGGGAGTGGAGAGGAGAAGATGAGGGAGAGGAGAGGAGATGGAGAGGAGAGGAGAGTAGGGGGAGAGGTGAGGAGTGGAGAGGGTGAGGAGAGGAGAGGGAGAGGGAGAGGAGTGGGAGATCGAGAGAAAAATTAGAGGAGAGGAGAGGAGAGGGAGAGGAGCAGAGATGAGAGGAGAGGAGAGGAGAGAAGAGAGGGGGAAGAGAGGAGAGGAGAGGAGGGGGGGAGGAGAGGGAGAGGAGAGCAGAGGAGAGGAGAGGAGAGGAGAGGAGAGGAGAGTAGAGGGGAGCAAAGGAGAGGAGAGGGAGAGGAGAAAGGAGGGACGGGAGAGGAGAGGGAGAGGAGATGAGAGGAGATTAGAGGGATAGGAGAGTAGGGGGTGAGGAGGGGAGAGGAGAGGGAGTGGGCGAGGAGTGGGAGAGGAGAGGGAGAGGAGGGAGGTGGAGGGGTGAGGATGGGAGAGGAGAGGAGAGGGAGAGGAGTGGAGAGGGAGAGGAGAGGAGAGGGAGAGGGAGAGGAGGGGGAGAGGGAGAGAAAAATTAGAGGAGAGGAGAGGAGGGAGAGTGGCGGAGATGAGAGGAGGGGAGAGGGAGAGGAGAGGAGAGGGAGAGGAGAGGGAGAGGGAGAGGAGAGGGAGAGGAGATTGTGAGGAGAGGAGTAGGTGTGGGAGAAGGAGATGATATGGAGAGGGAGAGGAGAGGGAGCGGAGAGGGAGAGGGAGAGGGAGAGGAAAGGGAGAGGAGAGAGAGAGGGAGAGGGAAAGGGAGAGGAGAGGAGTGGAGATGAGATGAGAGGAGAGAAGAAGAGAGGAGAGGGAGAGGAGAGGAGAGGAGAGGAGAGGGAGAAGAGAGTGGGAGGAGAGGAGAGGAGAGGAGAGGGAGAAGAGAGTGGGAGGAGAGGAGAGGAGAGGGAGAGGACTGGAGAGGGAGAGGGAGAGGGGGAGGAGTGGGAGAGCGAGAGGAGGGGAGAGGAGAGGAGAGGGAGAGAAGAGGAGAGGGAGAGGAGAGCAGAGGGAGAGGAGAGGTGGAGGAGACAGGGGGGGGCGAGGGAGAGGAGAGGAGAGGATAGGGGAGGAGAGGAGAGGAGGGGAGAGGAGAGGGAGAGGGAGAGGAGAGGGAGAGGGAGAGGAGAGGAGAGGAGGGGAGAGGAGAGGGAGAGGAGAGGAGGGGGAGATGAGAGGGAGAGGATAGGGAGAGGAGAGGATAGGGAAAGGAGAGGAGAGGAGGGGGAGAGGAGGGGAGAGGAGAGGTCGAGTGCGAGGAGTGGGAGAGGAGCGGAGAGGAGGGGAAAGAAGAGGTTTTGGAGAGGCGAGGAGTGGGAGAGGAGAGGAGAGGGAGAGGAGAGGGAGAGGAGAGGGAGAGGGGAGAGAAAATTAGAAGAGAGGAGAGAAGAAGAGTGGAGAGGAGAGGAGAGGAGAAGAGAGGAGAGGGAGAGGAGAGAAAAATTAGAAGAGAGGAGAGAAGAAGAGCGGAGAGGAGAGGAGAGGAGAGGAGAGGAGAGGGAGAGGGAGAGGAGCGGGGAGGGAAAAGACTGTGAGAGGAGAGGAGGTGAAGGGAGAGGAGAGGGAGAGGAGATGTTGAGGGAGATGAGATTGTGAGGAGAGGGGTAGGAGTGGAGAGGGAGAGGATACGGAGCGGGAGAGGAGAGGGAGAGGGAGAGGGAAAGGGACAGGAGATGAGATGAGAGGAGAGGAGAGGAGAGGAGAGGAGAGGGGGGAGGGAGAGGGAGAGGGAGAGGGAGAGGGAGAGGGAGAAGGAGAGGGAGAGCTGTGGAGAGGGAGAAGAGAGGGAGAGGAGGGGAGAGGAGAGCGAGAGGAGAGGAGACGGAGAGGCGAGGAGAGGAGAGCGAGAGGAGATGGAGAGGATAGGGAGAGGAGAGGAGGGGAGAGGGAGAGGAGTGGGAGAGGAGTGGAGAGGGAGAGGAGGGGAGAGGAGAGGGAGAGGAGGGGAGAGGGAGAGGAGTGGGAGAGGAGTGGAGAGGGAGAGGAGGGGAGAGGAGAGGGAGAGGAGCGGAGAGGAGAAGAGAGGTGAGGAGAGGGAAAAGAGGGGCGAGGAGAGGAGAGGAGGGGAGAGGAGAGGGAGAGGTGAGGGAGTGGGAGAGGTAGAGGAGAGGGGAGGAAAGGCAGAGGAGAAGAAGAGGGAGAAAGGAGGGAAGGGTGAGGAGAGGAGAGGGAGAGGACGGGTTGAGGGTGAGGAGAGAATGAGGAGAGGAGGAGAGGAGAGGAGGGGACAATGAGAGGGAGAGGAGAGGGAGAGGAGAGGAGAGGGAGATGGAGAAGGAGAGGGAGAGGGAGAGGAGTGGAGAGGAGATTGAGAGAGAGATGAGAGGAGCGGAGAGGAGAGCAGAGGGAGAGGAGAGGTAGTGGAGATGGAGGGTGAGCGAGGGGGATTGAGAGGAGAGGAGAGGAGAGGAGAGAGAGAGGAGAGGGAGAGGGGGAGGTGAGGAGAGGGTGAGGGAGAGGAGAGGAGTTGGCGAGGAGAGGAGAGCTAGAGGGAGAGGAGAGGTCGAGGATATGAGAGGAGAAGGAGAGGGAGAGGAGAGTGATAGGAGAGGGAGAGTGAGAGGAGAGGGAGAGGAGAGGGAGAGGAGAGGGAGAGGAGAGGGAGAGCGAGCTGGGAAGGGAGAGGAGAGGCGAGGGAGAGGAGCAGGAGAGGAGAGGAGAGGTGGTGAGAGGAGGGGGAGAGGAAAAGGAGAGCGAAAGGAGAGGTTGAGGAGAGGAGAGATAGAGGAGTGGGTGAGGGAGAGGAGAGGGAGAGGAGAATGCGAGGAGAGGGGGAGGAGAGGAGAGGGAGAGGAGAGGGAGAGGAGAGGAGAGGAGATGAGAGGAGGGGAGATCAGAGGTGATGAGAGGAGAGGTAGAGGAGAGGAGAGGAGAGGAGAGGGAGTGGAGAGGAGAGGAGAGGAGAGGAGGGGAGAGGAGAGGAAGAGGGAGAGGCGATGGAGAGGAGTGCAAATAGTGCAATAGTGCAAATCTCCCCCAATTACTGACACTCCAACAGTGCAAGAAACCCTCAATTACTGACAATCCAATAGCGCAGCACACCCTCAATTACTGACACTCCAATAGTGCAGCCCAACCTCAATTACTGACACTCCAATAGTGCAGCACAACCTCAATTACTGACCCTCCAACAGTGCAGCCCAACCTCAATTACTGACACTCCAATAGTGCAGCACACCCTGAATTACTGACACTCCACTAGTGCAGCACATCCTCAATTACTGACACTCTAATAGTGCAGCACACCCTCAATTACTGACCCTCCAATAGTGCAGCACACCCTGAATTACTGACACTCCAATAGTGCAGCACACCCTCAATTACTGACCCTCCAATAGTGCAGCACACCCTCAATTACTGACCCTCCAATAGTGCGGCACACCCTCAATTACTGACACACCAATAGTGCAGCACACCCTCATTAACTGCCCCTCCAATAGTGCAGCACACCCTCAATTACTGACACTCCAGTAAAGCAGCACACCCTCAATTACTGACACACCAATATTGCGGCACACCCTCCATTAGTGACCCTCCAATAGTGCAGCACACCCTCAATTACTGACACAACAAAACTGCAGAACACACTCAATTACTGACACTCCAATAGTGCAGCACACCCTCAATTACTGACACAACAATAGTGCAGCACACCCTCAATTACTGACACTCCAATAGTGCAGCACATCCTCAATTACTGACACTCCAATAGTACAGCACACCCTCAATTACTGACACAACTAAAGTGCAGCACACCCTCAATTACTGACACTCCAATAGTGCAGCACACCCTCAATTACTGACACTCCAATAGTGCAGCACACACTCAATTACTGACACTCCAATAGTGCAGCACACCCTCAATTACTGACACAACTAAAGTGCAGCACACCCTCAATTACGGACACTCCAATTGTGCAGCACACCCTCAATTACTGACACTCCAAAAGTGCAGCACACCCTCAATTACTGACACCCCAACAGTGCAGCACAGCCTCAATTACTGACACTCCTATAGTGCAGCACACGGTCAATTCCTGACACTCCAATAGTGCAGCACACCCTCAAATACTGACCCTCCAATAGTGCAGCACACACTCAATTACTGACACTACAATAGTACAGTATACCCTCAATTAACGTCACGCCAATAGTGCAGCACACTCTCAATTACTGACCCTCCAATAATACAGCACACACTAAATTACTGACACTCCAATAGTGAAGCACACCATCAATTGCCGACACTACAATAGTGCAGCACACCCTCAATTACTGACACTCCAATAATTCAGCAAACCCACAATTACTGACACTAAAATAATGCAGCACACCCTCAATTACTGACACTCCAATAGTGCTGCAAACCCTCAATAACTGACACTCCAATAGCGCAGCACACCCTCCATTACTGACCCTCCAATAGTGCAGCACACCCTCCATTACTGACCCTCCAATAGTGCAGCACACCCTCAAATTACTTACAATCCAATAGTAGAGCGCACCCTCAATCACTGACCCTCCAATAGTGCAGCGAAGCCTCAATTACTGACACTACAATAGTGCAGCACACCCTCAATTACTGACACTCCAATAGTGCAGCACACCCTCAATTACTGACACTCCAATAGTGCAGAACACCCTCAATTACTGACCCCCCAAAAGTGCAGCTCATCCTCAATTACTGACACTCCAATAGTGCAGCACACCCTCAATTACTGACACTCCAATAGTGCAGCAAACCCTCAATTACTGACACTCCAATAGTGCAGCACACCCTCAATTACTGACACTCCAATAGTGCAGAACACCCTCAATTACTGACACCCCAATAGTGCAGCTCATCCTCAATTACTGACACTCCAATAGTGCAGCACACCCTCAATTACTGACACTCCAATAGTAGAGCACACCCTCAATTACTGACACTCCAATAGTGCAGCACACCCTCAATTACTGACCCCCCAAAAGTGCAGCACACCCTCAATTACTGACACTCCAATAGTAGAGCACACCCTCAATTACTGACACTCCAATAGTGCAGAACACCCTCAATTACTGACCCCCCAAAAGTGCAGCTCATCCTCAATTACTGACACTCCAATAGTGCAGCACACCCTCAATTACTGACACTCCAATAGTAGAGCACACCCTCAATTACTGACACTCCAATAGTGCAGCACACCCTCAATTACTGACACTCCAATAATGCTGCACACACTCAATTACTGACAGTCCATTGGTGCAGCAGACCCCCGAATACTCTCACTACAATAGTGCAGAAGAGCCTCAATTACAGACCTTCCAATAGTGCAGCACACCCTCAATTACTGACACTCCAATAGTGCAGCACACCCTCAATTACTGACTCTCCAATAGTGCAGCACAACCTCAATTACTGACTCTCCAATAGTGCAGAACACCCTCAATTACGGTCACTCCAATAGTGCAGCACACCCTCAATTTCTGACACTCCAATAGTGCAGCACACCCTCAATTACAGACAATCCACTAGTGCAGCACACCATCAATTACTGACACTCCAATAGTGTAGCACACCCTCAATTACTGACACTCCAATAGTGCAGCACACCCTCAATTACTGACACTCCAATAGTGCAGCACAACCTCAATTACTGACCCTCCAATAATGCAGCACACCCTCAATTACTGACACTCCAATAGTGCAGCACACCCTCAATTACTGACACTCCAATAGTGCAGCACACCCTCAATTACTGACACTCCAATAGTGCAGCACACCCTCAATTAATGACCCTCCAACAGTGCAGCACACCCTCAATTACTGACCCTCCAATAGTGCAGCACACCCTCAATTACTGACACTCCAATAGTGCAGCACACCCTCAATTAATGACCATCCAACAGTGCAGAAAAAAACTCAATATCTGACACTCCAATAGTGCAGCACAACATCAATTACTGACACTCCAATACTGCAGCACACCCTCAATTACTGACCCTCCAATAGTGCAGCACACCCTCAATTACTGACCCTGTAATAGTGCAGCACACCCTCAATTACTGACTCTCCAATAGTGCAGCACACCCTCAATTACTGGTACTTATAGAGTGTAGCACACCCTCAAATACTGACACTCCAATATTGCAGCACACCCTCAATTACTGACCCTGTAATAGTGCAGCACACCCTCAATTACTGACTCTCCAATAGTGCAGCACACCCTCAATTACTGACACTCCAATAGTGCAGCACACCCTCAATTACTGACACTCCAATAGTGCAGCACACCCTCAATTACTGACCCTCCAATCGTGCAGCACACCCTCAATTACTGACCCTCCAATAGTGCAGCACACCCTCAATTACTGACCCTCCAATAGTGCAGCACACCCTCAATTAATGACACTCCAATAGTGCAGCACACCCTCAATTACTGACACTCCAATAGTGCAGCACACCCTCAATTACTGACCCTGTAATAGTGCAGCACACTCTCAATTACTGACCCTCCAATAGTGCAGCTCAACCTCAATTACTGACACAATAAATGTGCAGCACACCCTCAATTACTGACACTCCAATAGTGCAGCACACCCTCAATTACTGACCCTCCAATAGTGCAGCAAACCCTCAAATACAGACACTCCAATAGTGCAGCACACCCTCAATTACTGACCCTCCAATAGTACAGCACACACTCAATTACTGACACTCCAATAGTGCAGCACACACTCAATTACTGACAATCCAAATGTGCAGCACACCCTCAAATGCTGACCCTCCTATAGTGTAGAACCCCCTCAATTACTGACCCTTCAATAGTGCAGCGTACCCTCAATGAAAGGCACCCCAATAGTGTAGCACACCCTCAATTACTGACACTACAATAGTGCAGCACAGCCTCAATTATGGACACTCCATTAGTGCAGCACACCCTCAATTACTGACTCGCAATAGTGCAGCACACCCTCAATTAATGACCCTCCAATATTGCAGCACACCCTCAATTTCTGACACTCCAATAGTGCAGCACAACCTCAATTACTGACACTCCAATAGTGCAGCCCACTCTCAATTACTAACCCTCCAATACTGCAGCACACCCTCAATTACTGACACTCCAATAGTGCAGCACACCCTCAATTACTGACACTCCAATAGTGCAGCACACCCTCAATTAATGACCCTCCAACAGTGCAGCACACCCTCAATTACTGACCCTCCAATAGTGCAGCAAACCCTCAATTAATGACAGTCCAATAGTGCAGCACACCCTCAAATACTGACACTCCAATAGTGCAGAATTCCCTCAATTACTGGCCCTCTTATAGTGCAGAACACCCTCAATTACTGACTCTCCAATAGTGCAGCACACCCTCAATTACTGACACTCCAATAGTGCAGCACACCCTCAATTAATGACCCTCCAACAGTGCAGCACACCCTCAATTACTGACTCTCCAATAGTGCAGCACACCCTCAATTACTGACACTCCAATAGTGCAGCACACCCTCAATTACTGACACTCCAATAGTGCAGCACACCCTCAATTACTGACACTCCAATAGTGCTGCACACCCTCAATTACTGACTCGCAATAGTGCAGCACACCCTCAATTACTGACACCCCAATAGTGCAGCACACCCTCAATTAATGAACCTCCAACAGTGCAGCACACCCTCAATTACTGACCCTCCAATATTGCAGCACACCCTCAATTACTTACACTCCAATAGTGCAGCACACCCTCAATAACTGACACTCCAATAGTTCAGCACACCCTAAATTATTGACCATCCAACAGTGCAGCACAAACACAATATGTGACACTCCAATAGTGCAGCACATCTTCAATTACAGACTCTCCAATAGTGCAACACACCCTCAATTACTGACACTTATATAGTGTAGCACACCCTCAAATACTGACACTCCAATACTGCAGCACACCCTCAATTACTGACACTCCAATAGTGCAGCACACCCTCAATTACTGACACTCCAATAGTGCAGCACACCCTCAATACCTGACCCTGTAATAGTGCAGCACACCCTCAATTACTGACCATGTAATAGTGCAGCACACCCACAATTACTGACTCTACAACAGTGCAGCACATCCTCAATTAATGACCTTCCAATAGTGCAGCACACCCTCAATTACTGACACCCCAATAGTGCAGCACACCCTCAATTACTGACACTCCAATAGTGCAGCAACCCTCAATTACTGACACCCCAATAGTGCAGCACACCCTCAATTACTGTCACTCCAATACTGTAGCACACCATCAATTACTGACACTCCAACAGTGCAGCACACCCTTAATTACTGACACTCCAATAGTGCAGCACACCCTCAATTACTGACACTCCAATAGTGCAGCACACCCTCAATTACTGACACTCCAACAGTGCAGCACACCCTCAATTACTGACACTCCAATAGTGCAGCACACCCTCAATTACTGACACTCCAATAGTGCAGCACACCCTCAATTACTGACTCGCAATAGTGCAGCACACCCTCAATTACTGACACTCCAATAGTGCAGCACACCCTCAATTACTGACACTCCAATAGTGCAGCACACCCTCAATTACTGACACTCCAACAGTGCAGCACACCCTCAATTACTGACACTCCAATAGTGCAGCACACCCTCAATTACTGACACTCCAATAGTGCAGCACACCCTCAATTACTGACTCGCAATAGTGCAGCACACCCTCAATTACTGACACTCCAATAGTGCAGCACACCCTCAATTACTGACACTCCAATAGTGCAGCACACCCTCAATTACTGACACTCCAATAGTGCAGCACACCCTCAATTAATGACCTTCCAATAGTGCAGCACACCCGCAATTACTGACACCCCAATAGTGCAGCACACCCTCAATTACTGACACCCCAATAGTGCAGCACACCATCAATTACTGACACTCCAATAGTGCAGCACACCCTCAATTACTGACCCTGTAATAGTGCAGCACATCCTCAATTACTGACCCTCCAATAGTGCAGCTCAACCTCAATTACTGACCCTTTAATAGTGCAGCACATCCTCAATTACTGACCCTCCAATAGTGCAGCACACCCTCAATTACTGACACTCCAATAGTGCAGCACACCCTCAATTACTGACCCACCAATAGTGCAGCACACCCTCAATTAATGACACTCCAATAGTGCAGCACACCCTCAATTACTGACACTCCAATAGTGCAGCACACCCTCAATTTCTGACCCTGTAATAGTGCAGCACACCCTTAATTAATGACACTCCAATAGTGCAGCTCAACCTCAATTACTGACACAATATATGTGCAGCACACCCTCAATTAATGACACTCCAATAGTGCAGCACACCCTCAATTACTGACCCTCCAATAGTGCAGCAAACCCTCAAATACAGACACTGCAATAGTGCAGCACACCCTCAATTACTGACACTCCAATAGTGCAGCACACCCTCAATTACTGACACTCCAATAGTGCAGCACACACTCAATTACTGACACTCCAATAGTGCAGCAAACCCTCAATTACTGACACTCCAATAGTGCAGCACACCCTCAATTACTGACACTCCAATAGTTCATCTCACCCAAAATTACTGACCCTTCAATAGTGCAGCACTCCCTCAATTACTGACACCCCAATAGTGCAGCACACTCTCAATTACTGACACTACAATAGTGCAGCACAGCCTCAATTATGCACTCTCCAATTAGTGCAGCACACCCTCAATTACTGACTCGCAATAGTGCAGCACACCCTCAATTACTGACCCTACAATAGTGCAGCACACCCTTAATTACTGACACTCCAATAGTGCAGCACACCCTCAATTACTGACACTCCAATAGTGCAGATCACCCTCAATTACTGACCCTCCAATAGTGCAGCACACCCTCAATAACTGACACTCCAATAGTGCAGCACACTCTCAATTACTGACACTCCAATAGTGCAGCACACACTCAATTACTGACACTCCAATAGTGCAGCACACCCTCAATTACTGACGCTCCAATAGTGCAGCACACCCTCAATTACTGACCCTCCAATATTGCAGCACACCCTCAATTACTGACACTCCAATAGTGCAGCTCACCCTCAATTACTGACACTCCAATAGTGCAGCACACCCTCAATTACTGACACTCCAATAGTGCAGCACACCCTCAATTACTGACACTCCAATAGTGCAGCAAACCCTCAATTACTGACACTCCAATAGTGCAGCAAACCCTCAATTACTGACACTCCAATAGTGCAGCACACCCTTAGTTACTGACACTCCAATATTGCAGCACACCCTCAATTACTGACACTCCAATAGTGCAGAATTCCCTCAATTACTGATAATATTTTAGTGCAGCAAACCCTCAATTACTGACCCTCCAATTGTGCAGCACACCCTCAATTACTGACCCACCAATAGTGCAGCTCATCCTCAATTACTTACTCTCCAATAATGCAGCAAACCCTCAATTACTGACACTCCAATAGTGCAGCAAACCCTCAATTACTGACACTCCAATAGTGCAGCAAACCCTCAATTACTGACACTCCAATAGTGCAGCACACCCTCAATTACTGACACTCCAATAGTGCAGCACACCCTTAGTTACTGACACTCCAATAGTGCAGCACACCCTCAATTACTGACACTCCAATAGTGCAGAATTCCCTCAATTACTGATAATATTTTAGTGCAGCAAACCCTCAATTACTGACCCTCCAATTGTGCAGCACACCCTCAATTACTGACCCACCAATAGTGCAGCTCATCCTCAATTACTTACTCTCCAATAATGCAGCAAACCCTCAATTACTGACACTCCAATAGTGCAGCACACCCTCAATTGCTGACCCTCCAATAGTGCAGCACTCCCACAATTACTGACACTCCAATAGTGCAGCACACCCTCAACTAATGACACTCCAATAATGCAGCACACCCTCAATTAATGACACTCCAATAGTGCAGCACACCCTCAATTACTGACATTCCAATAGTGCAGCACACCCTCAATTACTGACACTCCAATAGTGCAGCACACCCTCAATTACTGACCCTCCAATAGTACAGCACACCCTCAATTACTGACACTCCAATAGTGCAGCACACCCTTAATTACTGACACTCCAATAGTGCAGCACACCCTCAAATCCTGACACTCCAATAGTGCAGCACATCTTCAATTACTGACACTCCAATAGTGCAGCACACCCTCAATTACTGACACTCCAATAGTGCAGCACACCCTCAAATACTGATACTCCAATAGTGCAACACACCCTCAATTACTGACATTCCAATAGTGCAGCACACCCTCAATCAGTGATCTCAATCGGTCCATTTAACCTCCCCGTGATCTCAATCTCTGTCCCTTTAACGTCCCAGTGATCTCACTCTGTCCATTTAATCTTCCCGTGATCTCAATCTCTGTCCATTTAACCCGCCCGTGTTCTCACTCTCTGTCCCTTTAACCTCCCCGTAATCTCACTCTCTGTCCCTTTAACCTTCCCGTGATATCAGTCTCTGTCCCTTTAATTTCCACGTGATCACACTCTCTGTCCCTTTCACCTTCCCGTGATCTCACTCTCTGTCACTTTAAACTCCCCGTGTTCTCACTCTCTGTCCCTTTAACCTCGCCGTGATCTCACTCTCTGTCCAATTAACTTTCCCGTGATCTCACTCCCTATGTCTTAAACCTCCCCGTGATATCACTCTGTTTCACCTTAACCTCCCCGTGATATCACTCTATGTCCCATTAACCTCCCCGTGATCTCACTCTCTGTACCTTTAACCTCCCCGTGATCTCACCAACTGTCCCTTTAACCTACTCGTGATCTAACTCTCTGTCCCTTTATGTTCCCCGTGATCTCACTCTCTGTCCCTTTAACCTCCTTGTTATATCAATCTCTGTACCTTTAACGTCCCAGTGATCTCACTCGGTCCATTTATCCTCCCCGTGATCTCAATCTCTTTCCCTTTAAACTCCCCGTGATCTAAAACTCGGTCCCTATAACCTCCCCATGATCTCACTCCCTGTCCCTTTAACTTCCCCGTGATCTCACTCTGTCCCTTAAACCTCCCAGTCATCTCACTCTCTGTCCCTTTAACCTCGCCGTGATCTCACTCTCTGTCCCTTTAATCTCTGCGTGATTTCACACTCTGTTCCTTTAACCTCCCCGTGATCTCATTCTCTGTCCCTTTGATCTCCCCGTGATCTCACTCTCTGTCCCTTTAACCTCCCCGTGATCTCACTCTCAGTCACTTTAACCTACCCGTGATCTCACTCTCTGTCCCTTTAAACTCCACATGATCTCTTTCTCTGTCCCTTTAGCCTCCCTGTGTACACATTATCTGTCCCTTTAACCTCCCCGTGATCTCACTCTCTGTCCCTTTAACCTCCACGTGATCTCACTATCTGTCCCTTTAACCTCCCCGTGATCTCACTCTGTCGCTTTAACCTCCACGTTAACTCTCTCTGTCCCATTAACCTCGCAGTAATCTTACTGCCTGTCCCTTTAACCTCTCCGTGATCTCACTCTCTATCCCTTAAACCTCCCCGTGATATCACTCTCTGTCCCCTTAACTTTCCCGTGATCTCTCTCTCTATCCCTTAAACCTCCCCGTGATATCACTCTCTGTCCCATTAACCACCCCGTGATATCACTCTCTGTCCCATTAACCTCCCCTTGATCTCACTCTCTGTCCCTTTAACCTCCCCGTGATCGCACTCTCTGTCCCATTAACTTTACCGTGATCTTAATCTGTGTCCCCTTAACTTTCCCATGATCTCACTCTCTATCCCTTAAACCTCCCCGTGATATCACTCTCTGTCCCATTAACCTCCCCGTGATCGCACTCTCTGTCCCATTAACTTTACCGTGATCTTACTCTGTGTCCCCTTAACTTTCCCGTGATCTCACTCTCTATCCCTTAAACCTCCCCGTGATATCACTCTCTGTCCCATTAACCTCCCCGTGTTCTCACTCTCTGTCCCTTTAACCTCCCCGTGAGCTCACTCTCTGTCGCTTTAACTTCTCCGTGATCTCACTCTCTTCCCTTTTACCTCCCCGTAATCTCACTCTCTGTCCCTTTAAACTTCCCGTGATATCAGTCTCTGTCCCTTTAATCTCCCCGTGATCACACTCTCTGTCCCTTTAAACTCCCCGTGATCTCACTGTCTGTCCCTTTAACATCCCCGTGATCTCACTCTCTGTCCCATTAACCTCCCGGCGATCGCACTCTCTGTCCCTTTAACCTCCCTGTGATCTCACTCTCTGTCCCATTAAGCTCCCCGTGATCTCACTCTCTGTCCCTTTAACCGTCCCGTAATCTCACTGCCTGTCCCTTTAACCTCCCCGTGATCTCATTCTCTATCCCTTAAACCTCCACGTGATATCACTTTCTATCCCTTTTATCTCCCCGTGTTCTCACTCTCTGTCCCTTTAACCTCCCCGTGATCTCACTCTCTATATCATTAACCTCCCCTTGATCTCACTCTCTGTCCCCTTAACTTTCCCGTGATCTCACTCTCTATCCCTTAAAACTCCCCGTGATCTCAATCTCTTTCCCTTTAACGTCCCAGTGATCTCACTCTGTCCCTTTACCCTCCCTGTGATCTCATTCTCTGTCGCTTTCACCTCCCGGAGATCTCACTCTCTGTCGCAGTAATCTCCCCGTGATCTCACTCTCGACCCCTTTAACCTCCCCGTGATCTCACTCTCTGTCTCATTAACTTCGATGTGCTCTCATTCTCAGTCCCTTTATGCTACCCGAGAACTCACTCTCTGTTCATTTAACCTCCCCACGATCTCACACTCTGTCCCTTTAAACTACCCATGATCTCACATTCTGTCCCTTTAACATTCCCGTGATCTCACCCTCTGTCCATTTAACCTCCCTGTGATAACACTCTCTGTACATTTAACCTACCCGTGATCTCACTCTCCGTCCCTTTAACCTCCTCGTGATCTCACTATCTCTCCCTTTAAACTCCCCGTGATCTCACTCTCTGTCCCATTAACCTCCCCCTGAACTCACTCTCTGTCCCCTTAACATTCCCGTGATCTCACTCTCTATCCCTTAAACCACCCCGTGATATCATTTTATGTCCAATTAACCTCCCCGTGATCTCAATCTCTGTCCCTTTAACCTCCCCGTGATCTCAATCTCTGTACCTTTATCGTCCCAGTGGTCTCACTCGGTCCCTTTATCCTCCCCGTGATCTCACTCTCTGTCCCTTAAACCTCCCAGTCATCTCATTCTCTGTCCATTTACCCTCCCCGTGATTTCACACTCTGTTCCTTTAACCTCCCCGTGATCTCATTCTCTGTCGCATTCACCTCCCCGTGATCTCACTCTCTGTCCCTTTAACCTCCTCGTGATCTCACTCTCTATCCCTTTCACTTCCCCGTGATCTCACTCTCTGTCCCTTTAACCTCCCCGTAATCTCACTCTCTGTCCCTTTAACCTCCCCGTCATCTCAATCTCTGTCTCTTTAACGTCCCAGTGATCTCATTCTGTCCAATTAATCTTCCTGTGATCTCAATCACTGTCCATTTAACCTGCCCGTGATCTCACTCTCTGTCCATTTAACTCCCCGTTATCTCACTCTCTGTCCCTTTCACCTCCCCGTCATCTCACTCTCTGTCCCATTAACCTCCCCGTGAACTCACTCTCTGTCCCTTTAACCTGCCCGTGAGCTCACTCTATGTCCCTTTAACTTCCCCGTAATCTCACTCTCTGTCCCTTTAACCTCCCCGTAATCTCACTCTCTGTCCCTTTAACGTCCCCGTAATCTCACTCTCTGTCCCTTTAACCTCCCCGTGATCACACTCTATGTCCCTTTAAACTCCCCGTGATCTCACTCTCTGTCCCTTTAACCACCCCGTGCTCTCACTCGCTGTCCCTTTAACCTCCCCGTGATCGCACACTCTGTCACTTTAACCTCCCCGTTATCTCACTCTGTCCCTTTAGCCTCACCGTGATATCAATCTCTGTCTCTTTACCCTGCCCGTGATCTCATTCTCTGTACCTATAACCTCCCCGTGATCTCACTCTCTGTCCCTTTAACCTCCCCGTGATCTCACTCTCTGTCCACTTAACCTCCCCGTGAACTTAGTCTGTCCCTTCCCTGATCTCATTCTCTGTTCCTTTAACTGTTCCACTGATCTCAATCTCTATCCCTTTAACTGTCCACTTGATATCACTCTCAGTCCCTTTAACTGGCCCCCGATCTCACTCTCTGTCCCTTTAATAGTCCCTGCTCTCTCTCTGTCCCTTTAGCTGTCCCTGATATCACTCTTTGTCCCCTTCACTGTCCCCCTGATCTGACTCTCTGTCCCTTTAACTGTCACCCGATCCCACTCTCTGTCTCTTTAATAGTCCCTGATCTCTCTCTGTCCCATTAGCTGTCCCTGATATCACTCTTTGTCCCTTTTACTGTCCCCTTGAACTCCCTCTCAGTCCCTTTAATTGTCCCTGATCTGACACTCTGTCGCTATAACTGTCCCTGATTTCAATCTCTGTCCCTTTAACATTCCCGTGATCTCAGCCTCTGCCCCTTTAAACTCCCTGTGATCTCACACTCCGTCCCTTTAACCTCCCTGTGATCTCACTCTCTGTCCCTTTAACCTCCCCGTGATCGCACTCTCTGTCCCATTAACTTTACCGTGATCTTAATCTGTGTCCCTTTAACCTCCCCGTGCTCTCACTCTCTGTCCATTTAACCTCCCCGTGATCTCACTCTCTGTCCATTTAACCTCCCCGTCTTCTAAATTTCAGTCCCTTTAACCTCCCCGTGAACTCACTCTATGTTCCTTTAACCTCCCCGTGTTCTCACTCTCTGTCCCTTTAACCTCCCCGTGATATCAATCTCTGTCCACTTAACCTCCCTGTGATCGCACTCTCTGTCCCTTTAACCGCTCCGTGATCTCAATCTCTGAACCTTTAACCTCCCCGTGATCTCACTCTCTTTCCCTTTAACCTTCCGGTGATCTTACTCTGTCCCTTTAACCTTCCCTGATCTCATTCTCTGTTCCTTTAACTGTTCCCCTGATCTCAATCTCTATCCCATTAACTGTCCCCTTGATATCAATCTCAGTCCCTTTAAGTGGCCCCCGACCTCACTCTCTGTCCCTTTAATAGTCCCTGCTCTCTCACTGTCCCTTTAGCTGTCCCTGATATCACTCTTTGTCCCCTTAACTGTCCCCCTGATCTGACTCTCTGTCCCTTTAAATGTCCCCCGATCCCACTCTCTGTCCCTTTAATAGTCCATGATCTCTCTCTGTCCCATTAGCTGTCCCTGATATCACTCTTTGTCCGTTTTACTGTCCCACTGAACTCCCTCTCAGTCCCTTTAATTGTCCCTGATCTGACTCTCTGTCGCTATAACTGACCCTGATCTCAATCTCTGTCCCTTTAACATTCCCGTGATATCACCCTCTGTCCCTTTAACCTCCCCCTGATCTCACTCTCTGTCCCTTTAACCTCCCCGTGATCTCACTATCTGTCCCTTTAACCTCCCTGTGATCTCAGTCTGTCGCTTTAACCACCCCGTTAACTCTGTCTGTCTCGTCAACCACCCTGTGATCTCAATCTCTGTCCCTTTAACCTCCCCGTGATCTCACTCTCTTTCCCTTTAACCATCCCCTGATCTCACTCTCTGTCCCTTTAACTGTCCCCTTGATATCAAACTCAGTCACTATAACTGGCCCCCGATCTCAATCTCTGTCCCTTTAATAGCCCCTGCTCTCTCTCTGTCCCTTTAGCTGTCCCTGACCTCAATCTCTGTCCCTTTAACATTCCCGTGATCTCACCCTCTGCCCCTTTAACCTCCCCATGATCTCACAGTCTGTCCCTTTAACATTCCCGTGATCTCACCGCCTGTCCATTTAACATCCCCGTCATCACACTCTCTGTACCTTTATCCTCCCCGTGATCTCACTCTCCGTCCCTATAACCTCCCTGTGATCTCACTCACTGTCCCTTTAACCTCCCCGTATTCTCACTCTCTGTCCCATTAAACTCCCCATGATCTCAATCTCTGTCCCTTTAATCTGCCCGTGATCTCATTCTCTTTCGCTTTAACCTCCCCGTGACCTCACTCTCTGTCCCTTTAACCTCCCCGTGATCTCACTCTCTTTCCCATTAACCTCCCCGTGATCTCTCTATGTCCCTTTAACCTTCCCGTGATCTCTCTCTAGTCCCTTTAACCTCCCTGATCTCACTCTCTGTCCCATTAACCTCGCTGATTTAGCTCTCTGTCCCTTTAACCTCCCCGTGATCTCAGTCTATGTCCCTTTAATCTTCCCGTGCTCACACTCTCTGTCCCTTTAACATCCACGTGATCTCACTCACTGTCACTTTAACCTCACCGTGATCTCAGTCTTTCCCTTTAAACTCCCCGTGTTCTCACTCTCTGTCCCATTAACCTCGCCGTGATCTCACTCTCTGTCCCTTTAAACTCCCCATGATCTCAATCTCTGTTCCATTAATCTGCCCGTGATCTCATTCTCTGTCCCTTTAAGCTCCCAGTGTTCTCATTCTCTGTCCCTTTTACCTCCCCGTGATCTCACTCTCTGTCCCTTTAACCTCCCCGTGATCTCACTATCTGTCCCTTTAACCTCCCCGTGATCTCACTCTGTCGCTTTAACCAACCCGTTAAATTTCTCTGTCCCTTTAACCTCCCCGTGATCTCACTATCTGTCCCTTTAACCTCCCCGTGATCTCACTCTCTGTCCCTTTAACCTCCCCGTGATCTCACTCTCTGTCCCTTTAACCTCCCCGTGATCTCTCTCTCTGTCCATTTAACTTCCCACTGATCTCACTCTCTCCCTTTAATCTTCCCGTGATCTCAATCTCTGTCCCTATATCCTGCCCATGATCTCATTCTCTGTACCTTTCACTTACCCGTGATATCACTCTCTGTCCCATTAACCTTCCCGTGATCTCACTCTCTCTCCCTTTAACCTCCCCGCGATCTCTCTCTGTCACTTTAACCTCCCCGTAATCTCTCTATGTCCCTTTAACCTTCCCGTGATCTCTCTCTAGTCCCTTTAACCTCGCTGACCTCACTCTCTGCCCCTTTAACCTCCCTGATTTAGCTCTCTGTCCCTTTAACCTACCCGTGATCTCACTCTCTGTCCCTTTAAACTCTCCGTTATCTCACTCTCTGTCCCATTAACCTCCCAGTGATCTCACTCTAACCCTTTAATCTTCCCGTGATCTCACTCTCTTTCCCTTTAACCTCCCCGTCATCTAACTCTCTGTCCCTTTAACCTCCCCGTGATCTCACTCTCTGTCCCTGTAACCTCCCCGTGATCTCAATCTCTGTGCCTTTAACATCCCCGTGATCTCACTCTCTGTCCATTTAATCTACCCGTGATCTCAATCTCTGTCCATTATACCTGCCCGTGATCTCATTCTCTGTCCCTTTCACCTCCCCGTGATCTCATCATCTGTCCCATTATCCTCCCCGTGATCTCACTCTCTGTCCATTTAACCTCCCCGTCATCTAACTCTCTGTACCTTTAACCACCCCGTGATCTCACTCTCCGTCCCTATAACCTCCCTGTGATCTCACTCACTGTCCCTTTAACCTCCCCGTATTCTCACTCTCTGTCCCATTAAACTCCCCATGATCTCAATCTCTGTCCCTTTAATCTGCCCGTGATCTCATTCTCTTTCGCTTTAACCTCCCCGTGATCTCACTCTCTGTCCCTTTAACCTCCCCGTGATCTCACTCTCTTTCCCATTAACCTCCCCGTGATCTCTCTATGTCCCTTTAACCTTCCCGTGATCTCTCTCTCTGTCCCATTAACGTCCCAGTGATCTCACTCTCTCCCTTTAATCTTCCCGTGATCTCAATCTCTGTCCCTTTAACCTGCCCGTGATCTCATTCTCTGTACCTTTCACTTACCCGTGATCTCACTCACTGTCCCATTAACCTACCCGTGATATTCACTCTCTCTCCCTTTAACCTCCCCATGATCTCTCTCTGTCACTTTAACCTCCTTGTGATCTCACTATCAGTCCATTTAACCTCCCCGTGATCTCTCTCCATGTCGCTTTAACCTCCCCGTAATCTCTCTTTGTCCCTTTAAACTCCCCGTGATCTCAGTATTTCCCTTTAAACTCCCCGTGTTCTCACTCTCTGTCCCATTAACCTCGCCGTGATCTCACTCTCTGTCCCTTTAAACTCCCCATGATCTCAATCTCTGTTCCATTAATCTGCCCTTGATCTCATTCTCTGTCCCTTTAAGCTCCCAGTGTTCTCATTCTCTGTCCCTTTAACCTCCCCGTGATCTCACTCTCTGTCCCTTTAACCTCCCCGTGATCTCACTATCTGTCCCTTTAACCTCCCCGTGATCTCACTCTGTCGCTTTAAACAACCCGTTAAATTTCTCTGTCCCTTTAACCTCCCCGTGATCTCACTATCTGTCCCTTTAACCTCCCCGTGATCTCACTCTCTGTCCCTTTAACCTCCCCGTGATCTCACTCTCTGTCCCTTTAACCTCCCCGTGATCTCTCTCTCTGTCCATTTAACGTCCCACTGATCTCACTCTCTCCCTTTAATCTTCCCGTGATCTCAATCTCTGTCCCTATATCCTGCCCATGATCTCATTCTCTGTACCTTTCACTTACCCGTGATATCACTCTCTGTCCCATTAACCTCCCCGTGATCTCACTCTCTCTCCGTTTAACCTCCCCGCGATCTCTCTCTGTCACTTTAACCTCCCCGTAATCTCTCTATGTCCCTTTAACCTTCCCGTGATCTCTCTCTAGTCCCTTGAACCTCGCTGACCTCACTCTCTGCCCCTTTAACCTCCCTGATTTAGCTCTCTGTCCCATTAACCTACCCGTGATCTCACTCTCTGTCCCTTTAAACTCTCCGTTATCTCACTCTCTGTCCCATTAACCTCCCAGTGATCTCACTCTAACCCTTTAATCTTCCCGTGATCTCACTCTCTTTCCCTTTAACCTCCCCGTCATCTAACTCTCTGTCCCTTTAACCTCCCCGTGATCACACTCTCCGTCCCTTTAACCTCCCCGTGATCTCACACTCTGTCCCTTTAACCTCCCTGTCATCTCACTCTCCGTCCCGTTAACCTCCTCGTCATCTCACTCTCTGTTCCTTTAACCTTCCCGTGATCTCACTCTCTGTCCCTTTAACCTCCCCGTGATTTCACTCACTGTCCGTTTAACCTCCCCGCGATCGCACCCTCTGTCCCATTAACTTTACCGTGATCTCACTCTCTGTCCCGTTAACCTCCCCGTGATCTCACTCTCTATCCCTTAAACCTCCCCGTCATCTCACTCTCTGTCCATTTAACCTCCCCGTGATCTCACTCTCCGTCCCCTTAACCTCCCCGTGATATCACTCTCTGTCTCTTTAACCTCCCCGTGAACTCACTCTCTGTCCCTTTAATCTCCCCGTGATCTCACTCTCTGTCCCTTTAACCTCCTCGTGATCTCACTCTCTGTCCATTTAACCTCCCCGTCTTCTAAATTTCAGTAACTTTAACCTCCCCGTGAACTCACTCTCTGTCCCTTTAACCTCCCCGCGATCTCACTCTCTGTCCCTTTAACCTCCCCGTGATCTCACTCTCTGTCCACTTAACCTCCCCGTGATCTCACTCTGTCGCTTTAACCAACCCATTAAATTTCTCTGTCCCTTTAACCTCCCCGTGATCTCACTATCTGTCCCTTTAACCTCCCCGTGATCTCACTCTCTGTCCCTTTAACCTCCCCGTGATCTCACTCTCTGTCCCTTTAACCTCCCCGTGATCTCTCTCTCTGTCCATTTAACGTCCCACTGATCACACTCTCTCCCTTTAATCTTCCCGTGATCTCAATCTCTGTCCCTATATCCTGCCCATGATCTCATTCTCTGTACCTTTCACTTACCCGTGATATCACTCTCTGTCCCATTAACCTCCCCGTGATCTCACTCTCTCTCCCTTTAACCTCCCCGCGATCTCTCTCTGTCACTTTAACCTCCCCGTAATCTCTCTATGTCCCTTTAACCTTCCCGTGATCTCTCTCTAGTCCCTTTAACCTCGCTGACCTCACTCTCTGCCCCTTTAACCTCCCTGATTTAGCTCTCTGTCCCTTTAACCTACCCGTGATCTCACTCTCTGTCCCTTTAAACTCTCCGTTATCTCACTCTCTGTCCCATTAACCTCCCAGTGATCTCACTCTAACCCTTTAATCTTCCCGTGATCTCACTCTCTTTCCCTTTAACCTCCCCGTCATCTAACTCTCTGTCCCTTTAACCTCCCCGTGATCACACTCTCTGTCCCTTTAACCTCCCCGTGATCTCACACTCTGTCCCTTTAACGTCCCTGTCATCTCACTCTCTGTCCCGTTAACCTCCTCGTCATCTCACTCTCTGTTCCTTTAACCTTCCCGTGATCTCACTCTCTGTCCCTTTAACCTCCCCGTGATTTCACTCACTGTCCGTTTAACCTCCCCGCGATCGCACCCTCTGTCCCATTAACTTTACCGTGATCTCACTCTCTGTCCCGTTAACCTCCCCGTGATCTCACTCTCTATCCCTTAAACATCCCCGTCATCTCACTCTCTGTCCATTTAACCTCCCCGTGATATCACTCTCTGTCTCTTTAACCTCCCCGTGAACTCACTCTCTGTCCCTTTAATCTCCCCGTGATCTCACTCTCTGTCCCTTTAACCTCCTCGTGATCTCACTCTCTGTCCATTTAACCTCCCCGTCTTCTAAATTTCAGTAACTTTAACCTCCCCGTGAACTCACTCTCTGTCCCTTTAACCTCCCCGCGATCTCACTCTCTGTCCCTTTAACCTCCCCGTGATCTCACTCTCTGTCCACTTAACCTCCCCGTGATCTCACTCTCTGTCCCTTTAACCGCTCCGTGATCTCAATCTCTGTACCTTTAACCTCCCCGTGATCTCACTCTCTTTCCCTTTAACCATCCCGTGATCTTACTCTGTCCCTTTAACTGTTCCGCTGATCTCAATCTCTATCCCATTAACTGACCCCCTGATCTGACTCTCTGTCCCTTTAACAGTCCCTTGATCCCATTCTCTGTCCCTTTAATAGTCCCTGATCTCTCTCTGTCCCATTTGTTTTCCCTGATATCACTCTTTGTCCCTATTACTGTTCCCCTGAACTCACTCTCTGTCCCTTTAATTATCCCTGATTTGACTCTCTGTCGCTATAACTGTCCCTGATCTCAATCTCTGTCCCTTTAACCTCCCCCTGATCTCACTCTCTGTCCCTTTAACGTCCCCGTGATCTCACTATCTGTCCCTTTAACCTCCCCGTGATCTCTCTCTGTCCCTTTAACCGCCCCGTGAACTCTCTCTGTCACTTTAACCTCCCCGTAATCTCTCTATGTCCCTTTACCCTTCCCGTGATCTCTCTCTAGTCCCTTTAACCTCCCTGACCTCAATTTCTGCCCCTTTAACCTCCCTGATTTAGCTCTCTGTCCCTTTAACCTCCCCGTGATATCACTCTCTGTCCCTTTAAAATCTCCGTGATCTCACTCTCTGTCCCTTTAACCTCCCCGTGATCTCATTCTCTGTGCCTTTAACCTCCCCGTGATCTCACTCTCTGTCCATTTAATCTCCCCGTGATCACAAGCTCTGTCCATTTTACCTGCCCGTGATCTCATTCTCTGTCCCTTTCACCTCCCCGTGATCTCATCATCTGTCCCTTTATCCTCCCCGTGATCTCACTCTCTGTCCATTTAACCTCCCTGTCATCTAACTCTCTGTACCTTTAACCACCCCGTGATCTCACTCTCTGTCGCTTTAACCTCCCCGTAATCTCTCTCTGTCCGTGTAACCTCCCCGTGATCACACTCTCTGTCCCTTTAACATCCCCGTGATCTCACTCACTGTCCCTTTAACCTCCTCGTGAAATCACTCTCTGTCCCTTTAACCTCCCCGTGATCTCAATCTCTGTCCCTTTAACCTCCCCGTCATCTCACTCTCTGTCCATTTAACCTCCCCGTCATCTAACTCTCTGTACCTTTAACCACCCTGTTATCTCACTCTCTGTCTCTTTAACCTCCCCGTGATCTCACTCTCTGTCCCTTTAACCTCCCCGTGATCTCACTCTCTGTCCCTTTAACCTCCCCGTGATCTCTCTCTCTGTCCCATTAACGTCCCAGTGATCTCACTCTCTCCCTTTAATCTTCCCGTGATCTCAATCTCTCTCCCTTTAACCTGCCCGTGAGCTCCTTCTATGTACCTTTCACTTACCCGTGATCTCACTCACTGTCCCATTAACCTACCCGTGATCTCACTCTCTCTCCCTTTAACCTCCCCGTGATCTCAGTCTCTGTCCCTTTAATCTCCCCGTGATCTCACTCTCTGTCCCTTTAACCTCCTCGTGATCTCACTCTCTGTCCATTTAACCTCCCCGTCTTCTAAATTTCAGTAACTTTAACCTCCCCGTGAACTCACTCTCTGTCCCTTTAACCTCCCCGCGATCTCACTCTCTGTCCCTTTAACCTCCCCGTGATCTCACTCTCTGTCCACTTAACCTCCCCGTGATCTCACTCTCTGTCCCTTTAACCGCTCCGTGATCTCAATCTCTGTACCTTTAACCTCCCCGTGATCTCACTCTCTTTCCCTTTAACCATCCCGTGATCTTACTCTGTCCCTTTAACTGTTCCGCTGATCTCAATCTCTATCCCATTAACTGACCCCCTGATCTGACTCTCTGTCCCTTTAACTGTCCCTTGATCCCATTCTCTGTCCCTTTAATAGTCCCTGATCTCTCTCTGTCCCATTTGTTTTCCCTGATATCACTCTTTGTCCCTATTACTGTTCCCCTGAACTCACTCTCTGTCCCTTTAATTATCCCTGATTTGACTCTCTGTCGCTATAACTGTCCCTGATCTCAATCTCTGTCCCTTTAACCTCCCCCTGATCTCACTCTCTGTCCCTTTAACGTCCCCGTGATCTCACTATCTGTCCCTTTAACCTCCCCGTGATCTCTCTCTGTCCCTTTAACCGCCCCGTGAACTCTCTCTGTCACTTTAACCTCCCCGTAATCTCTCTATGTCCCTTTACCCTTCCCGTGATCTCTCTCTAGTCCCTTTAACCTCCCTGACCTCAATTTCTGCCCCTTTAACCTCCCTGATTTAGCTCTCTGTCCCTTTAACCTCCCCGTGATATCACTCTCTGTCCCTTTAAAATCTCCGTGATCTCACTCTCTGTCCCTTTAACCTCCCCGTGATCTCATTCTCTGTGCCTTTAACCTCCCCGTGATCTCACTCTCTGTCCATTTAATCTCCCCGTGATCACAAGCTCTGTCCATTTTACCTGCCCGTGATCTCATTCTCTGTCCCTTTCACCTCCCCGTGATCTCATCATCTGTCCCTTTATCCTCCCCGTGATCTCACTCTCTGTCCATTTAACCTCCCTGTCATCTAACTCTCTGTACCTTTAACCACCCCGTGATCTCACTCTCTGTCGCTTTAACCTCCCCGTAATCTCTCTCTGTCCGTGTAACCTCCCCGTGATCACACTCTCTGTCCCTTTAACATCCCCGTGATCTCACTCACTGTCCCTTTAACCTCCTCGTGAAATCACTCTCTGTCCCTTTAACCTCCCCGTGATCTCAATCTCTGTCCCTTTAACCTCCCCGTCATCTCACTCTCTGTCCATTTAACCTCCCCGTCATCTAACTCTCTGTACCTTTAACCACCCTGTTATCTCACTCTCTGTCTCTTTAACCTCCCCGTGATCTCACTGTCTGTCCCTTTAACCTCCCCGTGATCTCACTCTCTGTCCCTTTAACCTCCCCGTGATCTCTCTCTCTGTCCCATTAACGTCCCAGTGATCTCACTCTCTCCCTTTAATCTTCCCGTGATCTCAATCTCTCTCCCTTTAACCTGCCCGTGAGCTCCTTCTATGTACCTTTCACTTACCCGTGATCTCACTCACTGTCCCATTAACCTACCCGTGATCTCACTCTCTCTCCCTTTAACCTCCCCGTGATCTCAGTCTCTGTCCCTTTAATCTTCCCGTGATCTCACTCACTGTCCCATTAACCTACCCGTGATCTCATTCTCTCTCCCTTTAACCTCCCCATGATCTCTCTCTGTCACTTTAACCTCCCCGTAATCTCTCTATGTCCCTTTAACGTTCCCGTGATCTCTCTCTAGTCCCTTTAACCTCCCTGATCTCATTCTCTGTCCCTTTAACCTCCCTGATTTAGCTCTCTGTCCCTGTAACCTCCCCGTGATCTCAATCTCTGTGCCTTTAACATCCCCGTGATCTCACTCTCTGTCCATTTAATCTACCCGTGATCTCAATCTCTGTCCATTTTACCTGCCCGTGATCTCATTCTCTGTCCCTTTCACCTCCCCGTGATCTCATCATCTGTCCCATTATCCTCCCCGTGATCTCACTCTCTGTCCATTTAACCTCCCCGTCATCTAACTCTCTGTACCTTTAACCACCCCGTGATCTCACTCTCTGTCCCTTTAACGTCCACGTGATCTCACTCTCTGTCGCTTTAACCTCCCCGTAATCTCTCTCTGTCCGTGTAACCTCCCCGTGATTTCACTCTCTGACCCGTTAGCCTCCCCGTGATCTAAATCTCTGTCCCTTTAACTTCCCAGTGATCTCAGTCTCTGTCCCTTTAACATTCCCTTGATGTCACTCTCTGTCCCTTTAACCTCCCCGTGTTCTCACTCTCTGTACCTTTAACCTCCCCGTGATCTCACTCTCTGTCCCTTTAACCTTCCCGTGATCACACTCTCTGTCCCTTTAACCTCCCCGTGATCACAATCTCTGTCCCTTTAAACTCCCCGTGTTCTCACTCTTTGTCCCTTTAACCTCCCCATGCTCTCACTCTCTGTACCTTTAACCTCCCCGTGATCGCACTCAATGTCCCTTTAACCTCCCCGTGATCTCACTCTCTGTCCCATTAAGGTCCCCGTGATCTCACTCTCGATCCCGTTAACCTCCCCGTGATCTCACTCTCTGTCCCTTTAACTTCCCCGTGATCTCACTCTCTGTCCCTTTCACCTCCCCGTCATCTCACTCTCTGTCCGATTAACCTCCCCGTGATCTCACTCTCTGTCCCATTAACCTCCCCATGATATCACTCTCTGTCCCCTTAACTTTCCCGTGATCTCACTCTCTATCCCTTTAACCTCCCCTTGATCTCAATCTCTGTCCATTTAACATGCCCGTGATCTCGCTCTCTGTCCCTTTAACCTCCCTGTGATCTCATTCTCTGTCGCATTCACCTGCCCGTGATCTCACTCTCTGTCCCATTAATCTCAGCGTGATCTCACTCTCTGTCCCTTTCACATCCCCGTCATCTCACTCCCTGTCCCATTAACCTCCCCGTGATCTCACTTTCTGTCCCTTTAACCTCCCGTAATCTCACTCTCTGTCCCTTTAACGTCCCCATAATCTCAATGTCTGTCCATTTAATCTCCCCATGATCACACTCTATGTCCCTTTAAACTCCCCGTGATCTCACTCTCTGTCCCTTTAACCTCCCCGTGATCTCTCTCTCTGTCCCATTAACGTCCCAGTGATCTCACTCTCTCCCTTTAATCTTCCCGTGATCTCAATCTCTCTCCCTTTAACCTGCCCGTGAGCTCCTTCTATGTACCTTTCACTTACCCGTGATCTCACTCACTGTCCCATTAACCTACCCGTGATCTCACTCTCTCTCCCTTTAACCTCCCCGTGATCTCAGTCTCTGTCCCTTTAATCTTCCCGTGATCTCACTCACTGTCCCATTAACCTACCCGTGATCTCACTCTCTCTCCCTTTAACCTCCCCATGATCTCTCTCTGTCACTTTAACCTCCCCGTAATCTCTCTATGTCCCTTTAACGTTCCCGTGATCTCTCTCTAGTCCCTTTAACCTCCCTGATCTCATTCTCTGTCCCTTTAACCTCCCTGATATAGCTCTCTGTCCCTGTAACCTCCCCGTGATCTCAATCTCTGTGCCTTTAACATCCCCGTGATCTCACTCTCTGTCCATTTAATCTACCCGTGATCTCAATCTCTGTCCATTTTACCTGCCCGTGATCTCATTCTCTGTCCCTTTCACCTCCCCGTGATCTCATCATCTGTCCCATTATCCTCCCCGTGATCTCACTCTCTGTCCATTTAACCTCCCCGTCATCTAACTCTCTGTACCTTTAACCACCCCGTGATCTCACTCTCTGTCCCTTTAACGTCCACGTGATCTCACTCTCTGTCGCTTTAACCTCCCCGTAATCTCTCTCTGTCCGTGTAACCTCCCCGTGATTTCACTCTCTGACCCGTTAGCCTCCCCGTGATCTAAATCTCTGTCCCTTTAACTTCCCAGTGATCTCAGTCTCTGTCCCTTTAACATTCCCTTGATGTCACTCTCTGTCCCTTTAACCTCCCCGTGTTCTCACTCTCTGTACCTTTAACCTCCCCGTGATCTCACTCTCTGTCCCTTTAACCTTCCCGTGATCACACTCTCTGTCCCTTTAACCTCCCCGTGATCACAATCTCTGTCCCTTTAAACTCCCCGTGTTCTCACTCTTTGTCCCTTTAACCTCCCCATGCTCTCACTCTCTGTACCTTTAACCTCCCCGTGATCGCACTCAATGTCCCTTTAACCTCCCCGTGATCTCACTCTCTGTCCCATTAAGGTCCCCGTGATCTCACTCTCGATCCCGTTAACCTCCCCGTGATCTCACTCTCTGTCCCTTTAACTTCCCCGTGATCTCACTCTCTGTCCCTTTCACCTCCCCGTCATCTCACTCTCTGTCCGATTAACCTCCCCGTGATCTCACTCTCTGTCCCATTAACCTCCCCATGATATCACTCTCTGTCCCCTTAACTTTCCCGTGATCTCACTCTCTATCCCTTTAACCTCCCCTTGATCTCAATCTCTGTCCATTTAACATGCCCGTGATCTCGCTCTCTGTCCCTTTAACCTCCCTGTGATCTCATTCTCTGTCGCATTCACCTGCCCGTGATCTCACTCTCTGTCCCATTAATCTCAGCGTGATCTCACTCTCTGTCCCTTTCACATCCCCGTCATCTCACTCCCTGTCCCATTAACCTCCCCGTGATCTCACTTTCTGTCCCTTTAACCTCCCGTAATCTCACTCTCTGTCCCTTTAACGTCCCCATAATCTCAATGTCTGTCCATTTAATCTCCCCATGATCACACTCTATGTCCCTTTAAACTCCCCGTGATCTCACTCTCTGTCCCTTTAACCACTCCGTGCTCTCACTCTCTGTCCCTTTAACCTCCCCGTGATCTCACTCTCTGTCCCTTTAACCTCCCCGTGATCTCACTCTCTGTCCCTTTAAGCTCCCCTTGATCTCACTCTCTGTCCACTTAACCTCCCCATGATCTTACACTGTCCTTTAACCTTCCCTGATCTCATTCTCGGTTCCTTTAACTGTTCCGCTGATCTCAATCTCTATCCCATTAACTGTCCATTTGATATCACTCTCAGTCCCTTTAACTGGCCCCCGATCTCACTCTCTGTCCCTTTAATAGTACCTGCTCTCTCTCTGTCCCTTTAGCTGTCCCTGATATCACTCTTTGTCCACTTAACTGTCCCCCTGATCAGACTCTCTGTCCCTTTAAATGTCCCCCGATCCCACTCTCTGTCCCTTTAATAGTCCCTGATCTCTCTCTGTCCCATTAGCTGTCACTGATATCACTCTTTGTCCCTTTTACTGTCCCCCTGAACTCCCTCTCAGTCCCTTTAATTGTCCCTGATTTGACTCTCTGTCGCTATAACTATCCCTGATCTCAATCTCTGTCCCTTTAACATTCCCGTGATCTCACCCTCTGCCCCTTTAACCTCCCCGTCATCTCACACTCCGTCCCTTTAACCTCCCTGTCATCTCACTCTCTGTCCCATTAACCTCCCCATGATCTTACAGTCTGTCCCTTTTACATTCACGTGATCTCACCGTCTGTCCATTTAACCTCCCCGTGATCTCACTCTCTGTCCCTTTAACCTCCCCGTGATCTCACACTCTGTCCCTTTAACCTCCCTGTCATCTCACTCTCTGTCCCGTTAACCTCCTCGTCATCTCACTCTCTGTTCCTTTAACCTTCCCGTGATCTCACTCTCTGTCCCTTTAACCTCCCCGTGATTTCACTCACTGTCCGTTTAACCTCCCCGCGATCGCACCCTCTGTCCCATTAACTTTTCCGTGATCTCACTCTCTGTCCCGTTAACCTCCCCGTGATCTCACTCTCTATCCCTTAAACCTCCCCGTCATCTCACTCTCTGTCCATTTAACCTCCCCGTGATCTCACTCTCCGTCCCCTTAACCTCCCCGTGATATCACTCTCTGTCTCTTTAACCTCCCCGTGAACTCACTCTCTGTCCCTTTAATCTCCCCGTGATCTCACTCTCTGTCCCTTTAACCTCCTCGTGATCTCACTCTCTGTCCATTTAACCTCCCCGTCTTCTAAATTTCAGTAACTTTAACCTCCCCGTGAACTCACTCTCTGTCCCTTTAACCTCCCCGCGATCTCACTCTCTGTCCCTTTAACCTCCCCGTGATCTCACTCTCTGTCCACTTAACCTCCCCGTGATCTCACTCTCTGTCCCTTTAACTGCTCCGTGATCTCAATCTCTGTACCTTTAACCTCCCCGTGATCTCACTCTCTTTCCCTTTAACCATCCCGTGATCTTACTCTGTCCCTTTAACTGTTCCGCTGATCTCAATCTCTATCCCATTAACTGACCCCCTGATCTGACTCTCTGTCCCTTTAACAGTCCCTTGATCCCATTCTCTGTCCCTTTAATAGTCCCTGATCTCTCTCTGTCCCATTTGTTTTCCCTGATATCACTCTTTGTCCCTATTACTGTTCCCCTGAACTCACTCTCTGTCCCTTTAATTATCCCTGATTTGACCCTCTGTCGCTATAACTGTCCCTGATCTCAATCTCTGTCCCTTTAACCTCCCCCTGATCTCACTCTCTGTCCCTTTAACGTCCCCGTGATCTCACTATCTGTCCCTTTAACCTCCCCGTGATCTCAGTCTGTCGCTTTAACCACCCCGTTAACTCTCTCTGTCCCGTCAACCTCCCCGTGATCTCAACCTCTGTCCCTTTAACCTCCCCGTGATCTCACTCTCTTTCCCTTTAACCATCCCCTGATCTCACTCTCTGTCCCTTTTACCATCCCGTGATCTCACTCTGTGTCCCTTTAACTGTCCCCTTGATATCAAACTCAGTCACTTTAATTGGCCCCCGATCTCACTCTCTGCCCCTTTAATAGCCCCTGCTCTCTCTCTGTCCCTTTAGCTGCCCCGGATCTCAATCTCTGTCCCTTTAACATTCCCGTGATCTCACCCTCTGCCCCTTTAACCTCCCCGTGATCTCACTCTATGTCCCTTTAACCTCCCCATGATCTCACTCTCTGTCACTTTAAACTCCCCATGATCTCACAGTCTGTCCCTTTAACATTCCCGTTTATCTCACCGTCTGTCAATTTAACCTCCCCGTCATCACACTCTCCGTACCTTTATCCTCCCCGTGATCTCACTCTCATTTCCTTAAACTCCCCGAGATCTCACTCTCTGTCCCATTAACCTCCCCATGATCTCACTCTCTATCCCTTAAACCTCCCCGTGATATCACTCTCTGTCCCTTTAACCTCCCCGTGATCACACTCTCTGTCCCTTTAACCTCCCCGTGGTCTCAGTTTTTCCCTTTAAACTCCCCGTGTTCTCACTCTCTGTCCCTTTAACCTCCCCGTGATCTCACTCTCTGTCCCTTTAATCTCCCCGTGATCTCAATCTCTGTCCCTTTAACCTCCCCGTGATCTCACTCTATGTCCAGTTAACCTCACCGTCACCTAACTCTCTGTCCCTTTAACCTCCCCGTGATCTCACTCTCTGACCCTTTAACCTCCCCGTGATCTCAATCTCTGTCCCTTTAACGTCCCAGTTATCTCACTCTGTCCATTTAATCTTCCCGTGATCTCATTCTCTGTCCATTTAACCTGCCTGTGATCTCACTTTCTGTCCATTTAACCTCCCTTTTATCTCATTCACTGTCCCTTTCACCTCCCCGTGATCTCAATCTCTGTCCCTTTAATCTTCCCGTGATCATACTCTCTGTCCCTTTAACATCCACGTGATCTCACACTCTGTCACTTTAACCTCCTTGTGATCTCACTATCAGTCCATTTAACCTCCCAGTGATCTCTCTCCATGTCGCTTTAACCTCCCCGTAATCTCTCTTTGTCCCTTTAAACTCTCCGTGATCTCACCCTCTGTACCTTTGACCTCCCAGTGATCTCACTCTCTGTCCCTTTAACCTCCCCGTGATCTCACTCTGTCCCTTTAATCTTCCCGTGATCTCACTCTCTTTCCCTTTAACCTCCCCGTGATCTCACTCTCTGTCCCTGTAACCTCCCCGTGATCTCAATCTCTGTGCCTTTAACCTCCCCGTGATCTCACTCTCTGTCCATTTAATCTTCCCGTGATCTCAATCTCTGTCCATTTTACCTGCCCGTGATCTCATTCTCTGTCCCTTTCACCTCCCTGTGATCTCATCATCTGTCCCTTTATCCTCCCCGTGATCTCACTCTCTGTCCATTTAACCTCCCTGTCATCTAACTCTCTGTACCTTTAACCACCCCGTGATCTCACTCTCTGTCGCTTTAACCTCCCCGTAATCTCTCTCTGTCCGTGTAACCTCCCCGTGATCACACTCTCTGTCCCTTTAACCTCCCCGTGATCTCACTCACTGTCCCTTTAACCTCCTCGTGAAATCACTCTCTGTCCCTTTAACCTCCCCGTGATCTCAATCTCTGTCCCTTTAACCTCCCCGTCATCTCACTCTCTGTCCATTAAACCTCCCCGTCATCTAACTCTCTGTCCCTTTAACCACTCTGTTATCTCACTCTCTGTCTCTTTAATCTCCCCGTGATCTCACTCTCTGTCCCTTTAACCTCCCCGTGATCTCACTCTCTGTCCCTTTAACCTCCCCGTGATCTCAGTCTCTGTGCCTTTAACCTCCCCGTGATCTCTCTCTCTGTCCCATTAACGTCCCAGTGATCTCACTCTCTCCCTTTAATCTTCCCGTGATCTCAATCTCTGTCCCTTTAACCTGCCCGTGATCTCATTCTCTGTACCTTTCACTTACCCGTGATCTCACTCACTGTCCCATTAACCTAACCGTGATCTCACTCTCTCTCCCTTTAACCTCCCCATGATCTCTCTCTGTCACTTTAACCTCCTTGTGATCTCACTATCAGTCCATTTAACCTCCCCGTGATCTCTCTCCATGTCGCTTTAACCTCCCCGTAATCTCTCTTTGTCCCTTTAAACTCTCCGTGATCTCACCCTCTGTACCTTAAACCTCCCCGTGATCTCAGTCTTTCCCTTTAAACTCCCCGTGTTCTCACTCTCTGTCCCATTAACCTCGCCGTGATCTCACTCTCTGTCCCTTTAAACTCCCCATGATCTCAATCTCTGTTCCATTAATCTGCCCTTGATCTCTTTCTCTGTCCCTTTAAGCTCCCAGTGTTCTCATTCTCTGTCCCTTTAACCTCCCCGTGATCTCATTCTCTGTCCCTTTCACCTCCCTGTGATCTCATCATCTGTCCCTTTATCCTCCCCGTGATCTCACTCTCTGTCCATTTAACCTCCCTGTCATCTAACTCTCTGTACCTTTAACCACCCCGTGATCTCACTCTCTGTCGCTTTAACCTCCCCGTAATCTCTCTCTGTCCGTGTAACCTCCCCGTGATCACACTCTCTGTCCCTTTAACCTCCCCGTGATCTCACTCACTGTCCCTTTAACCTCCTCGTGAAATCACTCTCTGTCCCTTTAACCTCCCCGTGATCTCAATCTCTGTCCCTTTAACCTCCCCGTCATCTCACTCTCTGTCCATTAAACCTCCCCGTCATCTAACTCTCTGTCCCTTTAACCACTCTGTTATCTCACTCTCTGTCTCTTTAATCTCCCCGTGATCTCACTCTCTGTCCCTTTAACCTCCCCGTGATCTCACTCTCTGTCCCTTTAACCTCCCCGTGATCTCAGTCTCTGTGCCTTTAACCTCCCCGTGATCTCTCTCTCTGTCCCATTAACGTCCCAGTGATCTCACTCTCTCCCTTTAATCTTCCCGTGATCTCAATCTCTGTCCCTTTAACCTGCCCGTGATCTCATTCTCTGTACCTTTCACTTACCCGTGATCTCACTCACTGTCCCATTAACCTAACCGTGATCTCACTCTCTCTCCCTTTAACCTCCCCATGATCTCTCTCTGTCACTTTAACCTCCTTGTGATCTCACTATCAGTCCATTTAACCTCCCCGTGATCTCTCTCCATGTCGCTTTAACCTCCCCGTAATCTCTCTTTGTCCCTTTAAACTCTCCGTGATCTCACCCTCTGTACCTTAAACCTCCCCGTGATCTCAGTCTTTCCCTTTAAACTCCCCGTGTTCTCACTCTCTGTCCCATTAACCTCGCCGTGATCTCACTCTCTGTCCCTTTAAACTCCCCATGATCTCAATCTCTGTTCCATTAATCTGCCCTTGATCTCTTTCTCTGTCCCTTTAAGCTCCCAGTGTTCTCATTCTCTGTCCCTTTAACCTCCCCGTGATCTCATTCTCTGTCCCTTTAACCTCCCCGTGATCTCATCATCTGTCCCTTTATCCTCCCCGTGATCTCACTCTCTGTCCATTTAACCTCCCTGTCATCTAACTCTCTGTACCTTTAACCACCCCGTGATCTCACTCTCTGTCGCTTTAACCTCCCCGTAATCTCTCTCTGTCCGTGTAACCTCCCCGTGATCACACTCTCTGTCCCTTTAACCTCCCCGTGATCTCACTCACTGTCCCTTTAACCTCCTCGTGAAATCACTCTCTGTCCCTTTAACCTCCCCGTGATCTCAATCTCTGTCCCTTTAACCTCCCCGTCATCTCACTCTCTGTCCATTTAACCTCCCCGTCATCTAACTCTCTGTCCCTTTAACCACTCTGTTATCTCACTCTCTGTCTCTTTAATCTCCCCGTGATCTCACTCTCTGTCCCTTTAACCTCCCTGTGATCTCACTCTCTGTCCCTTTAACCTCCCCGTGATCTCAGTCTCTGTGCCTTTAACCTCCCCGTGATCTCTCTCTCTGTCCTATTAACGTCCCAGTGATCTCACTCTCTCCCTTTAATCTTCCCGTGATCTCAATCTCTGTCCCTTTAACCTGCCCGTGATCTCATTCTCTGTACCTTTCACTTACCCGTGATCTCACTCACTGTCCCATTAACCTAACCGTGATCTCACTCTCTCTCCCTTTAACCTCCCCATGATCTCTCTCTGTCACTTTAACCTCCTTGTGATCTCACTATCAGTCCATTTAACCTCCCCGTGATCTCTCTCCATGTCGCTTTAACCTCCCCGTAATCTCTCTTTGTCCCTTTAAACTCTCCGTGATCTCACCCTCTGTACCTTAAACCTCCCCGTGATCTCAGTCTTTCCCTTTAAACTCCCCGTGTTCTCACTCTCTGTCCCATTAACCTTGCCATGATCTCACTCTCTGTCCCTTTAAACTCCCCATGATCTCAATCTCTGTTCCATTAATCTGCCCTTGATCTCTTTCTCTGTCCCTTTAAGCTCCCAGTGTTCTCAATCTCTGTCCCTTTAACCTCCCCGTGATCTCACTCTCTGTCCCTTTAACCTCCCCGTGATCTCACTATCTGTCCCTTTAACCTCCCCGTGATCTCACTCTGTCGCTTTAACCAACCCGTTAAATTACTCTGTCCCTTTAACCTCCCCGTGATCTCACTCTCTGTCCCTTTAACCTCCCCGTGATCTCACTCTCTGTCCCTTTAACCTCCCCGTGATCTCTCTCTCTGTCCATTTAACGTCCCACTGATCTCACTCTCTCCCTTTAATCTTCCCGTGATCTCAATCTCTGTCCCTATATCCTGCCCATGATCTCATTCTCTGTACCTTTCACTTACCCGTGATATCACTCTCTGTCCCATTAACCTCCCCGTGATCTCACTCTCTCTCCCTTTAACCTCCCCGTGATCTCTCTCTGTCACTTTAACCTCCCCGTAATCTCTCTATGTCCCTTTAACCTTCCCGTGATCTCTCTCTAGTCCCTTTAACCTCGCTGACCTCACTCTCTGCCCCTTCAACCTCCCTGATTTAGCTCTCTGTCCCTTTAACCTCCCCGTGATATCACTCTCTGTCCCTTTAAACTCTCCGTTATCTCACTCTCTGTCCCATTAACCTCCCAGTGATCTCACTCTAACCCTTTAATCTTCCCGTGATCTCACTCTCTTTCCCTTTAACCTCCCCGTCATCTAACTCTCTGTCCCTTTAACCTCCCCGTGATCTCACTCTCTGTCCCTGTAACCTCCCCGTGATCTCAGTCTCTGTCCCTTTAATCTTCCCGTGATCACACTCTCTGTCCCTTTAACATCCACGTGATCTCACACTCTGTCACTTTAACCTCCTTGTGATCTCATTCTCTGTCCATTTAACCGCCCCGTGATCTCTCTCCATGTCGCTTTAACCTCCCCGTAATCTCTCTTTGCCCCTTTAACCTCCCCGTGATCTCAGTCTTTCCCTTTAAACTCCCACTGTTCTCACTCTCTGTCCCATTAACCTCGCCGTAATCTCACTCTCTGTCCCTTTAACCTCCCCGTGTTCTCACTCTCCGTCCCTATAACCTCCCTGTGATCTCACTCACTGTCCCTTTAACCTCCCCGTATTCTCACTCTCTGTCCCTTTAAACTCCCCATGATCTCAATCTCTGTCCCATTAATCTGCCCGTGATCTCATTCTCTGTCGTTTTAACCTCCCCTTGATCTCATTCTCTGTCCCTTTAACCTTCCAGTATTCTCATTCTCTGTCCCTTTAACCTCCCCTTGATCTCACTCTCTGTCCCTTTAACCTCCTCGTGATCTCACTCTCTGTCCCTTTAACCTCCCCGTGATCTCACTATCTGTCCCTTTAACCTCCCCGTGATCTCACTCTCTGTCCTATAAACCTCCCCCTGATCTCACTCTCTATCCCTTTAACCTCCGCTTGATCTCACTCACTGTCCCTTTAACCTCCCCGTGATCTCAATCTCTGTACCTTTAACCTCCCCGTGATCTCACTCTCTTTCCATTAAACCTCCCCGTCATCTAACTCTCTGTCCCTTTAACCTCCCCGTGATCTCAGTCTCTGTGTCTTTAACCTCCCCGTGATCTCTCTCTCTGTCCCTTTAACGTCCTAGTGATCTCACTCTCTCCCTTTAATCTTCCCGTGATCTCAATCTGTGTCCCTATAACCTGCCCATGATCTCATTCTCTGTCTCCCTTTAACCACCCCGTGATCTCTCTCTGTCACTTTAACCTCCCCGTAATCTCCCTATGTCCCTTTAACCTTCCCGTGATTTCTCTCTAGTCCCTTTAACCTCCCTGACCTCACTCTCTGCCACTTTAACCTCCCTGATTTAGCTCTCTGTCCCTTTAACCTCCCCGAGTTCTCACTCTCTGTCCCATTAAACTTCCCGTGATCACACTCTCTGTCCCTTTAAACTCTCCATGATCTCACTCTCTGTCCCTTTAACCTCCCCGTGATCTCATTCTCTGTCCCATTATCCTCCCCGTGATCTCACTCTCTGTCCATTTATCCTCCCCGTCATCTAACTCTATGTCCCTTTAACCACCCCGTGATATCACTCTCTGTCCCTTTTACCTTCCCGTGTTCACACTCTCTGTCCCTTTAACCTCCCCGTGATCACACTCTCTGTCCCATTAAACTCCCCGTGATCTCACTCTCTGTCCCTTTAACTTCCCCATGCTCTCACTCTCTGTACCTTTAACCTCCCCGTGATCGCACTCAATGTCCCTTTAACCTCCCCGTGATCTCACTCTCTGTCCAATTAAGATCCCCGTGATCTCACTCTGTCCCTTTAATCTTCCTGTGATCTCAATCTCTGTCCTTTGAACCTGCTCGTGAACTCATTCTCTGTCCCTTTAACCTCCCCGTGACCTCACTCTCATTCCTATTAACCTCCCCGTGATGACACTCTCTGACCATTTAACCTCCCCGTTATCCCACTCTCTGTCCCGTTAACCTTCCCGTGATCTCACTCTCTGTCGTTTAAACTTCCCCTGATCTTACTCTCTGTCTCTTTAACCACCCCGTGATATCACTCTCTGTCGCTTTAACCTCCCCGTAATCTCTCTCTGTCGCGTTAACCTCTCCGTGATCTAAATCTCTGTCCCTTTAACTTCCCAGTGATCACACTCTCTGTCCTTTAACCTCCCTGATTTAGCACTCTGTCCCTTTAACCTCCCTGTGATATCAGTCTCTGTCCCTTTAACCTCCTCGTGATCTCACTCTCTGTCCCTTTACCCTCCCTGTGGTTTAACTCTCTGTCCCTTTAACCTTCCCTTGACCTCACACTCTGTCCCTTTAACCTCCCCGTGATCTCAATCTATGTCCAGTTAACCTCACCGTCATCTAACTCTCTGTCCCTTTTACCTCCCTGTGATCTCACTCTCTGACCCTTTAAACTCCCCGTGATCTCAATCTCTGTCCCTTTAACTTACCAGTGATCTCACTCTCTGTCCCTTTAACCTCCCCGTGATCTCAATCTCTGTCCCTTTAGCTGTCCCTGATATCACACTATGTCCCTTTAACTGACCCCTGATCTCCCTCTCAGTCCCTTTAACTGTCCCTGATCTGACTCTCTGTCCCTATAACTGTCCCTGATTTCAATCTCTGTCCCATTAACATTCCCGTACTCTCACTCTCTATCCCTTAAACCTCCCCGTGATATCACTCTCTGTCCCATTAACCTCCCCGTGATCTCACTCTCTGTCCCTTTAATCTCCCCGTGATCTCAATCTCTGTCCCTTTAACCTCCCCGTGATCTCACTCTATGTCCAGTTAACCTCACCGTCATCTAACTCGCTGTCCCTTTTACCTCCCCGTGATCTCACTCTCTGACACTTTAAATTCCCCGTGTACTCAATCTCTGTCCCTTTAACTTACCAGTGATCTCACTCTGTCCCTTTAACCTCACCGTGATCTCAATCTCTGTCCCTTTAACGTCCCAGTTATCTCACTCTGTCCATTTAATCTTCCCGTGATCTCATTCTCTGACCATTTAATCTGCCCGTGATCTCACTTTCTGTCCATTTAACCTCCCTGTTATCTCATTCACTGTCCCTTTCACCTCCCCGTGATCTCACTCTTTGTCCCTTTAACCTCCCCGTGATCTCACTCTCTTTCCCTTTAACCATCCCCTGATCTCACTCTCTGTCCCTTTTACCATCCCGTGATCTCACTCTGTGTCCCTTTAACTGTCCCCTTGATATCAAACTCAGTCACTTTAATTGGCCCCCGATCTCACTCTCTGCCCCTTTAATAGCCCCTGCTCTCTCTCTGTCCCTTTAGCTGCCCCGGATCTCAATCTCTGTCCCTTTAACATTCCCGTGATCTCACCCTCTGCCCCTTTAACCTCCCCGTGATCTCACTCTATGTCCCTTTAACCTCCCCATGATCTCACTCTCTGTCACTTTAAACTCCCCATGATCTCACAGTCTGTCCCTTTAACATTCCCGTTTATCTCACCGTCTGTCAATTTAACCTCCCCGTCATCACACTCTCCGTACCTTTATCCTCCCCGTGATCTCACTCTCATTTCCTTAAACTCCCCGAGATCTCACTCTCTGTCCCATTAACCTCCCCATGATCTCACTCTCTATCCCTTAAACCTCCCCGTGATATCACTCTCTGTCCCTTTAACCTCCCCGTGATCACACTCTCTGTCCCTTTAACCTCCCCGTGGTCTCAGTTTTTCCCTTTAAACTCCCCGTGTTCTCACTCTCTGTCCCTTTAACCTCCCCGTGATCTCACTCTCTGTCCCTTTAATCTCCCCGTGATCTCAATCTCTGTCCCTTTAACCTCCCCGTGATCTCACTCTATGTCCAGTTAACCTCACCGTCACCTAACTCTCTGTCCCTTTAACCTCCCCGTGATCTCACTCTCTGACCCTTTAACCTCCCCGTGATCTCAATCTCTGTCCCTTTAACGTCCCAGTTATCTCACTCTGTCCATTTAATCTTCCCGTGATCTCATTCTCTGTCCATTTAACCTGCCTGTGATCTCACTTTCTGTCCATTTAACCTCCCTTTTATCTCATTCACTGTCCCTTTCACCTCCCCGTGATCTCAATCTCTGTCCCTTTAATCTTCCCGTGATCATACTCTCTGTCCCTTTAACATCCACGTGATCTCACACTCTGTCACTTTAACCTCCTTGTGATCTCACTATCAGTCCATTTAACCTCCCAGTGATCTCTCTCCATGTCGCTTTAACCTCCCCGTAATCTCTCTTTGTCCCTTTAAACTCTCCGTGATCTCACCCTCTGTACCTTTGACCTCCCAGTGATCTCACTCTCTGTCCCTTTAACCTCCCCGTGATCTCACTCTGTCCCTTTAATCTTCCCGTGATCTCACTCTCTTTCCCTTTAACCTCCCCGTGATCTCACTCTCTGTCCCTGTAACCTCCCCGTGATCTCAATCTCTGTGCCTTTAACCTCCCCGTGATCTCACTCTCTGTCCATTTAATCTTCCCGTGATCTCAATCTCTGTCCATTTTACCTGCCCGTGATCTCATTCTCTGTCCCTTTCACCTCCCTGTGATCTCATCATCTGTCCCTTTATCCTCCCCGTGATCTCACTCTCTGTCCATTTAACCTCCCTGTCATCTAACTCTCTGTACCTTTAACCACCCCGTGATCTCACTCTCTGTCGCTTTAACCTCCCCGTAATCTCTCTCTGTCCGTGTAACCTCCCCGTGATCACACTCTCTGTCCCTTTAACCTCCCCGTGATCTCACTCACTGTCCCTTTAACCTCCTCGTGAAATCACTCTCTGTCCCTTTAACCTCCCCGTGATCTCAATCTCTGTCCCTTTAACCTCCCCGTCATCTCACTCTCTGTCCATTAAACCTCCCCGTCATCTAACTCTCTGTCCCTTTAACCACTCTGTTATCTCACTCTCTGTCTCTTTAATCTCCCCGTGATCTCACTCTCTGTCCCTTTAACCTCCCCGTGATCTCACTCTCTGTCCCTTTAACCTCCCCGTGATCTCAGTCTCTGTGCCTTTAACCTCCCCGTGATCTCTCTCTCTGTCCCATTAACGTCCCAGTGATCTCACTCTCTCCCTTTAATCTTCCCGTGATCTCAATCTCTGTCCCTTTAACCTGCCCGTGATCTCATTCTCTGTACCTTTCACTTACCCGTGATCTCACTCACTGTCCCATTAACCTAACCGTGATCTCACTCTCTCTCCCTTTAACCTCCCCATGATCTCTCTCTGTCACTTTAACCTCCTTGTGATCTCACTATCAGTCCATTTAACCTCCCCGTGATCTCTCTCCATGTCGCTTTAACCTCCCCGTAATCTCTCTTTGTCCCTTTAAACTCTCCGTGATCTCACCCTCTGTACCTTAAACCTCCCCGTGATCTCAGTCTTTCCCTTTAAACTCCCCGTGTTCTCACTCTCTGTCCCATTAACCTCGCCGTGATCTCACTCTCTGTCCCTTTAAACTCCCCATGATCTCAATCTCTGTTCCATTAATCTGCCCTTGATCTCTTTCTCTGTCCCTTTAAGCTCCCAGTGTTCTCATTCTCTGTCCCTTTAACCTCCCCGTGATCTCATTCTCTGTCCCTTTCACCTCCCTGTGATCTCATCATCTGTCCCTTTATCCTCCCCGTGATCTCACTCTCTGTCCATTTAACCTCCCTGTCATCTAACTCTCTGTACCTTTAACCACCCCGTGATCTCACTCTCTGTCGCTTTAACCTCCCCGTAATCTCTCTCTGTCCGTGTAACCTCCCCGTGATCACACTCTCTGTCCCTTTAACCTCCCCGTGATCTCACTCACTGTCCCTTTAACCTCCTCGTGAAATCACTCTCTGTCCCTTTAACCTCCCCGTGATCTCAATCTCTGTCCCTTTAACCTCCCCGTCATCTCACTCTCTGTCCATTAAACCTCCCCGTCATCTAACTCTCTGTCCCTTTAACCACTCTGTTATCTCACTCTCTGTCTCTTTAATCTCCCCGTGATCTCACTCTCTGTCCCTTTAACCTCCCCGTGATCTCACTCTCTGTCCCTTTAACCTCCCCGTGATCTCAGTCTCTGTGCCTTTAACCTCCCCGTGATCTCTCTCTCTGTCCCATTAACGTCCCAGTGATCTCACTCTCTCCCTTTAATCTTCCCGTGATCTCAATCTCTGTCCCTTTAACCTGCCCGTGATCTCATTCTCTGTACCTTTCACTTACCCGTGATCTCACTCACTGTCCCATTAACCTAACCGTGATCTCACTCTCTCTCCCTTTAACCTCCCCATGATCTCTCTCTGTCACTTTAACCTCCTTGTGATCTCACTATCAGTCCATTTAACCTCCCCGTGATCTCTCTCCATGTCGCTTTAACCTCCCCGTAATCTCTCTTTGTCCCTTTAAACTCTCCGTGATCTCACCCTCTGTACCTTAAACCTCCCCGTGATCTCAGTCTTTCCCTTTAAACTCCCCGTGTTCTCACTCTCTGTCCCATTAACCTCGCCGTGATCTCACTCTCTGTCCCTTTAAACTCCCCATGATCTCAATCTCTGTTCCATTAATCTGCCCTTGATCTCTTTCTCTGTCCCTTTAAGCTCCCAGTGTTCTCATTCTCTGTCCCTTTAACCTCCCCGTGATCTCATTCTCTGTCCCTTTAACCTCCCCGTGATCTCATCATCTGTCCCTTTATCCTCCCCGTGATCTCACTCTCTGTCCATTTAACCTCCCTGTCATCTAACTCTCTGTACCTTTAACCACCCCGTGATCTCACTCTCTGTCGCTTTAACCTCCCCGTAATCTCTCTCTGTCCGTGTAACCTCCCCGTGATCACACTCTCTGTCCCTTTAACCTCCCCGTGATCTCACTCACTGTCCCTTTAACCTCCTCGTGAAATCACTCTCTGTCCCTTTAACCTCCCCGTGATCTCAATCTCTGTCCCTTTAACCTCCCCGTCATCTCACTCTCTGTCCATTTAACCTCCCCGTCATCTAACTCTCTGTCCCTTTAACCACTCTGTTATCTCACTCTCTGTCTCTTTAATCTCCCCGTGATCTCACTCTCTGTCCCTTTAACCTCCCTGTGATCTCACTCTCTGTCCCTTTAACCTCCCCGTGATCTCAGTCTCTGTGCCTTTAACCTCCCCGTGATCTCTCTCTCTGTCCTATTAACGTCCCAGTGATCTCACTCTCTCCCTTTAATCTTCCCGTGATCTCAATCTCTGTCCCTTTAACCTGCCCGTGATCTCATTCTCTGTACCTTTCACTTACCCGTGATCTCACTCACTGTCCCATTAACCTAACCGTGATCTCACTCTCTCTCCCTTTAACCTCCCCATGATCTCTCTCTGTCACTTTAACCTCCTTGTGATCTCACTATCAGTCCATTTAACCTCCCCGTGATCTCTCTCCATGTCGCTTTAACCTCCCCGTAATCTCTCTTTGTCCCTTTAAACTCTCCGTGATCTCACCCTCTGTACCTTAAACCTCCCCGTGATCTCAGTCTTTCCCTTTAAACTCCCCGTGTTCTCACTCTCTGTCCCATTAACCTTGCCATGATCTCACTCTCTGTCCCTTTAAACTCCCCATGATCTCAATCTCTGTTCCATTAATCTGCCCTTGATCTCTTTCTCTGTCCCTTTAAGCTCCCAGTGTTCTCAATCTCTGTCCCTTTAACCTCCCCGTGATCTCACTCTCTGTCCCTTTAACCTCCCCGTGATCTCACTATCTGTCCCTTTAACCTCCCCGTGATCTCACTCTGTCGCTTTAACCAACCCGTTAAATTACTCTGTCCCTTTAACCTCCCCGTGATCTCACTCTCTGTCCCTTTAACCTCCCCGTGATCTCACTCTCTGTCCCTTTAACCTCCCCGTGATCTCTCTCTCTGTCCATTTAACGTCCCACTGATCTCACTCTCTCCCTTTAATCTTCCCGTGATCTCAATCTCTGTCCCTATATCCTGCCCATGATCTCATTCTCTGTACCTTTCACTTACCCGTGATATCACTCTCTGTCCCATTAACCTCCCCGTGATCTCACTCTCTCTCCCTTTAACCTCCCCGTGATCTCTCTCTGTCACTTTAACCTCCCCGTAATCTCTCTATGTCCCTTTAACCTTCCCGTGATCTCTCTCTAGTCCCTTTAACCTCGCTGACCTCACTCTCTGCCCCTTCAACCTCCCTGATTTAGCTCTCTGTCCCTTTAACCTCCCCGTGATATCACTCTCTGTCCCTTTAAACTCTCCGTTATCTCACTCTCTGTCCCATTAACCTCCCAGTGATCTCACTCTAACCCTTTAATCTTCCCGTGATCTCACTCTCTTTCCCTTTAACCTCCCCGTCATCTAACTCTCTGTCCCTTTAACCTCCCCGTGATCTCACTCTCTGTCCCTGTAACCTCCCCGTGATCTCAGTCTCTGTCCCTTTAATCTTCCCGTGATCACACTCTCTGTCCCTTTAACATCCACGTGATCTCACACTCTGTCACTTTAACCTCCTTGTGATCTCATTCTCTGTCCATTTAACCGCCCCGTGATCTCTCTCCATGTCGCTTTAACCTCCCCGTAATCTCTCTTTGCCCCTTTAACCTCCCCGTGATCTCAGTCTTTCCCTTTAAACTCCCACTGTTCTCACTCTCTGTCCCATTAACCTCGCCGTAATCTCACTCTCTGTCCCTTTAACCTCCCCGTGTTCTCACTCTCCGTCCCTATAACCTCCCTGTGATCTCACTCACTGTCCCTTTAACCTCCCCGTATTCTCACTCTCTGTCCCTTTAAACTCCCCATGATCTCAATCTCTGTCCCATTAATCTGCCCGTGATCTCATTCTCTGTCGTTTTAACCTCCCCTTGATCTCATTCTCTGTCCCTTTAACCTTCCAGTATTCTCATTCTCTGTCCCTTTAACCTCCCCTTGATCTCACTCTCTGTCCCTTTAACCTCCTCGTGATCTCACTCTCTGTCCCTTTAACCTCCCCGTGATCTCACTATCTGTCCCTTTAACCTCCCCGTGATCTCACTCTCTGTCCTATAAACCTCCCCCTGATCTCACTCTCTATCCCTTTAACCTCCGCTTGATCTCACTCACTGTCCCTTTAACCTCCCCGTGATCTCAATCTCTGTACCTTTAACCTCCCCGTGATCTCACTCTCTTTCCATTAAACCTCCCCGTCATCTAACTCTCTGTCCCTTTAACCTCCCCGTGATCTCAGTCTCTGTGTCTTTAACCTCCCCGTGATCTCTCTCTCTGTCCCTTTAACGTCCTAGTGATCTCACTCTCTCCCTTTAATCTTCCCGTGATCTCAATCTGTGTCCCTATAACCTGCCCATGATCTCATTCTCTGTCTCCCTTTAACCACCCCGTGATCTCTCTCTGTCACTTTAACCTCCCCGTAATCTCCCTATGTCCCTTTAACCTTCCCGTGATTTCTCTCTAGTCCCTTTAACCTCCCTGACCTCACTCTCTGCCACTTTAACCTCCCTGATTTAGCTCTCTGTCCCTTTAACCTCCCCGAGTTCTCACTCTCTGTCCCATTAAACTTCCCGTGATCACACTCTCTGTCCCTTTAAACTCTCCATGATCTCACTCTCTGTCCCTTTAACCTCCCCGTGATCTCATTCTCTGTCCCATTATCCTCCCCGTGATCTCACTCTCTGTCCATTTATCCTCCCCGTCATCTAACTCTATGTCCCTTTAACCACCCCGTGATATCACTCTCTGTCCCTTTTACCTTCCCGTGTTCACACTCTCTGTCCCTTTAACCTCCCCGTGATCACACTCTCTGTCCCATTAAACTCCCCGTGATCTCACTCTCTGTCCCTTTAACTTCCCCATGCTCTCACTCTCTGTACCTTTAACCTCCCCGTGATCGCACTCAATGTCCCTTTAACCTCCCCGTGATCTCACTCTCTGTCCAATTAAGATCCCCGTGATCTCACTCTGTCCCTTTAATCTTCCTGTGATCTCAATCTCTGTCCTTTGAACCTGCTCGTGAACTCATTCTCTGTCCCTTTAACCTCCCCGTGACCTCACTCTCATTCCTATTAACCTCCCCGTGATGACACTCTCTGACCATTTAACCTCCCCGTTATCCCACTCTCTGTCCCGTTAACCTTCCCGTGATCTCACTCTCTGTCGTTTAAACTTCCCCTGATCTTACTCTCTGTCTCTTTAACCACCCCGTGATATCACTCTCTGTCGCTTTAACCTCCCCGTAATCTCTCTCTGTCGCGTTAACCTCTCCGTGATCTAAATCTCTGTCCCTTTAACTTCCCAGTGATCACACTCTCTGTCCTTTAACCTCCCTGATTTAGCACTCTGTCCCTTTAACCTCCCTGTGATATCAGTCTCTGTCCCTTTAACCTCCTCGTGATCTCACTCTCTGTCCCTTTACCCTCCCTGTGGTTTAACTCTCTGTCCCTTTAACCTTCCCTTGACCTCACACTCTGTCCCTTTAACCTCCCCGTGATCTCAATCTATGTCCAGTTAACCTCACCGTCATCTAACTCTCTGTCCCTTTTACCTCCCTGTGATCTCACTCTCTGACCCTTTAAACTCCCCGTGATCTCAATCTCTGTCCCTTTAACTTACCAGTGATCTCACTCTCTGTCCCTTTAACCTCCCCGTGATCTCAATCTCTGTCCCTTTAGCTGTCCCTGATATCACACTATGTCCCTTTAACTGACCCCTGATCTCCCTCTCAGTCCCTTTAACTGTCCCTGATCTGACTCTCTGTCCCTATAACTGTCCCTGATTTCAATCTCTGTCCCATTAACATTCCCGTACTCTCACTCTCTATCCCTTAAACCTCCCCGTGATATCACTCTCTGTCCCATTAACCTCCCCGTGATCTCACTCTCTGTCCCTTTAATCTCCCCGTGATCTCAATCTCTGTCCCTTTAACCTCCCCGTGATCTCACTCTATGTCCAGTTAACCTCACCGTCATCTAACTCGCTGTCCCTTTTACCTCCCCGTGATCTCACTCTCTGACACTTTAAATTCCCCGTGTACTCAATCTCTGTCCCTTTAACTTACCAGTGATCTCACTCTGTCCCTTTAACCTCACCGTGATCTCAATCTCTGTCCCTTTAACGTCCCAGTTATCTCACTCTGTCCATTTAATCTTCCCGTGATCTCATTCTCTGACCATTTAATCTGCCCGTGATCTCACTTTCTGTCCATTTAACCTCCCTGTTATCTCATTCACTGTCCCTTTCACCTCCCCGTGATCTCACTCTTTGTCCCATTAACCTCACCGTGATCTCACTCTCTGTCCCTTTAACGTCCCCGTGATCTCACACTCTGTCCACTTAACTTCCCTGTGATCTCACTCTCTGTCCCTTTAATCTCCCTGATTTAGCACTCTGTCCTTTAACCTCCCCGTGATCTCACTCTCTGTCCCATTAACCTCCCCGTGATCTCACTCTCTGTCCCTTTAAACTCCCCGTGATCTCACTCTCAGTCCCTTTAACCTCCCCGTGATCTCAGTCTCTGTCCCTTTAACCTCCCCGTGATCTCATTCTCTGTCCCTTTAACCTCCCTGATCTAGCTCTCTATCCCATTAACCTCCCCCTGATCTCACTCTCTGTCCCTTTAACCTCCCAGTGATCTCTCTCACTGTCACTTTAACCATCCCGTGATCACACTCTCTGCCCCTTTAACTTCCCCGTGCTCTCATTCTCTGTCGCTTTAAGCTCCCCGTGAACTCAATCTCTGTCCATTTAACCTCACCGTGATCTCACTCTCTCTCCCTTTATCCTCCCTGTGATCTCACTGTCTGTCCCTTTAACCTCCCCGTGATCTCACTCTTTGTCCATTTAACCTCCCCGTGATCTCACTCTCTGTACCTTTAACCTCCCCGTGATCTCACTCTCTTTCCCTTTAACCTACCCATGATCTCACTCTGTCCCTTTTACCTTCCCTGATCTCACTCTCTGTCCCTTTAACTGTCCCCTGATCCCACTCTCTGTCCCGTTAATATCCCTGATCTCACTCTGTCCCTTTAGCTGTCCCTGATATCACACTTTGTCCCTTTAACTGTCCCCCTCATCTCCCTCTCAGTCCATTTAACTGTCCCTGATCTGACTCTCTGTCCCTATAACTGTCCCTGATCTCAATCTCTGTCCCATTAACATTCCCGTGATCTCACCCTCTGTCCCTCTAATCTTCCTGTGATCTCACAGTCTGTCCCTTTAACATTCCCATGATCTCACCCTCTGTCCTTTTAACCTCCCCGTGATCACAATCTCTATACCTTTATCCTCCCCGTCATCTCACTCTCTGTCCCTTTAACCTCCCCGTGATCTCACTCTCCGTCCCTTTAAACTCATAGTGATCTCACTATCTGTCCCTTTAACCTCCCTGTGATCTCTCTCTGTCCCTTTAACAACCCCGTGATCTCACTCTCTGTCCCTATAACCTCCCCGTGAATCTCACACTCTGTCCCTTTAACCTCCCCGTGATCTCAATCTCTTTCCCTTTAACCTACCCGTATTCTCACTCTCTGTCCCTTTAAACTCCGCATGATCTCAATCTCTGTCCCTTTAATCTGCCCGTGATCTCATTCTCTGTCCCATTAACCTCCCCGTGATCTCACTCTGTCGCTTTAACCACCCCGTTAACTCTCTCTGTCCCTTTAACCTCCCCGTAATCTCACTCTCTATACCTTAAACCTCCCCGTGATCTCACTCTCTGTCCCTTTAAACTCCCCATGATCTCACTCTCTGTCCCATTAACCTCCCCAGATCTCACTCTCTGTCCCTTTAATCTCCCCGTGATCCCAATCTCTGTCCCTTTAACCTCCCCGTGATCTCACTCTCTGTCCATTTAACTTCCCTGTCATCTCACCCTCTGTCCCTTTTTTCTCCCTGATTTAGCACTCTGTCCCTTTAACCTCCCCGTGATCTCAGTCTCTGTCCCTTTAACCTCCCCGTGATCTCACTCTCTGTCCCATTAACCTCACCGTGATCTCACTCTCTGTCCCTTTAAACTCCCCGTGATCTCACTCTCAGTCCCTTTAACCTCCCCGTGATCTCAGTCTCTGTCCCTTTAACCTCCCCGTGATCTCATTCTCTGTCCTTTTAACCTCCCTGATCTCGCTCTCTGTCACATTAACCTCCCTGTGATCTCCCTCTCTGTCTCTTTAAAATCACCATGATCTCACTCTCTCTCCCTTTAACCTCCCTGTGATCTCACTCTCTGTCCATTTAACCTCCCCGTGATCTCATTCTCTGTACCTTTAACCTCCCCGTGATCTCATTCTCTGTACCTTTAACCTCCCCGTTATCTCACTCTCTGTCCCTTTAACCTCCCCGTGATCTCACTCTCTGTCCCTTTAATCTCCCCGTGATCTCAATCTCTGTCCCTTTAACCTCCCCGTGATCTCACTCTATGTCCAGTTAACCTCACCGTCACCTAACTCTCTGTCCCTTTAACCTCCCCGTGATCTCACTCTCTGACCCTTTAACCTCCCCGTGATCTCAATCTCTGTCCCTTTAACGTCCCAGTTATCTCACTCTGTCCATTTAATCTTCCCGTGATCTCATTCTCTGTCCATTTAACCTGCCTGTGATCTCACTTTCTGTCCATTTAACCTCCCTTTTATCTCATTCACTGTCCCTTTCACCTCCCCGTGATCTCACTCTTTGTCCCATTAACCTCACCGTGATCTCACTCTCTGTCCCATTAACCTCACCGTGATCTCAGTCTCTGTCCCTTTAACCACCCTGTGATCTCACTCTCTGTACATTTAACTTCCCTGTCATCTCACTCTCTTTCCCTTTTTTCTCCCTGATTTAGCACTCTGTCCCGTTAACCTCCCCGTGATCTCAGTCTCTGTCCCTTTAACCTCCCCGTGATCTCACTCTCTGTCCCATTAACCTCACCGTGATCTCACTCTCTGTCCCTTTAAACTCCCCGTGATCTCACTCTCTGTCCCTTTAACCTCCCCGTGATCTCAGTCTCTGTCCCTTTAACCTCCCCGTGATCTCATTCTCTGTCCTTTTAACCTCCCTGATCTAGCTCTCGGTCCCATTAACCTCCCCGTGATATCACTCTCTGTCCCTTAAAAAACCCCGTGATCTCACTCTCTGTCCTGTTAACCTCCCCCTGATCTCACTCTCTGTCCCTTTAACGTCCCAGTGATCTCTCTCACTGTCACTTTAACCTTCCCGTGATCTCATTCTCTGTCCATTTAACCTCCCCGTGATCTCACTCTCTGCCCCTTTAACCTCCCTGTGATCTCCCTCTCTGTCTCTTTAAAATCACCGTGATCTCACTCTCTCTCCCTTTAACTTCCCTGTGATCTCACTCTCTGTCCATTTAACCTCCCCTTGATCTCATTCTCTGTACCTTTAACCTCCCCGTTATCTCACTCTCTTACCCTTTAACCTACCCGTGATCTCACTCTGTCCCTTTTACCTTCCCTGATCTCACTCTCTGTCCCTTTCACTGTCCCCGATCCCACTCTCTGTCCCGTTAATATCCCTGATCTCACTCTGTCCCTTTAGCTGTCCCTGATATCACACTTTGTCCATTTAACTGTCCCCCTGATCTCCCTCTCAGTTCCTTTAACTGTCCCTGATCTGTCCCTATAACTGTCCCTGATCACAATCTCTGTCCCATTAACATTCCCGTGATCTCACCCTCTGTCCCTTTAACATTACATGATCTCATCCTCTGTCCATTTAACCTCCCCATGATCACACTCTCAGTCCCTTTAACCTCCCCGTGATCTCACTCTCTGTCCCATTAACCTCCCCGTGATCTCACTCTCTGTCCCTTTAAACTCCCCGTGATCTCACTCTCAGTCCCTTTAACCTCCCCGTGATCTCAGTCTCTGTCCCTTTAACCTCCCCGTGATCTCATTCTCTGTCCCTTTAACCTCCCTGATCTAGCTCTCTATCCCATTAACCTCCCCCTGATCTCACTCTCTGTCCCTTTAACCTCCCAGTGATCTCTCTCACTGTCACTTTAACCATCCCGTGATCACACTCTCTGCCCCTTTAACTTCCCCGTGCTCTCATTCTCTGTCGCTTTAAGCTCCCCGTGAACTCAATCTCTGTCCATTTAACCTCACCGTGATCTCACTCTCTCTCCCTTTATCCTCCCTGTGATCTCACTGTCTGTCCCTTTAACCTCCCCGTGATCTCACTCTTTGTCCATTTAACCTCCCCGTGATCTCACTCTCTGTACCTTTAACCTCCCCGTGATCTCACTCTCTTTCCCTTTAACCTACCCATGATCTCACTCTGTCCCTTTTACCTTCCCTGATCTCACTCTCTGTCCCTTTAACTGTCCCCTGATCCCACTCTCTGTCCCGTTAATATCCCTGATCTCACTCTGTCCCTTTAGCTGTCCCTGATATCACACTTTGTCCCTTTAACTGTCCCCCTCATCTCCCTCTCAGTCCATTTAACTGTCCCTGATCTGACTCTCTGTCCCTATAACTGTCCCTGATCTCAATCTCTGTCCCATTAACATTCCCGTGATCTCACCCTCTGTCCCTCTAATCTTCCTGTGATCTCACAGTCTGTCCCTTTAACATTCCCATGATCTCACCCTCTGTCCTTTTAACCTCCCCGTGATCACAATCTCTATACCTTTATCCTCCCCGTCATCTCACTCTCTGTCCCTTTAACCTCCCCGTGATCTCACTCTCCGTCCCTTTAAACTCATAGTGATCTCACTATCTGTCCCTTTAACCTCCCTGTGATCTCTCTCTGTCCCTTTAACAACCCCGTGATCTCACTCTCTGTCCCTATAACCTCCCCGTGAATCTCACACTCTGTCCCTTTAACCTCCCCGTGATCTCAATCTCTTTCCCTTTAACCTACCCGTATTCTCACTCTCTGTCCCTTTAAACTCCGCATGATCTCAATCTCTGTCCCTTTAATCTGCCCGTGATCTCATTCTCTGTCCCATTAACCTCCCCGTGATCTCACTCTGTCGCTTTAACCACCCCGTTAACTCTCTCTGTCCCTTTAACCTCCCCGTAATCTCACTCTCTATACCTTAAACCTCCCCGTGATCTCACTCTCTGTCCCTTTAAACTCCCCATGATCTCACTCTCTGTCCCATTAACCTCCCCAGATCTCACTCTCTGTCCCTTTAATCTCCCCGTGATCCCAATCTCTGTCCCTTTAACCTCCCCGTGATCTCACTCTCTGTCCATTTAACTTCCCTGTCATCTCACCCTCTGTCCCTTTTTTCTCCCTGATTTAGCACTCTGTCCCTTTAACCTCCCCGTGATCTCAGTCTCTGTCCCTTTAACCTCCCCGTGATCTCACTCTCTGTCCCATTAACCTCACCGTGATCTCACTCTCTGTCCCTTTAAACTCCCCGTGATCTCACTCTCAGTCCCTTTAACCTCCCCGTGATCTCAGTCTCTGTCCCTTTAACCTCCCCGTGATCTCATTCTCTGTCCTTTTAACCTCCCTGATCTCGCTCTCTGTCACATTAACCTCCCTGTGATCTCCCTCTCTGTCTCTTTAAAATCACCGTGATCTCACTCTCTCTCCCTTTAACCTCCCTGTGATCTCACTCTCTGTCCATTTAACCTCCCCGTGATCTCATTCTCTGTACCTTTAACCTCCCCGTGATCTCATTCTCTGTACCTTTAACCTCCCCGTTATCTCACTCTCTGTCCCTTTAACCTCCCCGTGATCTCACTCTCTGTCCCTTTAATCTCCCCGTGATCTCAATCTCTGTCCCTTTAACCTCCCCGTGATCTCACTCTATGTCCAGTTAACCTCACCGTCACCTAACTCTCTGTCCCTTTAACCTCCCCGTGATCTCACTCTCTGACCCTTTAACCTCCCCGTGATCTCAATCTCTGTCCCTTTAACGTCCCAGTTATCTCACTCTGTCCATTTAATCTTCCCGTGATCTCATTCTCTGTCCATTTAACCTGCCTGTGATCTCACTTTCTGTCCATTTAACCTCCCTTTTATCTCATTCACTGTCCCTTTCACCTCCCCGTGATCTCACTCTTTGTCCCATTAACCTCACCGTGATCTCACTCTCTGTCCCATTAACCTCACCGTGATCTCAGTCTCTGTCCCTTTAACCACCCTGTGATCTCACTCTCTGTACATTTAACTTCCCTGTCATCTCACTCTCTTTCCCTTTTTTCTCCCTGATTTAGCACTCTGTCCCGTTAACCTCCCCGTGATCTCAGTCTCTGTCCCTTTAACCTCCCCGTGATCTCACTCTCTGTCCCATTAACCTCACCGTGATCTCACTCTCTGTCCCTTTAAACTCCCCGTGATCTCACTCTCTGTCCCTTTAACCTCCCCGTGATCTCAGTCTCTGTCCCTTTAACCTCCCCGTGATCTCATTCTCTGTCCTTTTAACCTCCCTGATCTAGCTCTCGGTCCCATTAACCTCCCCGTGATATCACTCTCTGTCCCTTAAAAAACCCCGTGATCTCACTCTCTGTCCTGTTAACCTCCCCCTGATCTCACTCTCTGTCCCTTTAACGTCCCAGTGATCTCTCTCACTGTCACTTTAACCTTCCCGTGATCTCATTCTCTGTCCATTTAACCTCCCCGTGATCTCACTCTCTGCCCCTTTAACCTCCCTGTGATCTCCCTCTCTGTCTCTTTAAAATCACCGTGATCTCACTCTCTCTCCCTTTAACTTCCCTGTGATCTCACTCTCTGTCCATTTAACCTCCCCTTGATCTCATTCTCTGTACCTTTAACCTCCCCGTTATCTCACTCTCTTACCCTTTAACCTACCCGTGATCTCACTCTGTCCCTTTTACCTTCCCTGATCTCACTCTCTGTCCCTTTCACTGTCCCCGATCCCACTCTCTGTCCCGTTAATATCCCTGATCTCACTCTGTCCCTTTAGCTGTCCCTGATATCACACTTTGTCCATTTAACTGTCCCCCTGATCTCCCTCTCAGTTCCTTTAACTGTCCCTGATCTGTCCCTATAACTGTCCCTGATCACAATCTCTGTCCCATTAACATTCCCGTGATCTCACCCTCTGTCCCTTTAACATTACATGATCTCATCCTCTGTCCATTTAACCTCCCCATGATCACACTCTCAGTCCCTTTAACCTCCCCGTAATCTCACTCTCTGTCCCTTTAACTTCCACGTGATCTCGCACTCTGTCCCTTTAAACTCCTAGTGATCTCACTATATGTCCCTTTAACCTCCCTGTGATCTCACTCTGTCGCTTTAATCTCCCAGTAATCTCTCTCTGTCCCTTTAACAACCCCGTGATCTTACTCTCTGTCCCTTTAACCTCCCCTTGATCTCTGTCTTTCCCTTTAAACTGCCCGTGTTGTCACTCTCTGTCCCGTTAACCTCACCGTGATATCACTCTCTGTCCCTATAACCTCCCCGTGATCTCAATCTCTTTCCCTTTAACCTACCCGTATTCTCACTCTCTGTCTCTTTAAACTCCGCATGATGTCAATCTCTGTGCCTTTAATCTGCCCGTGATCTCATTCTCTGTCCCTTAATTTCCCCGTGATCTCACTCTGTCGCTTTAACCTCCCCGTTAACTCTCTCTGTCCCTTTAACCTCCCCGTAATCTCACACCCTGTCCCTTTAACCTCCCCATGATCTCAGTCTCTATACCTTAAACCTCCCCGTGATTTCACTCTCTGTCCCTTTAATCTCCCCGTGATCTCAATCTCTGTCCCTTTAACCTCCACGTGATCTCACTCTCTGACCCTTTAACCTCCATGTGATCTCAATCTCTGTCCCTTTAACGTCCGAGTTATGTCATTCTGTCCATTTAATCTTCCCGTGATCTCAATCTCTGTCCATTTAACCTGCCCGTGATCTCACTTTCTGTCCATTTAACCTTCCTGTGATCTCATTCACTGTCCCTTTCACCTCCCCGTGATCTCACTCTCTGTCCCACTAACCTCAGCGTGATCTCACTCTCTGTCCCTTTAACCTCCCCATGATTTCACTCTCTGTCCATCTAAATTCCCCGTGATCTCACTCTCTGTCCCTTTAATCTCCCTGATTTAGCACTCTGTCCCTTTAACCTCCCCGTGATCTCAGTGTCTGTCCCTTTAACCTCCCGGTGATCTCATTCTCTGTCCCTATAACCTCCCTGATCTTACTCTCTGTCCCTTTAACCTTCCCGTGATATCACTCTCTGTCCCTTTAACCTCCCCGTGATCTCACTCTCTGTCCCTTTAACCATCCGTGTTCTCACTCTCTGGCCCTTTAACATCCCCGTGATCTCACTCTCTGTCCCTTGAACCTCCCCGTGATCTCACTCTGTCCCTTAAACCTCCCCGTGATCTCATTCTCTGCCCCTTTAACCTTCCCACGATCTCACTCTCAGTCCCATTAACCTCCCGGTGATCTCACTCTCTGTCCCTTTAACCTCCCCGTGATCACACTCTCTGTCCCTTTAACTTCCCTGTGACCTCACTCTCTGTCCCTTAAACCTCCCAGTCATCTCATTCTCTGTCCTTTTAACCTCCCCGTGATCTCACTCTCTGTCCCATTAACCTTCCCGTGATCTCAGTCTCTGTCCCTTTAACCTCCCCGTGATCGCACTCCATGTCCCTTGAACCTGCCCGTGATTTCACTCTCTGTCCCTTTTACCACCCCATGATCTCACTCTCTGTTCCTTTTACCTCCCCATGATCACACTCTCTGTCCAATTAACCTCCCCGTGATCTCACTCTCTGTCCCTTTAACCTCCCCGTGATCTCACTCTCTGTCACTTTAAACTCACCGTGATCTCACTCTCTCTCCCTTTAAGCTCCCTGTGATCTCACTCTCTGTCCCTTTAACCTCCCCGTGATGTCACTCTCTGTCCATTTAACCTCCCCGTGATCTCACTCTCTGTACCATTAACCTCCCCATGATCTCACTCTCTTTCCCTTTATCCTTCCCGTCATCTCACTCTCTGTCCCTTTAACTGTCCCCCGATCCCACTCTCTGTCCTGTTAATATCCCTGATCTCACTCTGTCCCTTTAGCTGTCCCTGATTTCACACTTTGTCCCTTTAACTGTCCCCCTGATCTCCCTCTCAGTCCCTTTAACTGTCCCTGATCTGACTCTCTGTCCCTATGACTGTCCATGATCTCACTCTCTGTCAAATTAACCTCCCCGTGATATCACTCTCTGTCCCTTTAAACTCCCCGTGATCTCACTCTCAGTCCCTTTAACCTCCCCGTGATCTCATTCTCTGTCCCTTTAACCTCCCCGCGATCTCACTCTCTGTATCTTTATCCTTCCCGTGATCTCACTCTCTGTCCCTTGAAACTCCCCGTGATCTCATTCTGTCCCTTAAACCACCCCGTGATCTCATTCTCTGTCCCTTTAACCTCCCCGCGATCTCACTCTCTGTCCCATTAACCTCCCGGTGATCTCACTCACTGTCCCTTTAACCTCCCCGTGAACTCACTCTCTGTCCCTTTAACTTCCCCGTGACCTCACTCTCTGTCCCTTAACCCTCCCAGTCATCTCATTCTCTGTCCCTTTAACCTCCCCGTGATTCAACTCTCTGTCCCGTAAACCTTCCTGTGATCTCACTCTCTGTCCCTTTAACCTCCCCGTGATCTCACTCTCTGTCCCTTTAAACTCACCGTGATCTCACTCTCTCTCTATTTAACCTCCCCGTGATCTCACTCTCTGTACCTTTAACCTTCCCGTGATATCACTCTCTTTCCCTTTAAACTTCCCGTGATCTCACTCTGTCCCTTTAAACTCCTAGTGATCTGACTATCTGTCCCTTTAACCTATCTGTGATCTCACTCTGTCGCTTTAACTTCCCAGTAATCTCTCTCTGTCCCTTTAACAACCCGGTGGTCTCACTCTCTGTCCCTTTAAACTCCCCGTGATCTCTGTCTTTCCCTTTAAACTCCCCGTGTTCTCACTCTCTGTCCCTTTAACCTCACCGTGATATCACTGTCTGTCCCTATAACCTCCCCTTGATCTCACTCTCTGTCCCTTTAACCTCCCCGTGATCACACTCTTTGTCCCATTAATCTACCCGTTATCTCACTCTGTCCCTTTAACCTCTCCGTGATCTCACTCTCAGTCCCTTTAATCTCCCCGTGATCTCATTCACTGTCCCTTTAACCTCCCCGTGATCTCACTCTGTCGCTTTAGCCTCCCCGTTTACTCTCTCTGTACCTTTAACCTCCCCGTAATCTCACACCATGTCCCTTTAACCTCCCCGTGATCTCACTATGTCCATTTAACCTCACCGTCATCTAACTCTCTGTCCCTTTAACCTCCCCGGGATCTCACTCTCTGACCCTTAAATCTCCCCGTGATCTCAATCTCTGTCCCTTTAACGTGCCAGTTATGTCACTCTGTCCATTTAATCTTCCCGTGATCTCAATATCTGTCCATTTAACCAGCCCCTGATCTCACTTTCTGTCCATTTAACCTCCCTGTGATCTCATTCTCTGTCCCTATAACCTCCCTGATATAGCTCTCTGTCCCATTTAACTCCCCGTGATCTCTCTCTCTGTCCCTTTAAACTCCCCGTGATATCACTCTCAGTCCCATTAACCTCCCCGTGATCCAACTCGCTGTCGCTTTAACCTCCACGTGATCTTACTCTCTGTCCCTTTAACCTTCCTTTGATCTCACTCTCTGTCCATTGAACCTCCCCGTGATTTCACTCTGTCCTATAAACCTCCCCGTGATCTCACTCTCTGTCCCTTTAACCTCCCCGCGATCTCACTCTCTGTCCCATTAACCTCCCGGTGATCTCACTCTCTGTCCCTTTAACCTCCCCGTGTTCTCACTCTCTGTCCCTTTAACTTCCCCGTGTCCTCACTCTCTGTCCCTTAAACCTCCCAGTCATCTCATTCTCTGTCCCTTTAACCTCCCCGTGATCTCACTCTCTGTCCCGTTAACCTTCCCGTGATCTCACTCTCTTTCCCTTTAACCTCCCCGTGATCTCACTCTCTGTCCCTTTAAACTCACCGTGATCTCACTCTCTCTCCCTTTAACCTCCATGTTATCTCACTCTTTGTCCCTTTAACCTCCCCGTGATCTCACTCTCTGACCTTTTAACCTCCCCTTGATCTCACTCTCTGTACCTTTAACCTCCCCGTGATCACACTCTCTTTCCCTTTAACCTTCCCGTGATCTCACTCTGTCCCTTTAACCTTCCCTGATCTCACTCTCTGTCCCTTTAACTGTCCTCCGATCCCACTCTCTGTCACGTTAATATCCCTGATCTCACTCTGTCCCTTTAACTTCCCTGATATCACACTTTGTCCCTTTAACTGTCCCCCTGATCTACCTCTCAGTCCCTTTAACTGTCCCTGATCTGACTCTCTGTCCCTATAACTGTCCCTGATCTCAATCTCTGTCCCATTAACATTCCCGTGATCTCACTCTCTGTCCCTTTAACCTTCCAGTGATCTCACTCTCTGTCCCTTTAACCTCCCCGTGATCTCACTCTCTGTACATTTATCCTCCCCGTCATCTCACTCTCTGTCCCTTTAACATCCCCGTGATCTCACTCTCCGTCCCTTTAACCTCCCCGTGATCTCACTCTCTGTCCCTTTAATCTGCCCGTGATCTCATTCTCTATCCCTTTAACCTCCCCGTGATCTCAGTCTGTCGCTTTAACCTCCCCGTTAACTCTCTCTGTCCCTTTATCCTCCCCGTAATCTCACACCCTGTCCCTTTTACCTCCCGGTGATCTAAGTCTCTATACCTTAAACCTCCCCGTGATATCACTCTCTGTCTCTTTAACCTCCCCGTGATCTCACTCTCTGTCCCTTTAATCTCCCCAGATCTCACTCTCTGTCCCTATAACCTCATCGTGATCTCACTCTCTGTCCCTTTAATTTCCCCGTGATCTCAATCTCTGTCCCTTAAACCTCCCCGTGATCTCAATCTCTGTCACTTTAACGTACCAGTGATCTCACTCTGTCCCTTTAACCTCCAAGTTATGTCACTCTGTCCATTTAACCTGCCCGTGATCTCACTTTCTGTCCCTTTCACCTCCCAGTGATCTCACTCTCTGTCCCATTAACCTCAGCGTGATCTCACTTTCTGTCCCTATAACCTCCCCATGAACTCACTCTCTGTCCATTTAACTTCCCCGTGATCTCACTCTCAGTCCCTTTAATCTCCCTGATTTAGCAGTCTGTCCCTTTATCCTCCCCGTGATTTCAGTCTCTGTCCCTTTAACCTCCCGGTGATCTCATTCTCTGTCCCTATAACCTCCCTGATCTAGCTCTCTGTCCCAATTAACTACCTGTGATCTTACTCTCTGTCCCTTTAAACTCCCCGTGATCTCACTCTCAGTCCCTTTAACCTCAACGTGATATCACTCTCTGTCCCTATAACCTCCCCGTGATCTCACTCTCTGTCCCTTTAACCTCCCCGTGATCTCACTCTCTGTCCCGTTAACCTTCCCGTGATCTCACTCTCTTTCCCTTTAACCTCCCCGTGATCTCACTCTCTGTCCCTTTAAACTCACCGTGATCTCACTCTCTCTCCCTTTAACCTCCATGTTATCTCACTCTTTGTCCCTTTAACCACCCCGTGAACTCACTCTCTGACCTTTTAACCTCCCCTTGATCTCACTCTCTGTACCTTTAACCTCCCCGTGATCACACTCTCTTTCCCTTTAACCTTCCCGTGATCTCACTCTGTCCCTTTAACCTTCCCTGATCTCACTCTCTGTCCCTTTAACTGTCCCCCGATCCCACTCTCTGTCATGTTAATATCCCTGATCTCACTCTGTCCCTTTAACTTCCCTGATATCACACTTTGTCCCTTTAACTGTCCCCCTGATCTACCTCTCAGTCCCTTTAACTGTCCCTGATCTGACTCTCTGTCCCTATAACTGTCCCTGATCTCAATCTCTGTCCCATTAACATTCCCGTGATCTCACTCTCTGTCCCTTTAACCTTCCAGTGATCTCACTCTCTGTCCCTTTAACCTCCCCGTGATCTCACTCTCTGTACATTTATCCTCCCCGTCATCTCACTCTCTGTCCCTTTAACATCCCCGTGATCTCACTCTCCGTCCCTTTAACCTCCCCGTGATCTCACTCTCTGTCCCTTTAATCTGCCCGTGATCTCATTCTCTATCCCTTTAACCTCCCGGTGATCTCATTCTCTGTCCCTATAACCTCCCTGATCTAGCTCTCTGTCCCAATTAACTACCTGCGATCTCACTCTCTGTCCCTTTAAACTCCCCGTGATCTCACTCTCAGTCCCTTTAACCTCAACGTGATATCACTCTCTGTCCCTTTAACCTCCCCGTGATCACACTCTTTGTCCCATTAATCTACTCGTGATCTCACTCTCAGTCCCTTTAACCTCTCCGTGATGTCACTCTCTGTCCCTTTAACCTCCCCGTGATCTCACTCTCTATCCCTTTTACCTCCCCGTCATCTCACTCTCTGTCCCTTTAACCTCCCCGTGATCTCACTCTCTGTCCCTTTAACCTCCCCGCGATCTCACTCTCTGTTCCATTAACCTCCCGGTGATCTCACTCTCTGTCCCTTTAACCTCCCCGTGTTCTCACTCTCTGTCCCTTTAACTTCCCCGTGTCCTCACTCTCTGTCCCTTAAACCTCCCAGTCATCTCATTCTCTGTCCCTTTAACCTCCCCGTGATCTCACTCTCTGTCCCGTTAACCTTCCCGTGATCTCACTCTCTTTCCCTTTAACCTCCCCGTGATCTCACTCTCTGTCCCTTTAAACTCACCGTGATCTCACTCTCTCTCCCTTTAACCTCCATGTTATCTCACTCTTTGTCCCTTTAACCACCCCGTGAACTCACTCTCTGACCTTTTAACCTCCCCTTGATCTCACTCTCTGTACCTTTAACCTCCCCGTGATCACACTCTCTTTCCCTTTAACCTTCCCGTGATCTCACTCTGTCCCTTTAACCTTCCCTGATCTCACTCTCTGTCCCTTTAACTGTCCCCCGATCCCACTCTCTGTCACGTTAATATCCCTGATCTCACTCTGTCCCTTTAACTTCCCTGATATCACACTTTGTCCCTTTAACTGTCCCCCTGATCTACCTCTCAGTCCCTTTAACTGTCCCTGATCTGACTCTCTGTCCCTATAACTGTCCCTGATCTCAATCTCTGTCCCATTAACATTCCCGTGATCTCACTCTCTGTCCCTTTAACCTTCCAGTGATCTCACTCTCTGTCCCTTTAACCTCCCCGTGATCTCACTCTCTGTACATTTATCCTCCCCGTCATCTCACTCTCTGTCCCTTTAACATCCCCGTGATCTCACTCTCCGTCCCTTTAACCTCCCCGTGATCTCACTCTCTGTCCCTTTAATCTGCCCGTGATCTCATTCTCTATCCCTTTAACCTCCCCGTGATCTCAGTCTGTCGCTTTAACCTCCCCGTTAACTCTCTCTGTCCCTTTATCCTCCCCGTAATCTCACACCCTGTCCCTTTTACCTCCCGGTGATCTAAGTCTCTATACCTTAAACCTCCCCGTGATATCACTCTCTGTCTCTTTAACCTCCCCGTGATCTCACTCTCTGTCCCTTTAATCTCCCCATGATCTCACTCTCTGTCCCATTAACCTCCCCAGATCTCACTCTCTGTCCCTATAACCTCATCGTGATCTCACTCTCTGTCCCTTTAATTTCCCCGTGATCTCAATCTCTGTCCCTTAAACCTCCCCGTGATCTCAATCTCTGTCACTTCAACGTACCAGTGATCTCACTCTGTCCCTTTAACCTCCAAGTTATGTCACTCTGTCCATTTAACCTGCCCGTGATCTCACTTTCTGTCCCTTTCACCTCCCAGTGATCTCACTCTCTGTCCCATTAACCTCAGCGTGATCTCACTTTCTGTCCCTATAACCTCCCCATGAACTCACTCTCTGTCCATTTAACTTCCCCGTGATCTCACTCTCAGTCCCTTTAATCTCCCTGATTTAGCAGTCTGTCCCTTTATCCTCCCCGTGATTTCAGTCTCTGTCCCTTTAACCTCCCGGTGATCTCATTCTCTGTCCCTATAACCTCCCTGATCTAGCTCTCTGTCCCAATTAACTACCTGTGATCTCACTCTCTGTCCCTTTAAACTCCCCGTGATCTCACTCTCAGTCCCTTTAACCTCAACGTGATATCACTCTCTGTCCCTATAACCTCCCCGTGATCTCACTCTCTGTCCCTTTAACCTCCCCGTGATCTCACTCTCTGTCCCGTTAACCTTCCCGTGATCTCACTCTCTTTCCCTTTAACCTCCCCGTGATCTCACTCTCTGTCCCTTTAAACTCACCGTGATCTCACTCTCTCTCCCTTTAACCTCCATGTTATCTCACTCTTTGTCCCTTTAACCACCCCGTGAACTCACTCTCTGACCTTTTAACCTCCCCTTGATCTCACTCTCTGTACCTTTAACCTCCCCGTGATCACACTCTCTTTCCCTTTAACCTTCCCGTGATCTCACTCTGTCCCTTTAACCTTCCCTGATCTCACTCTCTGTCCCTTTAACTGTCCCCCGATCCCACTCTCTGTCACGTTAATATCCCTGATCTCACTCTGTCCCTTTAACTTCCCTGATATCACACTTTGTCCCTTTAACTGTCCCCCTGATCTACCTCTCAGTCCCTTTAACTGTCCCTGATCTGACTCTCTGTCCCTATAACTGTCCCTGATCTCAATCTCTGTCCCATTAACATTCCCGTGATCTCACTCTCTGTCCCTTTAACCTTCCAGTGATCTCACTCTCTGTCCCTTTAACCTCCCCGTGATCTCACTCTCTGTACATTTATCCTCCCCGTCATCTCACTCTCTGTCCCTTTAACATCCCCGTGATCTCACTCTCCGTCCCTTTAACCTCCCCGTGATCTCACTTTCTGTCCCTTTAATCTGCCCGTGATCTCATTCTCTATCCCTTTAACCTCCCGGTGATCTCATTCTCTGTCCCTATAACCTCCCTGATCTAGCTCTCTGTCCCAATTAACTACCTGCGATCTCACTCTCTGTCCCTTTAAACTCCCCGTGATCTCACTCTCAGTCCCTTTAACCTCAACGTGATATCACTCTCTGTCCCTATAACCTCCCCGTGATCTCACTCTCTGTCCCTTTAACCTCCCCGTGATCACACTCTTTGTCCCATTAATCTACTCGTGATCTCACTCTCAGTCCCTTTAACCTCTCCGTGATGTCACTCTCTGTCCCTTTAACCTCCCCGTGATCTCACTCTCTATCCCTTTTACCTCCCCGTCATCTCACTCTCTGTCCCTTTAACCTCCCCGTGATCTCAATCTCTTTCCCTTTAAACTCCGCATGATCTCACTCTCAGTCCCTTTAACCTCCCCGTGATAACACTCTCTGTCCCTTTAATCTCCCCGTATTCTCACTCTCTGTCCCTTTAAACACTGCATGATCTCAATCTCTGTCCCTTTAATCTGCCCGTGATCTCATTCTCTGTCCCTTTAACTTCCCCGTGATCTCACTCTGTCGGTTTAACCTCCCCGTTAACTCTCTCTGTCCCTTTATCCTACCTGTAATCTGACACCCTGTCCTTTTTACCTCCCCGTGATCTAAGTCTCTATACCTTATACCTCCCCGTGATATCAGTCTCTGTCTCTTTAACCTCCCCGTGATCTCACTCTCTGTACCTTTAACCTCCCCTTGATCTCACTCTCTGTCCCATTAACCTCCCCAGATCTCACTCTCTGTCCATTTAACCTCAACCTGATATCACTCTCTGTCCCTATAACCTCCCCTTGATCTCACTCTCTGTCCCTTTAACCTCCCCGTGATCACACTCTTGTCCCATTAATCTACCCGTTATCTCACTCTCAGTCCCTTTAACCTCTCCGTGATCTCACTCTCAGTCCCTTTAATCTCCCTGTCATCTCACTCTCTGTCCCTTTAACCTCCCCGTGATCTCAATCTCTTTCCCTTTAACCTACCCGTATTCTCACTCTCTGTCACTTTAAACTCCGCATGATCTCAATCTCTGTCTCTTTAATCTGCCCGTGATCTCATTCACTGTCCCTTTAACCTCCCCGTGATCTCACTCTGTCGCTTTAACCTCCCCGTTTACTCTCTCTGTACCTTTAACCTCCCCGTAATCTCACACCATGTCCTTTTAACCTCCCCGTGATCTCACTCTATGTCCATTTAACCTCACCGTCATCTAACTCTCTGTCCCTTTAACCTCCCCGGGATCTCACTCTCTGACCCTTAAATCTCCCCGTGATCTCAATCTCTGTCCCTTTAACGTGCCAGTTATGTCACTCTGTCCATTTAATCTTCCCGTGATCTCAATCTCTGTCCATTTAACCAGCCCCTGATCTCACTTTCTGTCCATTAAACCTCCCTGTGATCTCATTCTCTGTCCCTATAACCTCCCTGATATAGCTCTCTGTCCCATTTAACTCCCCGTGATCTCACTCTCTGTCCCTTTAAACTCCCCGTGATATCACTCTCAGTCCCATTAACCTCCCCGTGATCCAACTCGCTGTCGCTTTAACCTCCACGTGATCTTACTCTCTGTCTCTTTAACCTTCCTTTGATGTCACTCTCTGTCCCTTGAACCTCCCCGTGATTTCACTCTGTCCTATAAACCTCCCTGTGATCTCATTCTCTGTCCCTTTAACCTCCCCGCGATCTCACTCTCTGTCCCATTAACCTCCCGGTGATCTCACTCTCTGTCCCTTTAACTTCCCCGTGTCCTCACTCTCTGTCCCTTAAACCTCCCAGTCATCTCAATCTCTGTCCCTTTATCCTCCCCGTGATCTCACTCTCTGTCCCGTTAACCTTCCCGTGATCTCACTCTCTTTCCCTTTAACCTCCCCGTGATCTCACTCTCTGTCCCTTTAAACTCACCGTGATCTCACTCTCTCTCCCTTTAACCTCCATGTTATCTCACTCTTTGTCCCTTTAACCACCCCGTGATGTCACTCTCTGACCTTTTAACCTCCCCTTGATCTCACTCTCTGTACCTTTAACCTCCCCGTGATCACACTCTCTTTCCCTTTAACCTTCCCGTGATCTCACTCTGTCCCTTTAACCTTCCCTGATCTCACTCTCTGTCCCTTTAACTGTCCACCGATCCCACTCTCTGTCACGTTAATATCCCTGATCTCACTCTGTCCCTTTAACTACCCTGATATCACACTTTGTCCCTTTAACTGTCCCCCTGATCTACCTCTCAGTCCCTTTAACTGTCCCTGATCTGACTCACTGTCCCTATAACTGTCCCTGATCTCAATCTCTTTCCCATTAATATTCCCGTGATCTCAACCTCTGTCCCTTTAACCTTCCAGTGATCTCACTCTCTGTCCCTTTAACCTCCCTGTGATCTCACTCTCTGTACATTTATCCTCCCCGTCATCTCACTCTCTGTCCCTTTAACATCCCCGTGATCTCACTCTCCGTCCCTTTAACCTCCCCGTGATCTCACTCTCTGTCCCTTTAATCTGCCCGTGATCTCATTCTCTATCCCTTTAACCTCCCCGTGATCTCAGTCTGTCGCTTTAACCTCCCCGTTAACTCTCTCTGTCCCTTTATCCTCCCCGTAATCTCACACCCTGTCCCTTTTACCTCCCGGTGATCTAAGTCTCTATACCTTAAACCTCCCCGTGATATCACTCTCTGTCTCTTTAACCTCCCCGTGATCTCACTCTCTGTCCCTTTAATCTCCCCATGATCTCACTCTCTGTCCCATTAACCTCCCCAGATCTCACTCTCAGTCCCTATAACCTCATCGTGATCTCACTCTCTGTCCCTTTAATTTCCCCGTGATCTCAATCTCTGTCCCTTAAACCTCCCCGTGATCTCACTCTCAGTCCCTTTAACCTCAACGTGATATCACTCTCTGTCCCTATAACCTCCCCGTGATCTCACTCTCTGTCCCTTTAACCTCCCCGTGATCACACTCTTTGTCCCATTAATCTACTCGTGATCTCACTCTCAGTCCCTTTAACCTCTCCTTGATGTCAATCTCTGTCCCTTTAACCTCCCCGTGATCTCACTCTCTATCCCTTTTACCTCCCCGTCATCTCACTCTCTGTCCCTTTAACCTTCCAGTGATCTCAATCTCTTTCCCTTTAAACTCCGCATGATCTCACTCTCAGTCCCTTTAACCTCCCCATGATAACACTCTCTGTCCCTTTAATCTCCCCGTATTCTCACTTTCTGTCCCTTTAAACTCCGCATGATCTCAATCTCTCTCCCTTTAATCTGCCCGTGATCTCATTCTCTGTCCCTTTAACTTCCCCGTGATCTCACTCTGTCATTTTAACCTCCCCGTTAACTCTCTCTGTCCCTTTATCCTCCCTGTAATCTCACACCCTGTCCTTTTTACCTCCCCGTGATCTAAGTCTCTATACCTTAAACCTCCCCGTGATATCAGTCTCTGTCTCTTTAACCTCCCCGTGATCTCACTTTCTGTACCTTTAACCTCCCCTTGATCTCACTCTCTGTCCCATTAACCTCCCCAGATCTCACTCTCTGTCCCTTTAACCTCAACATGATCTCACTTTCTGTCCCTTTAATTTCCCCGTGATCACAATCTCTGTCCCTTTAACCTCCCCGTGATCTCACTCTATGTCCATTTAACCTCACCGTCATCAAACTCTCTGTCCCTTTAACCTCCCCGTGATCTCAATCTCTGTCCCTTTAACGTACCAGTGATCTCACTCTGTCCCTTTAACCTCCCCGTGATCTCAATCTCTGTCCCTTTAACGTCCCAGTTATGTCACTCTGTCCATTTAATCTTCCCGTGATCTCAATCTCTGTCCATTTAACCTGCCCGTGATCTCACTTTCTGTCCATTTAACCTCCCTGTGATCTCACTCTCTGTCCCTTTCACCTCCCCGTGATCTCACTCTCTGTCCCATTAACCTCAGCGTGATCTCATTCTCTGTCCCTATAACCTCCCCATGATCTCACTCTCTGTCCATTTAACTTCCCCGTGATCTCACTCTCAGTCCCTTTAATCTCCCTGATTTAGCACTCTGTCCCTTTAACCTCCCCGTGATCTCAGTCTCTGTCCCTTTAAACTCCCTGTGATCTCACTCTCAGTCCCTTTAACCTCACCGTGATTTCACTCTCTGTCCCTTTTACCTCCCCGTGATCTCACTCTCTGTCCCTTTAACCTCCCCGTGATCTCACTCTTTGTCCCATTAATCTACCAGTGATCACACTCGCATTCCCTTTAACCTCTCCGTGATCTCACTCTCTGTCCCTTTAACCTCCCCGTGAACTCACTCTCTGTCCCTTTTACCTCCCCGTCATCTCACTTTCTGTCCCTTTAACCTCCCCGTGATCTCAATCTCTTTCCCTTTTAGCTCCCCGTGATCTCACTCTCTGTCCCTTTAAACTCCGCATTATCTCAATCTGTGTCCCTTTAATCTGCCCGTGTTCTCATTCTCTGTCGCTTTAACCTCCCCTTTAACTGTCTCTGTGCATTTAACCTCCCCGTAATCTCACTCCCTGTCCCTTTAACCTCCCCGTGTTCTCAGTCTCTATACCTTAAACCTCCCCGTGATATCACTCTCTGTCTCTTTAACCTCCCCGTGATCTCACTCTCTGTCCATTTAACATCCCCATGATCTCACTCTCTGTCCCATTAACCTCCCCAGATCTCACTCTCTGTCCCTTCAACCTCCCCGTGATCTCACTCTTTGTCCCTTTAACCTCCCCGTGATCTCACCCTCTGTCCCTATAACCTCCCCTTGATCTCAATCTCTGTCCCTTTATCCTCCCCGTGATCTCACTCTCTGTCCCATTAACCTCCCCGTGATCTCAATCTCTTTCCCTTTAACCCAACCGTATTCTGACTCTCTGTCCCTTTAAACTCCGCATGATCTCAATCTCTGTCCCTTTAATCTGCCCGTGATCTCATTCTCTGCCCCTTTAACCTCCCCGTGATCTCACTCTGTCGCTTTAACCTCCCCGTTAACTCTCTCTGTCCCTTTATCCTCCCCGTAATCTAACACCCTGTCCCTTTTACCTCCCCGTGATCTAAGTCTCTATACCTTAAACCTCCCCGTGATATCACTCTCTGTCTCTTTAACCTCCCCGTGATCTCACTCTCTGTCCCTTTAACCTCCCCATGATCTCACTCTCTGTCCCATTAACCTCCCCAGATCTCACTCTCTGTCCCTTTAACCTCATCGTGATCTCACTCTCTGTCCCTTTAATTTCCCCGTGATCTCAATCTCTCTCCCTTTAATGTACCAGTGATCTCACTCTGTCCCTTTAACCTCCACGTGATCTCAATCTCTGTCCCTTTAACGTCCTAGTTATGTCACTCTGTCCATTTAATCTTCCCGTGATCTCAATCTCTGTCCATTTAACCTGCCCGTGATCTCACTTTCTGTCCATTTAACCTCCCTGTGATGTCATTCACTGTCCCTTTCACCTCCCCGTGATCTCACTCTCTGTCCCATTAACCTCAGCGTGATCTCACTCTCTGTCCCTTTAACCTCCCCTTGATCTCGCTCTCTGTCCAATTAACTTTCCCGTGATATCCCTCTCTGTCCCTTTAATCTCCCTGATTTAGCACTCTGTCCCTTTAACCTCATCGTGATCTCAGTCTCTGTCCCTTTAACCTCCCGGTGATCTCATTCTCTGTCCCTATAACCTCCCTGATCTAGATCTCTGTCCCATTTAACTCCCCGTGATCTCACTCTCTGTCCCTTTAAACTCCTCGTGATCTCACTCTCAGTCCCTTTAACCTCCCCGTGATCCTACTCTCTGTTCCTTTAGCCTCCCCATGATCTAACACTCTGTCCCTTTAACCTTCCCGTGATTATACTCTCTGTCCCTTTAACCTCTCCGTGATCACACTCTCTGTCCCTTTAATCTCCCCGTATTCTCACTCTCTGTCCCTTTAAACGCCGCATGATCTCATTCTCTGTCCCTTTAACCTCCCCGTGATCTCACTCTGTCGCTTTAACTTCCCCGTTATCTCTCTCTGTCCCTTTATCCTCCCCGTAATAACACACCCTTTCCATTTAAACTCACCATGATCTCAGTCTCATAGCTTAAAGCTCCCTGTGATATCACTCTCTGTCTCTTTAACTTCCCTGTGATCTCACTGTCTGTCCCTTTAACCTCCCCATGATCTCACTCTCTGTCCCATTAACCTCCCCAGATATCAATCTCTGTCGCTTTAACCTCCCCGTGATCGCACTCTCTGTCCCTTTAATCTCCCTGTGATCTCAATCTCTGTCCCTTTAACCTCCACGTGATATTACTCTATGTCCATTTAACCTCACCGTCATCTAACTCTCTGTCCCAATAACCTCCCCGTGATCTCAATCTCTGTCCCTTTAACGTCCCAGTTATGTCACTCTGCCATTTAATCTTCCCGTGATCTCAATCTCTGTCCATTTAACCTGCCCGTGATCTCACTTTCTGTCCATTTAACCTCCCTGTGATCTCAATCACTGTCTCTTTCACCTCCCTGTGATCTCACTCTCTGTCCCATTAACCTCAGCGTGATCTCACTCTCTGTCCCTATAACCTCCCCATGATCTCACTCTCTGTCCATTTAATTTCCCCGTGATTTCACTCTCTGTCCCTTTAATCTCCCTGATTTAGCACACTGTCCCTTTAACCTCCCCGTGATCTCAGTCTCTGTCACTTTAACCTCCCCGTGATCACACTCTTTGTCCCATTAACCTACCCGTGATCTCACTCTCAGTCCCTTTAACCTTCCCGTGATCTCAATCTCTGTCCCTTTAACCTCCCCGTGATCTCACTCTCTGTCCCTTTAACCTCCCCGTGATCACAATCTTTGTCCCATTAACCTACCCGTGATCTCACTCTCAGTCCCTTTAACCTCTCCGTGATCTCACTCTCTGTCCCTTTAACCTCCCCGTGATCTCACTCTCTGTCCTATTTACCTCCCCGTCATCTCACTCTCTGTCCCTTTAACCTCGCCGTGATCTCATTCTCTTTCGCTTTAACCTCCCCGTGATCTCACTCTCTGTCCCTTTAAACTCCGCATGATCTCAATCTCTGTCCCTTTAATCTGCCCGTGATCTCATTCTCTGTCCCTTTAATCTCCCCGTGATCTCAATCGGTCGCTTTAACCTCCCCGTTAACTATCTCTGTCCCTTTAACCTCCCCGTAATCTCACTCCCTGTCCCTTTAACCTCCCCATGATCTCAGTCTCTATATCTTAAACCTCCCCATGATATCACTCTCTGTCTCTTTAACCTCCCCATGATCTCACTCTCTGTCCCATTAACCTCCCCAGATCTCACTCACTGTCCCTTCAACCTCCCCGTGATCTCACTCTCTGTCCCTTTAACCTCCCCGTGATCTCACTCTCTGTCCCTATAACCTCCCCGTGATCTCAATCTCAGTCTCATTAACCTCCCCGTGATCTCAATCTCTTTCCCTTTAACCTACCCGTATTCTGACTCCCTTTCCCTTTAAACTCCGCATGATGTCAATCTCTGTCCCTTTAATCTGCCCGTGATCTCATTCTCTGCCCCTTTAATCTCCCCGTGATCTCACTCTGTCGCTTTAACCTCACCGTTAACTCTCTCTGTCCCTTTATCCTCCCCGTAATCTCACTCTCTGTCTCTTTAACCTCCCCGTAATCTCACTCTCTGTCCCTTTAACCTCCCCATGATTTCACTCTCTGTCCCATTAACCTCCCCAGATCTCACTCTCTGTCCCTTTAACCTCATCGTGATTTCACTCTCTGTCCCTTTAATTTCCCTGTGATCTCAATCTCTGTCCCTTTAACCTCCCCGTGATCTCACTCTATGTCCATTTAACCTCACCGTCATCTAACTCTCTGTCCCTTTAACCTCCCCGTGATCTCAATCTCTGTCCCTTTAACGCACCAGTGATCTCACTCTGTCCCTTTAACCTCCCCGTGATCTCAATCTCTGTCCCTTTAACATCCCAGTTATGTCACTCTGCCATTTAATCTTCCCGTGATCTCAATCTCTGTCCATTTAACCTGCCCGTGATCTCACTTTCTGTCCAATTAACCACCCTGTGATCTCATTCACTGTCCCTTTCACCTCCCCGTGATCTCACTCTCTGTCCCATTAACCTCAGCGTGATCTCACTCTCTATCCCTATAACCTCCCCATGATCTCACTCTCTATTCATTTAACTTCCCCGTGATCTCACTCTCTGTCCCTTTAATCTCCCTGATTTAGCACTCTGTCCCTTTAAACTCCCCGTGATCTCACTCTCTGTCCCTTTAACCTCCCCGTGATCTCACTCTCTGTCCCTTTAACCTCCCCTTGATCTCACTCTCTGTCCCTTTAACTGTCCCCCTGATCTCAATCTCTGTCACTTTTTCTGTCTCTGATCTCACATTTGTCCCTTTAACTGTCCCTAATCTCAATCTCTGTACCTTTAACAGTCCATGATCTCAATCTCTATCCCTTTAACAGTCCCTGATCTCAATCTCTGTCCCTTTAACTGTCCCTGATCTCACTCTCTGTCCCTTTAACTTCTCTGTGATCTCACTCTCGGCCCCTTTAAACTCCCCGTGATCTCACTCTCTGTCCCATTAACCTCCCGGTGATCTCACTCTCTGCCCCTTTAAACTCCTCGTGATCTCACTCTCTGTCCCTTTAATCCTCCCCGTGATCTCACTCACTGTCCTTTTAAATTCCCCGAGAACTTACTCTCTGTCCCATTAACCTCCTGGTGATCTCTCTCTCTGTCTCTTTAACCTACCCGTCATCTCACTCTCTGTCCCTTTAACCTCCCCGTGATCTCAATCTCTGACCCTTTAAACTCCTCGTGATCTCACTCACTGTCCCTTTAACCTCCCCGTCATCTCACTCACTGTCCCTTTAAACTCCCCGTGATCTCACTCTCTGTCCCGTTAACCTTCCCGTGATATCAAACTCCGTCCCTTTTATCTCGCCGTGATCTCACTCTCTGTCCCGTTAACATCCCCGTGATATCAAACTCCGTCCCTTTAACCTCCCCGTGATCTCACTCTCTGTCCCTTTAACCTCCCCGTTATCTCAATCTCTGTCCCTTTAACCTCCCCTTGATCTCATTCCCCGTCCCTTTAACCTCCCCGTGAACTCACTCACTTTCCCTTAAACCTCCCCGTGATCTCACTCTCTGTCCCTTAAACCTCCCGTGATCTCACTGTCTGTCTCCTTAACATCCCGTGATCTCACTCTCTGTCCCTTTAACCTCCCGTGATCTCACTCTCTGTCTCTTTTACCTCCAGTGATCTCACTCTCTGTCCCTTTAACCTCCCCGTGATCTCACTTTCTGTCCCTTTAACCTTCCTGTGATCTCACTCTCTGTCCCTTTAACATCCCCCTGATCTCACTCCCTGTCCCTTTAACCTCCCAATGATCTCACTCACTGTCCCTTTAACCTCCGCGAGTTCTCACTCTCTGTCCCTTTGAACTCCCCGTGAACTCATTCTCTGACCCATTAACCACCCCGTGATCTCACTCTCTGTCCCTTTAACCTCCCTGAGATCTCAATCTCTGTCCCGTAAACTCCCCGTGATCTCACTCTCTGTCCCTTTAACCTCCCCGTGATCTCACTGTCGGTCCCTTTAACCTACCCATGATCTCACTCTCTGTCCCTTTGACCAACTCGTGATCTCACTCTCTATCTCTTTAACCTCCCGTGGTCTCACTTTCTGTCTCTTTAACCTCCCGTGTTCTCATTCTCTGTCCTTTAACCGCCTCATGATCTGATTCACTGTCCCATTAACCTCCGCGTGTTCTCAATCTCTGTCCCTTTGAACTCCCCGTGAACTCATTCTCTGTCCCTTTAACCACCCCGTGGTCTCACTCTCTGTCCCTTTAACCTCCCCGTGGTCTCACTCTCTGTCCCTTTAACCTCCCCGTGAACTCACTCTCTGTCCCTGTAACCTCCCCCTTATCTCACTCTCTGTTCCTTTAATCTCCCTGTGATCTCAATCTCTGTCCCTTTAACCTCCCGGTGATCTCACTCTCTCTCCATATAACCTCCCAGTGATCCCACTCTCTGTCCATTTAACCGTCCCGTGACCTCACTCTCGGTCCCTTTAACCTCCCCGTAATCTCACTCTCTGTCACTTTAATATCCCTTTGATCTCACTCTCTCTCCCTTTAAACTCCGCCTGATCTCATTCGCTGTCCCTGTAACTGTCCCCCTGATCTCAATGTCTGTCCCATTTTCTGTCCCTGATCTCACATTATTCCCATTAACTGTCCCTAATCTCAATCTCTGTCCCTTTAACAGTCCATGATCTCACTCTCTGTCCCTATTACTGTCCCTGATCTCAATCTCTGTCCCTTTAACAGTCCATGATCTCAATCTCTGTCCCATTAACAGTCCATGATCTCACTCTCCGTCCCTATTACAGTCCCTGATCTCAATCTCTGTCCCTTTAACTGTGCCTGATCTCATTCTCTGTCCCTTTAACCTCCCCATGATCTCACTCTCTGTCCCTTTAATCTCCCCGTGAACCTCAATCTCTGTCCCTTTAACCTCCCCGTGTTCTCAATCTCTGTTGCTTTATACTCCCCGTGATATCAGTCTCTGTACCTTTAACGTCCCCGTGATTTTACTCTCTGTCCATTAAACGTCCCCGTGATTTTACTCTCTGTCCCTTTAACCTATCCGTGATCTCACTCTCTGTCCCTTTAACCTCCCAGTCATCTCACACTCTGTCCCTTTAACCTCCCCGTGATCTTACTCTCTTCTTTTTAACCTCCCCGTGATTTCACTTTCTGTCCCTTTAACCTCCCCTTGATCTCACTCTCTGTCCCTTTAACCTCCCCGTGATCTCTCTCTCTGTCCCTTTAACCTCCCAGTGATTTCACTCTCTGTCCCTTTAACCTCCCAGTGGTTTCACTTTCTGTTCCTTTAACCTCCCCTTGATCTCACTGTCTGTCCCATTAACCTCCCCGTGATCTCTCTCTCTGTCACTATAAACTCCCCGTGGTCTCAATCACTGTCCCTTTAACCGCCCCGTGATGCCACTCTCTGTCCCTTTAACCTACCCGTGATCTCAGACTCTGTCCCTTTAACTTCCTCGTGATCTCAGACTCTGTCCCTTTAACCTCCCCGTGATCTCACTCTCTGTCCATTTACCCTGCCCGTGATCTCACTCACTGTCCCTTTAAACTCCCCGTGATCTCACTCACTGTCCCTTTAACGTCCCCGTGAACTTTCTCTCTGTCCCATTAACCTGCCGGTGATCTCACTCTCATTCCCTTAAACCTCCCCGTGATCTCTCTCTCTGTCACTTTAACCTCCCCGTGATCTTACTCTCTGTGCCTTTAACCTCCCCGTGATCTCTCTCTCTGTCCCTTTAACCTCCCAGTGATTTACTCTCTGTCCCTTTAACCTCCCAGTGGTTTCACTTTCTGTTCCTTTAACCTCCCCTTGATCTCACTGTCTGTCCCATTAACCTCCCCGTGATCTCTCTCTCTGTCACTATAAACTCCCCGTGGTCTCAATCACTGTCCCTTTAACCGCCCCGTGATGCCACTCTCTGTCCCTTTAACCTACCCGTGATCTCAGACTCTGTCCCTTTAACTTCCTCGTGATCTCAGACTCTGTCCCTTTAACCTCCCCGTGATCTCACTCTCTGTCCATTTACCCTGCCCGTGATCTCACTCACTGTCCCTTTAAACTCCCCGTGATCTCACTCACGGTCCCTTTAAATTCCCCGTGAACTTTCTCTCTGTCCCATTAACCTGCCGGTGATCTCACTCTCATTCCCTTAAACCTCCCCGTGATCTCTCTCTCTGTCACTTTAACCTCCCCGTGATCTTACTCTCTGTGCCTTTAACCTCACCGTGATCTCTCTCTCTGTCCCTTTAACCTCCCCGTGATCTCACTCTCTGTCCCTTTAACCTCCCCGTGATCTCACTCTCTGTCCCTTTAACCTTACCGTGATCTCAAACACTGTCCCTTTAACCTACCCGTGATCTCACGCTCTGTCCCTTTAACCTCCCCGTGATCTCACTCTCTGTCCATTTAATGTCCCCGTGATTACACTCACAGTCCATTTATCCTCCCCGTGATCTCACTCTCATTCCGTTTAAACTCTCCGTAATCTCAGTCACTGTCCCTTTAAACTCCCCGTAATCTCACACTCTGTCCCTTTGAACGTCCCGTGATCTCACTCTCTGTCACTTTAACCACCCCATGATCTCACTTTCTGTCCCTTTAAACTCCCCGTGATCTCACTCTCGGTCCCTTTAATCTCCCCGTGATCTCACTCTCTGTCCTTTTAACCTCCCCGTGATCTCATTCTCTGTCCCGTTAACCTCCCCGTAATCTCACTCTCTGTCACTTTAAAAACCCCGTGACCTCATTCTCTGTCCCTTTAACCACCCCGTGATTTCACTCTCTGTCCCTTTAAGCACCCCGTGATCTCACTCTCTGCCCCTTTATACACCCCGTGATCTCACTCTCTGCCCCTTTATACACCCCGTGATCTCACTCTCTGTCCCTTTAACCACCCCGTCATCTCACTCTCTGTCCCTTTAACCTCCCCGTGATTTCACTCTCTGTCCCTTTAAGCACCCCGTGATCTCACTCTCTGTCCCTTTTACCTCCCCGTGATCTCACTCTCTGTCCCTTTAACCTCCCCATGATCTCACTCTCTGTACCTTTAACCTCACCGTGATCTCACTCTCTGTACCTTTAACCTCACCGTGATCTCTCTCTTCTCTTTAACCTCTCTGTGATCTCAATCTCGGTCCCTTGAACCTCTACTTGATCTCACTCTCTGTCCCTTTTACCTCCCCATGGTCTCACTCACTGTCCCTTTAAACTCCCCATTATCTCACTCACTGTCCCTTCAACCTCCCCGTGATCTCACTCTCTGTCCCTATAACTACCCCGTGATCTCACTCTCTGTCACTTTATACTCCCCGTGATCACACTCTCTGTTCCTTTAACCTCCCCATGCTGTCAATCACTGTCCCTTTAACCTACGTGTGTTCTCACTCTCTGTCTCTTTGAACTCCCCGTGAACTCATTCTCTGTCCCTTTAACCTCCTTGTGATCTCACTCCCTTTCCCTTTAACCTCCCCGTGTTCTCACTCTTTGTCCCTTTAACCTCTCCGTGATCTCACTGTCTGTCCCTTTAATCTCCCCGTGGTCTCACTCTCTGTCCATTTAACCTCCCCGTGATCTCACTCTCTGTCCCTTTATCCTCCCCGTGATTTCACTCTCTGTCCCTTTAACCACCCCGTCATCTCACTCTCTGTCCCTTTAACCTCCCCGTGATCTCACTCTCTGTCCCTTTAACCTCCCCGTGATCTCACTCTCTGTCCCTTTAAACTCCCCGTGATCTCACTCTCTGTCCCTTTAAGCTTCCCGTGGTCTCACTCTCTGTCCCTTTAACCTCCCGTCATATCACTCTCTGTCCCTTTAACATCCCCGTAATCTCACTCTCTGTCCCTTTAACCTCCCCGTGAACTCACTCTCTGTCCCTTTAACCTCCTTGTGATCTCAATCTCTGTCCCTTTAACCTCCCCGTGATCTCACTCTCTCTCCATATAACCTCCGAGTGATCTCACTCTCTGTCCATTTAACCATCCCGTGACCTCACTCTCGGTCCCTTTAACCTCCCTGTGTTCTCACACTCTGTCACTTTAATATCCCTGTGATCTCACTCTCTCTCCCTTTAAACTCCGCCTGATCTCACTCGGTGTCCCTTTAACTGTCCCCCTGATCTCACTCTCTGTCCCTTTAACTGACCCCCTGATCACACTTTCTGTCCCTTTAATAGTCCCTGATCTCTTTCTGTCCCTTTAGCTTACCCTGATTTCACTCTTTGTCACTGTAACTGTCCCCCTGATCTCAATGTCTGTCCCTTTTTCTGTCCCTGATCTTACATTATTCCCATTAACTGTCCCTAATCTCAATCCCTGTCCCTTTAACAGTCCATTATCTCAATCTCTGTCCCTTTAACAGTCCATGATCTCAATCTCTGTCCCTTTAACTGTCCCTAATATCAATCTCTGTCTCTTTAACAGTCCATGATCTCACTCTCTGTCCCTATAACTGTCCCTGATCTCAATCTCTGTCCCTTTAACAGTCCATGATCTCATTCTCTGTCCCTTTAACAGTCCATGATCTCACTCTCCGTCCCTATTACAGTCCCTGATCTCAATCTCTGTCCCTTTAACTGTGCTTGATCTCATTGTCTGTCCCATTAACCTCCCCATGATCTCAATCTCTGTAGCTTTAAACTCCCCGTGATATCAGTCTCTGTACCTTTAACGTCCCCGTGATTTTACTCTCTGTCCATTTAAAGTCCCCGTGATCTAACTCTCTGTCCCTTTAAACACCCCGTGATCTCACTCTCTGTCCCTTAAACCACCCCGTCATCTCACTCTCTGTCCCTTTAACCTCCCCGTGATTTCACTCTCTGTCCCTTAAAGCACCCCGTGATCTCACTCTCTGTCCCTTTTACCTCCCCGTGATCTCACTCTCTGTCCCTTTAACCTCCCCATGATCTCACTCTCTGTCCCTTTTACCTCCCCGAGATCTCACTCTCTGTTCCTTTAACCTCCCCATGGTCTCACTCACTGTCCCTTTAAAGTCCCCATTATCTCACTCACTGTCCCGTCAACCTCCCCGTGATCTCACTCTCTGTCCCTTTAACCTCCCCATGCTGTCACTCACTGTCCCTTTAACCTCCGTGTGTTCTCACTCTCTGTACCTTTGAACTCCCCGTGAACTCATTCTTTGTCCCTTTAACCTCCCCGTGATCTCACTCTCTGTCCCTTTAACCTCCCCGTGTTCTCACTCTCTGTCCCTTTAACCTCTCCGTGATCTCACTGTCTGTCTCTTTAATCTCCCCGTGATCTCACTCTCTGTCCCTTTATCCTCCCCGTGATTTCACTCTCTGTCACTTTAAACACCCCGTGATCTCAATTTCTGTTCCTTTAAACTCCCCGTGATCTCACTCTCTGTCCCTTTAAACTCCCCGTGATCTCACTCTCTGTCCCTTTAACCTCCCGGTGATCTCACTCTCATTCCCTTAAACCTCCCCGTGATCTCTCTCTCTGTCCCTTTAACCTCCCATTGATCTCACTCTCTGTCCCATTAACCTCCCCGTGATCTCACTCTGTCCCTTTAACCTTCGCGTGATCTCAAACACTGTCCCTTGAACCTGCCCGTGATCTCACGCTCTGTCCCTTTAACCTCCCCGTGATCTCACGCTCTGTCCCTTTAACCTCCCCGTAATCTCACTCTCTGTCCCTTTAACCTACCCGTGATCTCACGCTCTGTCCCTTTAACCTCCCCGTAATCTCACTCTCTGTCCATTTAATGTCCCCGTGATTTCACTCACAGTCCATTTATCCACCCCGTTATCTCACTCTCTGTCCCTTTCAACTTCCCGTGAACTCACTCTCTGTCCCATTAACCCCTCCGTGATCTCACTCTCTGTCCCTTTGACCTCCCCGTGATCTCACTCTCATTCCCTTTAACCTTCCCGTTATCTCAAACACTGTCCCTTGAACCTGCCCGTGAACTCATTCTCTGTCCCCTAATCTTCAACGTTATCTCATTCACTGTCCCTTTAACCTCCCCGTGATCTCACTCTCTGTCCCTTTAACCTCCTCGTTATCTCACTCTCTGTCCCTTTAACCTACCCGTGATCTCACGCTCTGTCCCTTTAACCTACCCGTAATCTCACTCTCTGTCCATTTAATGTCCCCGTGATTTCACTCACAGTCCATTTTTCCACCCTGTGATCTCACTCTCTGTCCCTTTCAACTTCCCGTGATCTCACTCTCTGTCCCTTTGACCTCCCCGTGATCTCACTCTCATTCCCTTTAAACTCTCCGTAATGTCAGTCACTGTCCCTTTAAACTCCCCGTGATCTCACACTTTGTCCCTTTGAACGTCCCTTGATCTCACTCTCTGTCACTTTAACCACCCCGTGATCTCACTTTCTGTCCCTTTAAACTCCCCGTGATCTCACTCTCGGTCCCTTTAATCTCCCCGTGATCTCACTCACTTTCCATTTAAACTCCCCGTGATCTCACTCTCTCTCCCTTTAACATCCCCGTGATCTCAATCTCTGTCCCTTTAACCTCCCCGTGTTATCACTCTCTGTCCCTTTAACCTCCCCGTGATTTCACTGTCTGTCCCTTTAAGCACCCCGTGATCTCATTCTCTGTCCCTTTAACCTCCCAGTGATCTCACTCTCTGTCCCTTTAACCTCCCCATGACCTCACTGTCTGTCCCTTTAACCTCCCCGTGATTTCACTCTCTGTCCCTTTAAACTCCCCGTGATCTCACTCTCTGTCCCTTTAACCTCCCAGTGATCTCACTCTCTGTCCCTTTAACCTCCCCATGACCTCACTCTCTGTCCCTTTAACCTCCCCATGACCTCACTCTCTGTCCCTTTAACCTCCCCATGACCTCACTCTCTGTCCCTTTAACCTCCCCGTGATTTCACTCTCTGTCCCTTTAAACTCCCCGTGATCTCACTCTCTGTCCCTTTAACCTCCCAGTGATCTCACTCTCTGTCCCTTGAACCTCTACTTGATCTCATTCTGTCCCTTTTTCCTCCCCATGATCTCACTCATTGTCCCTATAACCACCCCGTGATCTCACTCTCTGCCCCTTTAAACACCCCGTGATCTCACTGTCTGTCCCTTTAATCTCCCCGTGATCTCACTCTCTGTCCCTTGAAACTCCCCGTGAACTCATTCTCTGTCCCTTTAACCTCCCCGTGATCTCACTCTCTGTCCCTATAACCTCCCCGTGTTCTCACTCTCTGTCCCTTTAACCTCTCCGTGATCTCACTGTCTGTCCCTTTAATCTCCCCGTGATCTCACTCTCTGTCCATTTAACCTCCCCGTGATCTCACTCTCTGTACCTTTAACCACCCCGTGATCTCACTCTCTGTCCCTTTAACCTCTCCGTGATCTCACTGTCTGTCCCTTTAACCTCCCCGTGATCTCACTCTCTGTCCCTTTAATCTCCCCGTGATCTCAAACACTGTCCCTTGAACCTGCCCGTGAACTCATTCACTGTCCCCTAATCCTCAACGTTATCTCATTCACTGTCCCTTTAACCTCCCCGTGATCTCACTCTATGTCCCTTTAACCTCCCCGTTATCTCACTCTCTGTCCCTTTAACCTACCCGTGATCTCACTCTCTGTCCCTTTAACCTCCCCGTGATCTCACTCTCTGTCCATTTAATGTCCCCGTGATTTCACTCTCAGTCCATTTATCCCCCCCGTGATCTCACTCTCTGTCCCTTTGACCTCCCCGTGATCTCACTCTCATTCCCATTAAACTCTACGTAATCTCACACTCTGTCCCTTTGAACGTCCCGTGATCTCACTCTCTGTCACTTTAAAAACCCCGTCATCTCACTTTCTCTCCCATTAAACTCCCCGTGATCTCACCCTCGGTCCCTTTAATCTCCCCGTGATCACACTCTCTTTCCATTTAAACTCCCCGTGATCTCACTCTCTCTCCCTTTAACATCCCCGTGATCTCACTCTCTGTACCTTTAACCTCCCCGTGATCTCACTCTCTGTCCCTTTAACCTCCCCATGATCACACTCTCTGTACCTTTGAACTCCCCGTGAACTCATTCACTGTCCCTTTAACCTCCCCGTGTTCTCACTCTCTGTCACTTTAAACACCCCGTGATCTCACTCTCTGTCCCTTTAACCTCCCCGTGATCACACTGTCTGTTCATTTAACCTCCCCATACTGTCACTCACTGTCCCTTTAACCTCCCCGTGATCTCACTCTCTGTCCCATTAACCTTCCCGTGATCTCACTCTGATTCCCTTTTACCAACATCACTCCCACAGCTCTACACCACTGCCCTCACCACTCCCACAGCGCTACACCTCAACCCTCGCCACTCCCACAGCGCTACACCACTGCCCACACCACTCCCACAGCGCTACACCACTGCCCACGCAACTCCACAGCATTACAACACAACCCACACCTCTCCCACAGCGCTACACCACAGCCCACACCATTCCCGCAGCGGTAAACCACTGCCCACGCCACTCCCACAGCGCTACACCTCAACTCACACCACTCCAACAGCGCTACACCACTGCACACGCCACTCCCGCAGCGCTACACCTCAACTCACACCACTCCAACAGCGCTACACCACTGCCCACACCACTCCCACAGTTGCACTACACACCAAACACAGTGCGAAAATAATGCCAACAACACTCCCAAGGCACTACGCTAATGCCCACACCACTCCCACAGTGCTAGATGAATGCCCACACAGCTCCTACAGCACTACACCACTACCCACACCACTCCCGCAACTTTACACCACAACCTAGGCCACACCCACAGCGATACACCACTGCCAACACCGCTCCCACAGCGTTACACCACTGCCCAAACAACTTCCACAGGGCTACACCTCTGCCCACGCCACTCACTCAGCATTACACCACAACCCACACCACTCCCACAGCGCTACACCACTGCCCACGCCACTCACACAGCGTTACACCACAACCCACAAAACTCCCACAGCTTTACACCACTGCCCACACCACTCCCACAGCACTACACCACTACCCACACCACTCCCACAGAGCTACACCACTGCCCATGCCACTCCCGCAGTTCCACTCCACAACCCACACCACACACTCAGTGCTAAACCAACGCCCACAACACTCCCACAGCGTTAAATCAATGCCCACAACACTCCCGCAGCGCTACACTAATGCCCAGACCACTCCCACAGCGCTACACCACAACCCACACCACTCCCACAGCACTACACCACTGCCCACACCACTCCCAAAACACTACACCACTGCCCACATCACTCCCACAGCACTACACCACTGCACACACCACTCCCACAGCGCTACACCACTACTCACACCACTCCCACAGCGCTACACCACAGCCCGCACCACTCACACAGCGTTACACCACTGCCCACACCAATCCCACAGCGCTACACGACTGCCCACAACACTCCCACAGTGCTAGACCACTGCCCACACCACTCCCACAGCGCTACACCACTACCCCCACCACGCCCACAGCGCTACACCACTGCCGCCACCACTCCCACAGGGCTACACCACTGCCCCCACCACTCCCACAGCGCTACACCACTGCCCCCACCACTCCCACAGCGCTAAACCACTACCCACACCACTCCCGCAGCGATGCACTAATGCCCACATAACTCCCACAGCGCTAAAATAACGCCCACACCATTCCTATAGAGCTACACTAATGCAAGCACCACACCCAGAGCGTTACACCTCTGCCCACGCCATTCCCACAGCGTTACACCACTGCCCAAACCACTCCCACAGTGCTACACCACTGCCCAAACCACTCCCATAGCGCTACACCACTGCACACACCAGTCCCACAGCTCTGCATCACTGCCAAACCACTCCCACAGCACTTCACCACTGCCAACACAACTCCCGCAGCGCTACAACACTCACCACACCACTCACACAGCACTACACCACTTGCCACACCTCTCCCGCAGTCCTACACCACAACCCACACCACGCCCACAGCACTACACCACTGCCCACACCACTCCCACAGCATCTACACCACTGCCCATGCCACTCTCACAGTGTTAAACCACAACCCACACCACTCCCACAGCGCTACACCACTGCACACACCACTCCCACAGCGCTACGCCACTGCACACACCACTCCCACAGCAGCACACCACTGCCCACACCACTCCCATAGCGCTACACCTCTGCCCACACCACATCCACAGTGCTACACCAAGGCCCACACAAGTCCCGCAGCGCTACAGCACAGCCCACACCACTCCCACAGCCCTACACCACTGCCAACACCACTCCCGCAGCACTACACCACTGCCCAAACCACTCCCACAGCTCTACAACACTCCCCAAACCACTCCCACAGCGCTACACCACTGCCCACACCACTCCCACAACGCTACACCACTGCCCACACCACTCCCACAGCACTACACCACTGCCAAACCACTCCCACAGCCCTACACCACTGCCCCCACCACTCCCACAGCCCTACACCACTGCCCCCACCACTCCCACAGCGCTACACCACTGCCCACACCACTCCCACAGCGCTACGCCACTGCACACACCACTCCCACAGCAGCACACCACTGCCCACACCACTCCCATAGCGCTACACCTCTGCCCACACCACATCCACAGTGCTACACCAAGGCCCACACAAGTCCCGCAGCGCTACAGCACAGCCCACACCACTCCCACAGCCCTACACCACTGCCAACACCACTCCCGCAGCACTACACCACTGCCCAAACCACTCCCACAGCTCTACAACACTCCCCAAACCACTCCCACAGCGCTACACCACTGCCCACACCACTCCCACAACGCTACACCACTACCCACACCAATCCCGCAGCGCTACACCACTGCCCACACGACTCCCGCAGCACTACAAAACTGCCCACACCACTCCCACAGCGCTACACCACTGCCCACACCACTCCCACAGAGCTACACCACTGCCGACGTCAGTCCCCCAGCGTTAAACCACAACCCACACCACTCCCACAACGCTACACCACTGCCAACACTACTCCTGCAGAGCTACACCACGGCCCATACCACTCCCACAGCGCTGCACCACTGCGCACAATACTCCCGCAGCGCTACACCACTGCCCACGCCACTCCCACAGCGTTACACCACAACCCACGCCACTCCCACAGCGCTACACAACTGCCCAAACTACTCCCACAGCGCTTCACCAGTGCCCACGCCACTCCCACAGCGCTACACCACTGCCCACTCCACTCCCGCAGCGCTATACCACTGCCCTCACCACTCCCACAGCACTGCACCACTGCCCACACTACTCCCGTAGCGCTACACCACTGCCCACACTACTCCTGCAGAGCTACACCACTGCCCATACCACTCCCACAGCGCTGCACCACTGCGCACAATACTCCCGCAGGGCTACACCACTGCCCACGCTACTCCCACAGCGTTACACCACAACCCACGCCACTCCCACAGCGCTACACCACTGCCCAAACGACTCCCACAGCGCTACACCACTGCCCACACCACTCCCACAGCGCTACACCACTGCCCACACCACTCCCACAGCACTACACCACTGCCAAACCACTCCCACAGCCCTACACCACTGCCCCCACCACTCCCACAGCGCTACACCACTGCCCACACCACTCCCACAGCGCTACGCCACTGCACACACCACTCCCACAGCAGCACACCACTGCCCACACCACTCCCATAGCGCTACACCTCTGCCCACACCACATCCACAGTGCTACACCAAGGCCCACACAAGTCCCGCAGCGCTACAGCACAGCCCACACCACTCCCACAGCCCTACACCACTGCCAACACCACTCCCGCAGCACTACACCACTGCCCAAACCACTCCCACAGCTCTACAACACTCCCCAAACCACTCCCACAGCGCTACACCACTGCCCACACCACTCCCACAACGCTACACCACTACCCACACCAATCCCGCAGCGCTACACCACTGCCCACACGACTCCCGCAGCACTACAAAACTGCCCACACCACTCCCACAGCGCTACACCACTGCCCACACCACTCCCACAGAGCTACACCACTGCCGACGTCAGTCCCCCAGCGTTAAACCACAACCCACACCACTCCCACAACGCTACACCACTGCCAACACTACTCCTGCAGAGCTACACCACGGCCCATACCACTCCCACAGCGCTGCACCACTGCGCACAATACTCCCGCAGCGCTACACCACTGCCCACGCCACTCCCACAGCGTTACACCACAACCCACGCCACTCCCACAGCGCTACACAACTGCCCAAACTACTCCCACAGCGCTTCACCAGTGCCCACGCCACTCCCACAGCGCTACACCACTGCCCACTCCACTCCCGCAGCGCTATACCACTGCCCTCACCACTCCCACAGCACTGCACCACTGCCCACACTACTCCCGTAGCGCTACACCACTGCCCACACTACTCCTGCAGAGCTACACCACTGCCCATACCACTCCCACAGCGCTGCACCACTGCGCACAATACTCCCGCAGGGCTACACCACTGCCCACGCTACTCCCACAGCGTTACACCACAACCCACGCCACTCCCACAGCGCTACACCACTGCCCAAACGACTCCCACAGCGCTTCACCAGTGCCCACGCCACTCCCACAGCGCTACACCACTCCTGCAGCGCTACACCACTGCCCACACCACTCCCACAGCGCTGCACCACTGCCCACACTACTCCCGCAGCGCTACACCACTGCCCACAACACTCCCACAGAATTGCACCAATGCCCACACCACTCCCACAGCACTACACCACTGCCCACACCACTCCCACAGCGCTACACCACTGCCCACACCACACCCACATCGCTAAACCACAACCCACATTACTCCCACAGCGCTACACCACTGACCAACCCACTCCCACAGCACTACACCACAACCCACACCACTCCCACAGCGCTACACCACTGCCCACACCACTCCCAGAGCACTACACCACTACCCACACCACTCCAACAGAGCTACACCACTGCCCACCCCACTCCCGCAGGTCTACTACACAACCCACACCACACACAAAGCGCTAAACTAATGCCCACAACACTACCACAGCCCTACACTAATGCCCACACCACTCCCACAGCACTACACAACTGCCCACACCACTCCCACAGCGCTACACAAATGCCCACACTACTCCCACAGCACTACACTAATGCCCACACCACTCCCACAGCACTACACCATTGCCCACACCACTCCCACAGCACTACACTAATGCCCACAACACTCCCGCAGCATTAAAACAATGCCCACACCACTCCCACAGTGCTACGCTGAAGCCCAAAACAATCCCAAGCGCTACACCATGGGCCATACCAATCCTGCAGCGTTAAATCGATGCCCAAACTACTCCCGCAGCGCTACACCACAACCCACACCACTCCCACAGCTCTACACCACTGCCCACATCACGCCCACAGCGCTGCACCACTGCCCACACTACTCCCGCAGCGCTACACCACTGCCCACAACACTCCCACAGCGCTACACCACTGCCCACACCACTCACAGATCGCTACACGACTGCCCACACCACTACCGCAGCGCTACACCACTGCCCACACCACTCCGGCAGCACTACACCACTGCCCACACCACTCCCGCAGCTCTACTCCACAACCCAAACCACACACAAAGCGCTACACCAATGCCCAAAACATTCCCACAGCGCTACACTAATGCCCACAAAACTCCCACAGCGGTACACTACTGTCCACAGCACTCCCACAGCACTACACCACTGCCCAAACCACTCCCACAGCCATACACCACTGCCCCCATCACTCCCACAGCGCTACACCACTGCCCCCACCACTCCCACAGCGCTACACCACTGCCCACACCACTCCCACAGCACTACACCACTGCCAAACCACTCCCACAGCGCTACAACACTCCCCACACCACTCCCACAGCGCTACACCACTGCCCACACCACTCCCACAGCACTACACCACTGCCAAACCACTCCCACAGCCCTACACCACTGCCCCCACCACTCCCACAGCGCTACACCACTGCCCCCACCACTCCCACAGCACTACACCACTGCCAAACCACTCCCACAGCGCTACAACACTCCCCACACCACTCCCACAGCGCTACACCACAACCCACACCACTCCCACAGCATCTAAACCACTGCCCAAGCCACTCTCACAGTGTTAAACCACAACCAACACCACTCCCACAGCGCTACACCACTGCCCACACCACTCCCACAGCGCTACACCACTGCCCACACCACATCCACAGCGCTACACCACTGCCCACACAACTCCAGCCGCGCTACAGCACTGCCCACACCACTCCCACAGCGCTACACCACTGCCAACACCACGTCTGCAACGCTACAACACAACTGCCACAGCGCAACACCACTGTCCACACCACTCCCACAGCGCTACACCACTACCCACAGCAATCCCGCAGCTCTACGCCACAACCCAAACCACATACACAGCGCTAAACTAATGCCCACACCACTACCATAGCACAAAACTAACGCCCATAACATTCCCACAGCGCTACACCACTGCCCACACCACTCCCCCAGGGCAACAGTAGTGCCCACGCCCCTCCCACAGCGCTACACCACAAAACACGCCACTCCCACAGCAATAAACCACTGCCCACACCACGCCCACAGCGCTACACCACAACCCACACCACTCCCACAGCGCTACACCACAACCCACACCACTCCCACAGCGCTACACCACTGCCCACACCACTCCCGCAGCGCTACACCACAACCCACGCAACACCCACAGAACTACACCACAACCCACACCACTCCCACAGCGCTACACCACTGCCCACACCAATCCCACAGCGCTACACCACTGCCCACACCACTCCCACAGCGCTACACCACTGCCCACACCACTCCCACAGCACTACACCACTGCCAAACCACTCCCACAGCCCTACACCACTGCCCCCACCACTCCCACAGCGCTACACCACTGCCCACACCACTCCCACAGCACTACACCACTGCCAAACCACTCCCACAGCCCTACACCACTGCCCCCACCACTCCCACAGCGCTACACCACTGCCCCCACCACTCCCACAGCACTATACCACTGCCAAACCACTCCCACAGCGCTACACCACAACCCACACCACTCCCACAGCATCTAAACCACTGCCCAAGCCACTCTCACAGTGTTAAACCACAACCAACACCACTCCCACAGCGCTACACCACTGCCCACACCACATCCACAGCGCTACACCACTGCCCACACAACTCCAGCAGCGCTACAGCACTGCCCACACCACTCCCACAGCACTACACCACTGCACCCACCACTCCCACAACACTACAGCACTGACCACACCACTCCCACAGCACTAAACCACTAAACCACAGCGCGACCTAACTGCCCACAACACTCCGACAGCGATACACAAATGCCCACACCACTCCCCCAGCGCTACACCAAAGCCCACACCACTCCCACAGCGCTACACCACTGCCAACACCACGTCTGCAACGCTACAACACAACTGCCACAGCGCAACACCACTGTCCACACCACTCCCACAGCGCTACACCACTACCCACAGCAATCCCGCAGCTCTACGCCACAACCCAAACCACATACACAGCGCTAAACTAATGCCCACACCACTACCACAGCACAAAACTAACGCCCACAACATTCCCACAGCGCTACACCACTGCCCACACCACTCCCCCAGGGCAACAGTAGTGCCCACGCCCCTCCCACAGCGCTACACCACAAAACACGCCACTCCCACAGCAATAAACCACTGCCCACACCACTCCCACAGCGTTACACCACAACCCGCACCACTCCCACAGCGCTACACCACTGCCCACACCACTCTCACAGCGTTACACGACTGGCCAAACCACTCCCACAGCTCTACACCACTGCCAACACCACGTCTGCAACGCTACAACACAACTGCCACAGCGCAACACCACTGTCCACACCACTCCCACAGCACTACACCACACCCCACACCAGTCCCACAGCGCTGCACCACTGCCCACACCATTGCCACAGAAATACACCAAAGCCAACACCACTTCCACAGCACTACGACACTGCCCAAACCACCTTCACAGAATTACACAAATGGCCACACCACTCCCACAGCGCTACACCACAACCCACACCACTCCCACAGCGCTACACCACAACCCACACCACTCCCACAGCGCTACACCACTGCCCACACCACTCCCGCAGCGCTACACCACAACCCACGCAACACCCACAGAACTACACCACAACCCACACCACTCCCACAGCGCTACACCACTGCCCACACCAATCCCACAGCGCTACACCACTGCCCACGCCACTCCCACAGCGCTACACCACTGCCCACGCCACTCCCACAGCGCTACACCACTGCCCACACCACTCCCACAGCACTACACCTCACCCCACACCACTCCCACAGCGCTACACCACTGCCCACGCCACTCCCACAGCACTACACCTCACCCCACACCACTCCCACAGCGCTACACCACTACCCACACCACTCCCGAAGCGCTACCCCACTGCCCACACCACTCCCGCAGCTCTACTCCACAACGCAAACAGCACACACAGCGCTACACTAATGCCCACACCTCTCCCACAGCGCTACAACGGTCCCCACACCACTACCAGAGCGCTACACCACTGCCCACATCACTCCCGCAGCGACAAACCACTACCCACATCACTCCCACAGCGCTACACCACAACCCACACCACTCCCACAGCGCTACACCACTACCCACATCACTCCCACAGCGCTACACCACTGCCCACACCACTCCCACAGCACTACACCACTGCCCACACCACTCCCGCAGCTCTACTCCACAACCCAAACCACACACACAAAGTTAAACTAATGCCCACACCACTCCCACAGCGCTACACCACTGCCCACACCACTCCCACAGCACTACACCACTGCCCACACCACTCCCGCAGCTCTACTCCACAACCCAAACCACACACACAAAGTTAAACTAACACCCACAACATTCCCACAGCGCCACACCACTGCCCACACCACTCCCACAGCACTACACCACTGCCCACAGCACTCCCCCAGGGCAACAGTAGTGCCAACGCCCCTCCCACAGCACTACACCACAAAACACGCCATTCCCACAGCGCTACACCACTACCCACCCCACATCCGCAGCACTACCCCACTGCCCTCACCACTCCCGCAGCTCTACTCCACAACCCAAACCACACACACAAAGTTAAACTAATGCCCACACCACTACCACAGCGCTAAATTAACGGCCACACCATTCCCATAGCGCTACACTAATGCACACACCACAACCCGCGCCACTCCCACAGCGCTGCACCACAGCCCACAGCACTCCCGCAGCAATAAACCACTGTCCACACCTCTCCCACAGCGCTACACCACTGCCTTCATCACTCCCGCAGCATTAAACCACTGCTCACACCACTCCCACAGCTCTAGTCCACAACCCACACCACGCACACAGCGCTAAACTAATGCCCACACCACTCCCACAACGCTAGACGAATGCCCACACCATTCCCACAGTGCTACACTAATGCCCACGACACTCCAACAGCGCTGCACTAATGAACACACCACTCCCACAGCACTACACCACTGCCCACATCACACCCACAGCACTACACCACTGCCCACACCTCTCCCACAGCATTACACCACTGCCCACACCAATCTCTCAGCACTACACCACTGCCCACACCACTCCCACAGCACTACATCACTGCCCACACCTCTCCCACACACAACACCACTGCCCACACAACTCCCACAGCACTACACCACTGCCCACACCACTCCCACAGCACTACACCACTACCCACACCACTCCCACAGCACTACACCACTGCCCACACCTCTCCCACAGCATTACACCACTGCCCACACCAATCTCTCAGCACTACACCACTGCCCACACCACTCCCACAGCACTACATCACTGCCCACACCTCTCCCACACACAACACCACTGCCCACACAACTCCCACAGCACTACACCACTGCCCACACCACTCCCACAGCACTACAGCACTACCCACACCACTCCCACAGCACTACACCACTGCCCACAACACTCCCACAGCACTACAGCACTACCCACACCACTCCCACAGCACTACATCACTGCCCACACCTCTCCCACACACAACACCACTGCCCACACAACTCCCACAGCACTACACCACTGCCCACACCACTCCCACAGCACTACAGCACTGCCCACACCACTCCCACAGCACTACACCACTACCCACACCACTCCCACAGCACTACAGCACTACCCACACCACTCCCACAGCACTACACCACTGCCCACAACACTCCCACAGCACTACACCACTGCCCACACCACTCCCACAGCGCAACAACACTGCCCACACCACTCCCACAGCACTACACCACTGCCCACACCATTCCCACAGCGCTACATCACTGCCTAAACCACTCCCAAAGCTCTACACCACTGCCCTCACCACTCCCACAGCACTACACCACTGCCCACACCACAATCAAAGCACTACACAACTGCCCAAACCACTCCCAAAGCTCTACACCACTGCCCTCACCACTCCCACAGCACTGCACCACTGCCCAAACCACTCCAAAACTCTACACCACTGCCCACACCACTCCCACAGCACTACACCACTGCCCCACACAACTCCCACAGCACTACACCACTAACCACACCACTCCCTCAGCACTACACCACTGCCCATACAATTCACACAGCGCTACACCACTGCCAAAACCTCTCCCACAGCGCTTCACCACAACACACACCACTCCCACAGCACTACACCACTGCCCACACACTCCCACAGCACTACACCACTGCCCACACCACTCCCACAACGCTAGACGAATGCCCACACCATTCCCACAGTGCTACACTAATGCCCACGACACTCCAACAGCGCTGCACTAATGAACACACCACTCCCACAGCACTACACCACTGCCCACATCACACCCACAGCACTACACCACTGCCCACACCTCTCCCACAGCATTACACCACTGCCCACACCAATCTCTCAGCACTACACCACTGCCCACACCACTCCCACAGCACTACATCACTGCCCACACCTCTCCCACACACAACACCACTGCCCACACAACTCCCACAGCACTACACCACTGCCCACACCACTCCCACAGCACTACACCACTACCCACACCACTCCCACAGCACTACACCACTGCCCACACCTCTCCCACAGCATTACACCACTGCCCACACCAATCTCTCAGCACTACACCACTGCCCACACCACTCCCACAGCACTACATCACTGCCCACACCTCTCCCACACACAACACCACTGCCCACACAACTCCCACAGCACTACACCACTGCCCACACCACTCCCACAGCACTACAGCACTACCCACACCACTCCCACAGCACTACACCACTGCCCACAACACTCCCACAGCACTACAGCACTACCCACACCACTCCCACAGCACTACATCACTGCCCACACCTCTCCCACACACAACACCACTGCCCACACAACTCCCACAGCACTACACCACTGCCCACACCACTCCCACAGCACTACAGCACTGCCCACACCACTCCCACAGCACTACACCACTACCCACACCACTCCCACAGCACTACAGCACTACCCACACCACTCCCACAGCACTACACCACTGCCCACAACACTCCCACAGCACTACACCACTGCCCACACCACTCCCACAGCGCAACAACACTGCCCACACCACTCCCACAGCACTACACCACTGCCCACACCATTCCCACAGCGCTACATCACTGCCTAAACCACTCCCAAAGCTCTACACCACTGCCCTCACCACTCCCACAGCACTACACCACTGCCCACACCACAATCAAAGCACTACACAACTGCCCAAACCACTCCCAAAGCTCTACACCACTGCCCTCACCACTCCCACAGCACTGCACCACTGCCCAAACCACTCCAAAACTCTACACCACTGCCCACACCACTCCCACAGCACTACACCACTGCCCCACACAACTCCCACAGCACTACACCACTAACCACACCACTCCCTCAGCACTACACCACTGCCCATACAATTCACACAGCGCTACACCACTGCCAAAACCTCTCCCACAGCGCTTCACCACAACACACACCACTCCCACAGCACTACACCACTGCCCACACACTCCCACAGCACTACACCACTGCCCACACCACTCCCACAGCGCTACACCACTGCCCACGCCTCTCCCACAGCGCTACACCACTACACACACCACTCTCACAGCACTACACCACCCCCCACACACTCCCACAGCACTACTCCACTGCTCACACCACTCCCGCAGCTCTAGTCCACAACACACATCACACACACCGCGCTAAACTAATGCCCACACCTCTCCCACAGCGCTAGACGAATGCCCACACCACTCCCACAGGGCTACACTACTGCCCACGAAATTCCCACAGCGCTAAACTAATGACCACACCACTCCCACACCACTGCCCACACCACTCCCACAGCGCTACACCACAGCCCACACCACTCCCACAGCACTACACCACTGCCCACACCACTCCCACAGCACTACACCACTACCCACACCACTCCTACAGCGCTACACCACTACCCACACCACTCCCACAGCACTACACCACTGCCCACAACACTCCCAAAGCACTACACCACTGCCCAAACCACTCACAAAGCTCTACACCACTGCCCACACCACTCCCACAGCACTACACCACTGCCCACACAACTCCCACAGGACTACACCACTGCCCACACCACTCCCACAGCGCTACACCACTGCCCACACAACTCCCACAGGACTACACCACTGCCCACACCACTCCCGCAGCGCTACACCACTGCCCACACCACACCCACAGCGCTCGACCACTACCCACACCACTCCCGCTGCGCTACACCACTGCCCACACCACTCCCACAGCGCTCGACCACTACCCACACCACTCCCACAGCGCTACACCACTGCCCACATCACTCCAACAGGACTTCAACCCTTCCCACACCTCTCTCACAGCACTACACCACAGCCCTCACCACTCCCACAGCGCTACACTAATGCCCACACCACTTCCATAGCGCTACACCCCTGCCCACACCACTCCCACAGCACTACACACTGCCCACACCACTCCCACAGCGCTATACCACTGCCCACACCACTCCCATAGCGCTACACCCCTGCCCACACCACTCCCACAGCACTACACCACTGCACACACCACTCCAGCAGCGCTACAACACGGCCCACACCACTCCCGCAGCTCTACACCACTGCCCACACCACTCCCACAGCTCTACACCACTGCCCACACCACTCCCACAGCACAACACCACTGCACACACCACTCCCACAGCACTACACCACAACCCACACCACTTCTGCAGCACTACAACAATGCACACACCTCACCCACTGCGATACACCTCTCCCACTTAAGGCAAATCTCTTCCCGAACATAGTGTGCGCTGTAAACACAGAGTCCACATTGAACACAGAGCGCATCCTTGACAGAGAGCTTACACAGAACACAGAGATCATCCTAAACACATACTCGACACATAACAGAACTCACAGTGATCGCAGAGCCAATAGTCAACACAGAACTCAGGCGGAACACAGTGCCGAATCTGTTCACAGATGCCAGTCTGAACGAGATCACCTTGAATACAGAGCGCACCATAAACACAGAGCCCACATTCAACATAGACCCGACCCTGAAAAGGACCCACACTAAACTCAGAGCTCACACTGATCTGAGCACATACTGAACACAGAGCCCTGATTTAACCATGGGGTCAGCCGGAATACAGAGCCCACACTGAACACAGAGCCGACTCTGAATACAGAGCTCACACTGAACACAGAGCCGACTCTGAACACAGAGCCCACACTGAACACAGAACCCACACTGAACGCAGATCCCACACTGAACACAGAGCCCACACTGAACACAGAGCCCACACTGAACACAGAACCCACACTGAACACAGAGCCCACACTGAACACAGAACCCACACTGAACGCAGATCCCACACTGAACACAGCTCACACTGAACACAGAGCCCACACTGAACACAGAGCCCACACTGAACACAGAACCCACACTGAACGCAGATCCCACACTGAACACAGAGCCCACACTGAACACAGAGCCCACACTGAACACAGAACCCACACTGAACACAGAGCCCACACTGAACACAGAACCCACACTGAACCCAGAGCCCACACTGAACTCAGAGCCCACACTGAACACAGAGCCCACACTGAACACAGAGCCCACACTGACCACAGAACCCACACTGAACACAGAGCTCACACTGAACACAGAGCCCACACTGAACACAGAGCCCACACTGAACACAGAGCACACACTGAACCCAGAGCCCACACTGAACCCAGAGCCCACACTGAACACGGAGCCCGCACTGAACACAGAGCCCACACTGAACACAGAGCCCACACTGAACACAGGGCCCACACTGAACACAGAGCCCAAACTGAACACCGAGCCCACACTGAACACAGAGCCCACACTGAACACAGAGCCGACGCTGACCCAAGGGCCTGCATTGAACACAGACCAATGCTGAACATAGAACGCACCATTAAAAGACTGCCGCGACTGGACACAGAGCGCAACCTTAACACAGAGCACATCCAGAACATAGAGCGCAACCTGAACAAAGAAAACAAATTGGACACATAGCCATCCCTGAACACAAAGCTCGCCCGGAAGACAGTGATCTACACTGAACACAGAGCCCACACAGAACACAGATCCCAAACAGAACACAGAGCCCACGCTGAACACAGAGCCCACACAGAACACAGATCCCAAACAGAACACAGAGCCCACACTGAACACAGAGCCCACACTGAACACAGAGCCCACACTGAACACAGATCCCAAACAGAACACAGAGCCCACACTGAGCACAGAGCCCACACTGAACACAGAGCCCACATTGAACACAAAGCCCGCACTCAACATACAGCCCACACTGAACACAGAGCCCACACTGAACACAGAGCCCACACTGAACACAGACTCTACACTGAGAACAGAGCCCACACTGAACACAGAGCCCACACTGAACACAGAGCCCACACTGAGCACAGAGCCCACACTGAGCACAGAGCCTGCACTGGACACAGAGCCCTCACTGAACACAGAGCTCACACTGAACACAGAGCCCACACTGAACACAGAGCCCACACTGAACACAGAGCCCACACTGAACACAGAGCCCACATTGAACACAGAGCCCACCCTGAACAAAGATACCACACTGAACACAGTGGTCATGCTGAACAAAGAGCCAACACTGACCACAGAGCTCACACTGAACACAGAGATCACACTGAAAACAGAGCTCACACTGAAAACAGAGCTCGCACTGAACACAGAGATCACACTGAAAACAGAGCTCACACTGAAAACAGAGCTCACACTGAACACAGAGCCCACACTGAACACAGAGCCCACACTGAAAACAGAGCTCACACTGAAAACAGAGCTCACAGTGAACACTGAGCTCACACTGAACACAGAGATCACCCAGAAAATAAAAACCCTTGAACAGAGAGCCCATTCAGAACATAGACCCGACACTGAACACAGATCCCACACTTAAAACAGAGCCCACACTGAACAAAGAGATCATACTGAACCCAGAGCCCACACTGAACACAGAGCCCACACTGAACTCATACTCTCCTAGGCCTTAACCCGTCTTTCGGGAAAGCTCCTCATAGCCCTCAACTCCCTGGCATTTCAAAAATCTATCTACATCCATTTTAAATACTTTCAGTGATATCTCCTCCACACCTCTCTGGGGTAGATAATTTCAGACATTCACTACCCTCTGAGAGGAGAAATGAATTCACATCTTAGTTTTAAATTAGTGCCCCCCCAATTCTGGAACGATATTCCCTAGATCATGATTCCCCCATCGTGGAAACATTTTCTCAGCATCTTGCCTGTCATTCCGCCACAGGATCTTGTATATTTCAATATGATCGCCCCACATTCTTCTAAGATCTAATCAATAAAGTTCTAACCTGTTCATCCGTCCTTGATAATTCAAAAACCTCATCCCAGGAATCAGCCGAGTGAATCTCGTTTGGACTGCGTCCAATGGCAGTAGATTCATCCTTAAATAAGGAGACAGTAAATAATTGAGGCCCTAGGACTGGTCTTACTGGAACTCCACTACTTACGTCTTCTTAAACTGAAAAAGACACATTAATCCCAACTCTCCATCTTCTCTGTGTTATTAAATACTCAATCCATTCTAATACCTTACGCACCAATACCATGAACTCTTAATCTTGCGAAATAAACTTTTTTGTGACACTTTGCCGAATGCCTTCTGGAATTCCAAATATTCTATATCTTCCGAAATCCCATTACCAACTTTTCTTGTTATATGCTCAAATACCCTTGGCAAATTGATCAAACGTATATTCCCTTTGATTCTGTTTGATTGTGTCAGGCTGATTTCGAAATGCCCTACATTCCTTCCTTTATAATGGACTCTAGCGCTTCCCAAGGTTGGAATTGGCTTAAAAGTTCCTGCTTTATGTCTCCTTCCCTTCATGAACAGGGGCGTCACATTAGGTATTTTCCCATCCACTGGGGCCCTCCTGGAACCCAGTGAATACTGGAATATTTCGACCAATGCCTTCAGTATGTCTACAGCCACGTCCTTATAACCCTTGGATGCAGGCCACCGGGGGCCTGGCGACTTGTCTGTCTTTAGTCCCATTAGCATTTCAAATACTCCGTCCCTTGTGTTAGAGACTGCTACAAGATCTTTAATCATATTAGCTCTGAGTTTATCTGATATTTTCGAGATGTTTATAGGGTGCGCCACCGCGAACACGGATGCAAACCATGGGTTTAAATTACCTATAATATCCCTGATCCCCGTTCACAATTTTCCAGCTTCATTCTGCTAGGGTTCCAGGTTCACGTTAGCTACTCTGTTTAACTTCATATACCCAGAGGAACGCTTGACCTTGTTTATTTTATATTTATTGCCAATTTACATTCATAGTCAACCTTCCCCGTCTTTACCAGCTTTTTAGTCCACCGCTGCCGTTCCTAAATTAATCCGAATCTTCTGCCCCACCATAGGGTTTCGAAAATTTGCATGCCTTTGTTTTTGATTGGATATTCTCCTTGACCTGCTTTGTTAACCACAGGTGGTTCATCCTTCTCATCAATTCCCTTTTGACCGGGATAATTTTTGATGAGCATGAACAAATGGCTCCTTAAATGTCTTCCACTGCTCACCCACTGAACTTCCCCTTAGTCTCTTATCCCGGCCCGCTTTAAACAACTAATTATTCATATTTCTGCACTTGCCCATATATAAGTTGAGGACACTGGTTTGAGACCTGATTTGCTCGCCCTCAAACTGGATTTGAATTTCTACCAAGTTGTGATCGCTACCTCCTTGAGGATCCGTAACTAGGAAATATCTTATTAATCTCAGATAATTACACATTACTAGCTCTAAAATATCCTTTTCCAGGGTAGATAAAAACAAGTCTTGCTGCAATTGCACAAGACTTTGGTGAGACCACGAATGGAATTATATGCGCGATTTGGACCTCCATAATTAAGGTAGATAATTACTTGCATTGGAGGCAGTAAGAAAACTCTGCACGAGATTGGCCCTTGGAAGATATTGGGAAGCCCAGTAATCAGAGGCTGGTACATTAGGCCTATATTCTCTGACATTTTAAAGAACGCGAGGTGATCTCTCTGAAGTTAAAATATTCTGAGGATCCTTGAGAGGATGACACTGAGAGGATGTATTCACTGGCTTTGGAATCTAGAACATGGCGCCAAGTGCCCACGATATGGGGACGTTACTTTTGGACGGAGATCAGTAGGAATGTCGTGGCTCAAAGGATTGTGAATTTTCTGAGTTCACTACACAATGGTTTCTGGGTTGTCAGTGGTTTTCTACATTGATGTTTGGGAGAAATACATTACTCTTCGGGACTCAACGGATTATAGGGCGCAAAAGTGGAATTGAAGCCCAAGAATAGCCATAATCGAACGATGGAGCAGGCTCGGCGGGTCATATTGTCTACCCCTACACCCATCTGTTGTGTTCCTTTCCTTCTTGATGTTCTTCAAGATGGTAGACAAACAGTGGAAGACATTTAACAAAAGCCTGAATATCGCATCAAAAGTTCCTTTGGGTAGGGCCTTTGAGCGAATCATTTTATGCTGCTACATCAACGAACTTCCCACCATCTTAAGTAGTGATGTTTGCAGATGATCACTGAGCGTTCACGACCATTTGCAACATATATAACATTTTGGCGCAGTCAGTGCTAAATTTGCTGATGATACGAATGTAAGTAGGAATGTACGTATAAAAGAGGAAATAAGGAGGCGAGAAAGATGACTAGATAGATTAGGTTAGTGGGCAAAGAAGTAGAAAAAGGAATATAATGTGGGATAATGTGAAGTTGCACACTGTGGCAGGAAAACTAGTTTTAACAAGCATATGATCTACATGTTGAGAGATTGCAGCTCTCTCAGATGTGGCACGCTGAGATGCAGAGGTACCTGGGTGCCTCAGTGCACGAATTGCAAAAAGGTTTCTATTTCAGGCATACGCCTGGCCAACGCCTGATTATTCATGCTCCAGAAAGTGAAGCTTATTGCTCCCGTATCTGAATTCTCGCCAAATGCCGATCGCCTATGATCTCCGTCCTCGTTGTCCTGCGTTAAATCCTCCTCTCAAATTTAAAATTCACCTCCCTGTTGTCAAATCCCATTAAAGACCTTCCTGTCCCTATCTCTGGAGGACCTTCCAGCCCGACAATGCGCTGAGGTACCTCCACTCCAGTAATTCTGGGGCTTTGCCGATTTTATTCGCTCCACCATTGGTGACGGTGTCTTTAGCTACCTGAGATAATGGCTCTGCAATTACCCACATAAAACTGTCTGCCCCTAACTTGCTTTCTTCTTTCCCCCACTTCTATCCTGTTCCCTCCTTTTAATTCCCCCTCCTCTCCTCAGGCTTCCTCATCTCTCAACATTTTACTTTGCGCATCCTGTCGCTGCTTTAATTCACATCAGTGAAATATATGTGCTGAATTTCCAACAGTAGTGACTACATTTTAAAAGGACGTAATTGCTCTTAAAGTTCTTTGGTCTTGAGTTTGTGACACACAACATATTTCCTTTCTTAGAAAAATGGATACAAAAAAACTAAATAACTGAAGGAGGCCAATCAGCCTATTGTGTATATGACTCCGAGATCCATTGGAGCCGTTCAACAGCCGTGCACCAAATGACGAGACCACAAACATTCCGTAACTGCTGACACTAATCCCCGCCTCCTGATAACCCTTACACAGCTACTGAAGCAATTGATTCAGCCTCATCCCCATTCCGCACCCACTGAATCTCTTCCCACCCATCCGAGCCCCATTCCCCACCCACTGAATCTCTTCCCACCCATCCGATCCCCATTCCCCACCACTGAATCTCTTCCCACCCATCCGATCCTCAATCTCCACCCGCTGAATCTCTTCCCACCCATCCGATCCCCATTCCCCACCCACTGAATCTCTTCCCACTCATCCGATCCCCATTCCCCACCCACTGAATCTCTTCCCACCCATATGATCCCCATTCCCCACTCACTGACTCTCTTCCCAACCATCTGATCCCCATTCCCCACCCACTGACTCTCTTCCCACCCATCCGAGCCCCTTTCCCCACCCACTGACTCTCTTCCCAACCATCTGATCCCCATTCCCCACCCACTGACTCTCTTCCCACCCATCCGATCCCCATTCCCCACCCACTGAATCTCTTCCCACTCATCCGATCCCCATTCCCCACCCACTGAATCTCTTCCCACCCATATGATCCCCATTCCCCACTCACTGACTCTCTTCCCAACCATCTGATCCCCATTCCCCACCCACTGACTCTCTTCCCACCCATCCGAGCCCCTTTCCCCACCCACTGACTCTCTTCCCAACCATCTGATCCCCATTCCCCACCCACTGACTCTCTTCCCACCCATCCGAGCCCCTTTCCCCACCCACTGAATCTCTTCCCACCCATCCGAGCCCCATTCCCCACTCAATGAATCTCTTCCCACCCATCTGATCGCCATTTCCCACCCGCTGAAACTCTCTGCAGCTGCCTGAATTCCCTTCCGCACTCACCGAATCACGGCCCAACAATCTAAAACCCGTTCCCAACCAATTGGAGCTATTTCCAACCATCTGGTCACATACGCTGAAAAATTTCCCAACGCTTTGATCGTCCTCGCCTCCCAACTGAAACTCTTGCCAACACTCTGGTCGCCATTCCCCACTCAGTGAAGCTCTTCTCAGCCATCCCCTCCGCACTGAAGCTCTTCCCATTTCTTTTATCTCCATCCCGCAACTACTGAAACTCTTCGCAATCCTCTGATCGCCCTTGTCCCATTTCCCAACCCCGGTGAATCTCTTCGCATCCCTTTAATCGCCTTTCCCCACCTAATTAAACTTTTCCCAACAATCTGGTCTCGCTTCCCCACTCACTGAAGCGACTTCCCAACAACTGAAACACTTTCCCCATCCTTTGGCTCATTCGCCACACTCTGACCAAGTACCTCATCCTTGAAACTATTTCCCACCTGCCGAAACTCTTTCTACACTGTAGTGATTATCGCATTTGCCTAACACAGTATGGATTTCTGTTTCGAAACTGAGCAAGAACTGCCCTGAGCCTGGATGGCTGAGCTGGTGGAGCCTCGGGTTTGCAAACTGAGGGCCCCAGGTCTGTCTGAGCGCTGCTTCCTACAAAACTCGGCCAATTCACGGCAAAACATGCAAAGTGTGAAGGTGCCGCTCAATTCTGCTGCTCCCTCAATAGAAGTGAAGGAGACGGTCCTTTAACCTGCAAAAATGCACATCCTATCAAAATTGTCAGCAGCCAGGATAGTTTTTCTCCTTGAACAACAAATGAGCCAAAGGGTGTTGGGACGGCAAAATGAGACCTTCAGGCCACAATCATATCAAACATTGTATTATGAAATCGAGGAGCAGTCAAAGGGACCGATTGGTCCACTCCTGCTCCTAATTCCTATGCACTAGACACTTCCCCGCCCACCCAACTACCGAACCTCATGTTGTGCCCTTTCCCTACACCCGAAACAATTCCCCAACCCGGACGCAATTTCCCCATCCCCTTCTACGCTTGATATTTGTGAGATATCTTGTTCCGTGAATGCCCGGAATGGTGACTCTCTGAGATACCTGCCTTATCTCGATCCGCTTCTCAATGCGTTGTTCTGAAATTTCAGAGGCCCCCTATCCTGATCTCCTCTTCCCATTTCGTTTAGCTTCAACATCGTCGTCCAGTTTCATTCCCTCCCCAAGCATCTTTTCCTGGGACTCCCTAATCTTAAAGAGAAACAGGACACGGGCAATACGATGTGATCAATGCAATAAGATTTATTTCTGAATGCAGCCCATTACTCAGACAGCAGTAATACAAGGGCAAGGGTCTCTGACTGATACAATCAAACAGAGCCTGTTTTCAATGAACGAAGATAGCATTCAGTAAGAGCTTGCAGAGGTCGGGCTGCCGGATATCCGTCACTGGATGTTACTGTTTTGGCTTGCAGCAAACACTTGTTGGAATATTCGAGCGGCTGCAATCTCGTTGCCTCGACACGCCGTCTTATTAAATGGTCCTCCCTTGTATCTGCAGCGTCCCCAGGCTACTGTAAACCAAAATAATGAATGAATTGAGCGATCACTCTCTAGACAGAGAGAGTGAGAACGATTATTAAAATTGAAGCTGAGCCTCTCAGAGCTATTGTGTTTGACTCTGGATCGTGCGCCAACCTGAACTTGTTTATATTTAATTGAAGCCCTCGCTTCCCTCCCTCCCCTCCATCTCTACAGTTCCGCGCTTTGCCCTGAAAAGCAGTCCAAGAGATTTTTCTCAGCGGGGACACGACTACGCCCACAATCTGAGACCAGAGATTTCGAAATGAAAGGCCTGACATGCAAATCGGAAAAAAATCCTGTCATGGAACAGTCCAACGAGTTTCACAGACTATGGATAGTTTCCGAAATACCGAGACTGTTTTATGGAAAACACTGCAGCCAATCAGCTTTCAGCAAACTCGCACACAGAGACTGACATTTGACAGCCTGAGAAGTCTCCGGTCATGTTGAGAAAGTAGTTCTGTTCCAAAACACCAGAGATAACTGCCAGGTTTTCAAATAATGTGCCAAGATATACTCTGACCTATGAAGAGGTGGACGAAATCTCTATTTAAAGTTTCATCCGAACATTTACGCATCCAACAGTGCAGCACACTCCCTGTCTGCGTCTACTGGAGAGGGACATCAACCCCAAACTTATTCACCCAACACCCGACTGAGGCAGAGTGACAATTCATAAATTAACCACTTGACTAACAGGCATAATCTGTGTTCTCGGACCCCGGTCACACCCCTTTTACTGTGAAGGCTGCAGCATTCATGGAATTAAATAAGCCTGTCTAAAACATTTTATCCTCCCTCCCTGCCATCATTATGGGAAGCTGACCGATGTCTATGGACTTATTTCACAGTCATCTCTGTTGTCTCACCGATTTCCTCATTCTTCAGTTGGGAGACGGGACCGTGAGCGTGGGTGAAAGGAACTGAGGGAACATCCGATCCTATCCACACACATAGTCCGCACTCTCACACTTTACAGCAGGTAGCAGTGATCGGGAGCAGTTACTGGAAGCTACCCCTATGCGGTTCGTGTGAACTGAGACCAACTCCAGAGTCTCGCAACCAGGTGACTCGTCCGGCTGTGACCCATCAACTGTGCGCTGCCCTTTTTTTGCTGCTCTGTTTAGATCGGCCCCCCAAACCCTCCATTCCCTCCTGCTGCTCAACTGGTGACTGAACATTCAGGGAATTAACCTGTAGAACTGGTTAATGTTAATTCTTTCAGCCTCACACACAATCATCTTAATTCAGCAGATTAAAACATGATTTTCAAATATAACAATTTAGCTTAAAAACAAATTAAACTGTCCGAACACTGGCTGCTGAATGAACGAAGCCATTTAGAAGTATATACCCCTGCGGGACTCGTCGGTTCCCACTTCAGCAATAGGACTGGGCTGAGTGAGCATTAGAACTGCCATCAGCAAGATAAGAGTTTTCATCATCTTCGGTCGATTTAATCAGAGTTAGTATCAGGATGCTGGAGTTGAAGTGTTGTGTTTCTAATCTCCGGGAGTTTGTGATTTTATAATCACACAGACGGCTGGTGACATCACTCTCTCACCTTATTTGGGTGGAAGGCGTTTCACTTCCTGCTACATCTCATTTGCCTGAGTGAGGACTTCAGGCAAGAGCTCCACTCAGCGATCGCTTGCCGAACGTAGGCAAGTGGGCTCAGAGGTGCATTTAAGACCTACAGTCTCGCTGAAACGGTAGCGGCACTTATTGTAAGCAGGCTGAAGCTGAGTGTCCGTGTCGGGATTGCCTGTTGAAGTAAATGGAGCAATGTAGGAGAGTGAAGGATGCCAGAGCCATGTTGCGGATATTTAGCCCAGGGCTCAGCAGGAGGAGTGACGCCACTTTTCTGTGGTGGGCGGTGCAGGAGAACATAAGGCAAAACGATCAGAAGCACATGATTGCGGGGAGCCAAGGAGGGCAGTTCCCAGAGTCTCGCCCCTAGGAGCTGCCTAAACTGTTGCTCGAAGTGAAATTAAATTGTAGATCTTCTTCCTTGTCATTTTTGTTATTGCGTTCTTTTCACCTCATGTTTTATTTCTTACTGCCCCCCATTCATTCATCCAGAAACTTATATTCGTATTTTTTCTTGTCTATTGCTTGTTTTAGTGGAACATATTATTCCAGACGCCTATTAATCACTGATAAACATTTATTTTCTACTGCTATTCTCTCTCTTTGTTATCAATACCCTATTCCAGTTTAACTGCACTATTTGCATTCTCACTGCTACAATATTAGCTCATTACTAGCTAGTCACTTTTTTGGTTTTGTTCCCCCTTGTGTCTTTATCAATCTTTATCAGAAATTTCTAATTCTATTCTGATTGGCAGTGCCTCTATTTCAAACTAAATGATTTCTCATATGTGTGTCGGTGACTTTTTTTCAAAGTATAGATTCACGACCACTGATTTGATGGATTTTTCTACTGGGTAAACATTTCGCGCTGTAACACACAGCGTGTACACATCAGTGTAAATTTCCTCTCAGATTAGCTGGCCTTTAAAATGAACTTTGCGTTGTTTAAAATATCTCTGATCCTCCTTTCCTTGAAGAGCCTGAATCCCACCCACGTATATATACTTTGTTCAGCATGAACAAATTGCTTGGAAAATACTTAAATGTTGAAGGTAAATTTGGAAACTGACGAAATCGCTTCAGTTACAGAGTCAGGCTGTGAAAAATTGGGAGAAACCATGCACAGATTTGACCACAGAGAAACACATTGAACGCATGTGATCATCAGGATATATGATACAGACGCAGGATTAGGTCATTTTGTCATCACAGCTTGCAGCCCCATTCAATTCAGTTGCATCTAACATTTTACTTTCCATCAAACACTTACAATCCCCATATAGCCTTTCATCCAAATCACATAAAAAGGTTTTATTAAATCATGCCCCTTTGAAACCCCATGACCGAGCAATCTGCTGCTCTCTGTTCCAAAAAATTACAGAGCATCACAATGCTTTGAGTGAAAAAAAATGTTCACATGTTACTCATAAATGGCTGACCCTTGTCCCGTAACGCCAGAGTTTAGATTATCCTACAAATATCTGTACATAAGCGAGCAGACATGTATCACTGTAAGATGAAATATAACAAAACTATCCCTAGAATAGAAGTGTTTGAGATGGTGAGGCAGGTCTGAGGCAGAGGTTCAAAGCAAAAGGAAACTTCCCTCCAAAAAGTAATGACATTAAAAAATATATTTCCGGCGATTTAAAAGCTGAGGTCATCGCGCTTAACATATTCAATGTGTTTACTGGGCTTGTGTGAAGTTAAATGATTCTTGTGTTAGAAAGTCGGTCCGGAGAAAGATGGAAAGGGAGAGAGAGAGAGAAAGAGAGAGAGAGTGAGAAAGAGAGATCTCCTTTTCGTCATCCTCTCCTTTATTGTCATTGTACTTACTGCAGGCTTTAGGCTTTAATTTTAGTTTTGTTCTGCTCCATTTATTTATCCAGTGTGTTTCATTATTGACATTCTTTGTTCATAGTTTAGTTGAACATTTTTCACCTGAATACTATTGATCACTTTTAAAGTACTTTCAGTGTGTTCGTCAATATTCCATTACAGTTAAATAACTCAATCTACATTCCCATTGCCAGAATACGAGTTCCCCCGCAACACCCCACCCCCGCCCCAAACATAATCTATTATTTTATCTTGGATTTTCTTGCTCCTATTTTTTATACCGAATCCTTGTCAGAACAAGCTATTAATTTCTGATGGATGGTGTTCCCATTTACACGTAAAATAATTATTCATTTCTCCTGTGGTTTATGTTCGAAGTCTAATTCCGTCAGCACAATTTTTCCCGATTTCATGTTAACTGGGTAAGGATTGTGCCCTCTAACCTACATAAAATCACCTCCCAGATTCCCCCCATTTCCCAACCACCCCTTGCCAGAGTAATTGTTGAAGCTAAATGCCAACGTGGCAATGATCCTATGCATGTTATTCTTTCCATAGCTTTGCTAACGTGTTTCTTTCTAATCCCCTGCCACTTTGTGATGGTTTCTAGAAAAACCTGTTCCATGTTATTTAACCTGCCTATGCTACTGCCTTCCCCGAGGCACCAATTCTCCCAATCGAGTTATGCGCAGTTGATCAGCAGCAATTGCTAACAGTTTATTCCAATGTGTCAGGTAAATGTTGAAGTCGACTGACACAGCTTCAGTGACAAGGGCAGACTGTCAGAAATACGGGAAAAAATAAACCAGGAAGAGTTAAGGAGAAAAGCACATCGCAGGCATTCAAATATCAGGAATAGAAGCAGCCTTTCTATGTTGCAGTGCCAATAAATTTGATAATGCGGATATATATTTAACACTTCCTTCCCGCAGGAACTTTACAGGGTTCATAGTCCAAAACCTAGCAATTGCAGTCCAAAATATCCACAAACAGCTGAACATCCACAGCCCTTTGTGGTGGGGAATTTAAAAGGTGACAAACCTTTGTCTGAAGATATTGCTCCAAACATTAACACACGGTAATGGTCTCTTATTCTCAGACGGTGTGACCTCATTCCCGATTCCCCAGCTCGCAAGTGTAGATAAACGGTTGAATATATTTACTTCAAATGAAATGGGATTAAACTTGTTCCGGAATTTCTCAGAACAAGCCATCATTGGTTTATAAATGTTAGGTTATGACTGAGGAACACATTGAATTTATTGATGTGTTAACTCAAGTATTTTGAGAGTGGAATGTCTACGGGTTTTATGTATTACAACAGCCAGGGACGATCTGATAAAGTCCTGCATAAGAGATTGCTAGCTAAATATCATACTGATATAATTGAATACAAATTTATACTTTGGCTAGGGTTAAATGGGAAGAAACCAGAGGCTAGAGGCAATGGACAGTGATTGCGATTGGCAGGCTGCGGATACCGGTGCTCAGGAGGATCTCAATTGTTCACTGTAGTTACTAATAACTTAGATGATGATTAGAAGAGCACGAATATATAATTGACAATAGCATAAATGTAAGCATCATTACCAGCATTTTTAATAGAAGCATAGGATACCAAAGAAGCTTTCATAGTTGAAGTGAATGGACAAATGGATTACAAGGTAGGGAATTGTGATTTCTAACCATAAGAACTGAAACCAAAGGAGCTAGAGTGGATCACGTAACCCATCGAGCTTCAACCGCTTTCAGTACATTCATGGCAGATCTACTACATTAAACTTCAATTTCACACCCAGTCCCCATATTCCCTTGATTCTCTGAAAGAGCAAAGACCCTCTATATCTGACCCTTTAATGTTCAGAGCGATGGAGCAGACAAAACCTACTGGCGTCGGGAATTCCCATTATCCACAACCGCCTGATTGCATACATTTCAACTCAGCCCAGCCCAAAATGATGAACCCCTTATGCTGTGACTGTGCCCAAATGTTCTAGTTTCCCATCGAGGCGGGCAAAACTCCCTCTGTCTACTTCAAAATCCCTGTAAATACCGTGCATATTTCACTAAGATCACCCCTCATGTTTCTATCCTGCAGGGAGGCCCAATTGAGTGACCTTTTCATCATTCGATAATCCTTTCTTCACAGGTACCAATCGAGGGAAGCTTTGCTATAGCACTTCCCAGCCAGCTACGCTTCTACTTATGAAGGAGATCAAAATCACACAAACTTCTCCAGAACAGACCTCAAAGAAGCCCCAGAAAAAATTGGATAGATGGTCGTATTCTTTCAGTCTACACGCATATGCTGTTTGCCTTCCCAGTGGTTTTCTTTAGCTTCATGCAAGCATTCTGCTTTCCGTGTTCCTGTATTTGAAAACTAAAATCCCTCCGAAGATCAAAATTCAGACAATTCAAAACTTGAAAAAGCTGCTGTTTTCTGTATTGAGTAACATCCTGTATAAATTCATACTATCAGACTGCGACTGGCCTCTTAATCCCTATTTATTTAATATGTGTCTATCTCTTTGCAGCCTATTTGTGCCCTCCTTAAAGTTTACAATTCTCATCGTGGTTTGTCTCTTCACCAAATATGAATACGTTAATCTCCATCAGATCATCGCTAATACAGGTTGTAAATAGTGGAGTCGCCAGCATTGCCAGTTCAGGCTGGCCATGACGTCACCTCCCCCGAGGCATTTGTTCCTGTTATGTAAATGCGCTCCGCGAACAGCAGCAAATGCTTACAACGTATTCAAATAGTTAAGTCCATTTCCAATTGGGAGAGAACGTTTGAGTTACACTGACTGGCTGCCAGAAATACATGAATAAAACGTGTATAAGAACAAAGTGCAACACACGCATACTGACATAAGAAATAAAACGAACAAAAGCCCATTCGGCCTTTGACTTTCCATTGCCTCTTAACATGATGATGACTGATTTATTACTTTCAACAAATTTCTTGCTGTATTTTGCTATCAGGTATCAGCTAAAACCAATATTTTTTTAGCCCTGCATATACGCAGCCGCTGAAGCTTTGGATTGGATTCACAACTATTTTTGAGAAGAAAATGCTCCACATCTTATCCCAAAATAGCCACTCTGATTCTCAAAATGTGTCCCCTCATTCTGGCAAAAAAAAAACCCACTCCCACCGCCTCGCAAATAAACACATGTGCAGACAAATGGGTGGATAGGTGGATAGATTCATTCACGCTGGGGTGAAAGAAAATTATCTCAGGATGAGAGAGAGAGAGAGAGAGAGAGATGGTGATGCAAGGAGAGAAAGAGAGAGAGAGCGAGAGAGAAAGAGAGACAGGCTGTCAGATAGAGAGGTAGAAAATAACTCTTGCATTGCTTTCGTGCTTATATTTACTGCATGCATCCTTATTATCCCTGTTCCTATTCTGAATTACCCTTTCTCAATTTGGCCTTTAGAATATTTTAATATTCCTGTCTTGTATTTGTTCATGATTTAATGTTGAAGTTTTCCTTTGCCTTCCATTTGTTTTCATTCTTCTCTGACCCCTGATTTGCTTTTCCTCGTCTTCTCCTTTATTGTCATTACACTTATTGCATGTTTTTTGCCTTAATTTCTATTTCTGGCTCTCCTCCATTTTTTCATCCAGGAAATATTATTGTCTGAAACAAAATAAAAACAGAATTACCTGGAAAAACTCAGCAAGTCTGGCAGCATCGGCGGAGAAGAAATCAGTTAACGCTCAAGACATTTCCAATTTCGTGTGCGTCCTCCTATAACGCCTACTCCCCGTCGGGGAATTGAACCCCGGTCTCCCGCGTGACAGGCGGGGATACTAACCACTATACTAACGAGGAACTGCAGAAGAAATCAGTTAACGTTTCGAGCCCTCATGGCCCTTCAGCAGAACTGAAGCATAGTTTCAACAAGGGAGAAATATAAATTGGTTTAAGGTGGGTGGGGGGGAAGAGACACATTGAGGGTGTGGTGTGAGCAGTTAATCAAAAGATGTCAGAGACAAAAGGGTCAAAGAGGTGTTGAAGGTGGTGGTCTTTGTCTGAGAAAAGTGCTAATTAAGAATGCAAGACAGGATATTCAAAGTACAGCTCTAGTGGGGGTGGGGTGGAAAGACTAAAGGTTTTAGTTTTAGATTTAAAAATAATGGAAATAGGTGGGGAAAGAAGAATCTATATAAATTATTGAAAAAAAAGGCGGGTTGGGGGGGAAAAGAAACAGGGTGGGGATGGGGGGAGGGGGGTTTAAGATCTAAAGTTGTTGAATTCAATATTCAGCCCAGAAGGCTGTAAAGTGCCTAGTCGGAAGATGAGGTGCTGTTCCTCCAGTTTGCGTTGGGCTTCACTGGAACAATGCAGCAAGCCAAGGACAGACATGTGGGCAAGAGAACAGGGTGGAGTGTTAAAATGGCAAGCGACAGGGAGGTTTGGGTCTTTCTTGCGGACAGACCGCAGGTGTTCCGCAAAACGGTCGCCCAGTTTGCGTTTGGTCTCTCCAATGTAGAGGAGACCGCATTGGGAGCAACGAATGCAGTAGACTAAGTTAGGGGAAATGCAAGTGAAATGCTGCTTCACTTGAAAGGAGTGTTTGGGCCCTTGGACGGTGAGGAGAGAGGAAGTGAAGGGGCAGGTGTTGCATCTTCTGCGTGGGCATGGGGAGGTGCCATAAGTGGGGGTTGAGGAGTAGGGGGTGATGGAGGAGTGGACCAGGGTGTCCCGGAGGGAACGATCCCTACGGAATGCCGTCAAGGGGGGTGAAAGGAAGATGTGTTCGGTGGTGGCATCATGCTGGAGTTGGCGGAAATGGCGGAGGATGATCCTTTGAATGCGGAGGCTGGTGGGGTGATAAGTGAGGACAAGGGGGACCCTATCATGTTTCTGGGAAGGACATTTCTCGTTATCTTGACTCCCAGTGCCCCCATCATAAACACTATATAAACAGTGCCACCGTCATAAACACTATATAAACAGAGCCCCATCATAAACACTATTTAAACAGTCCCCCCATCATAAACACTATATAAACAGCACCCCTTCATAAACAGTATATAAACAGTGCCCCCATTATAAACACTATATAAACAGTGCCCCCATCATAAACACTACATAAACAGTGCCTCATCATAAACACTCTATAAACAGCGCCCCATCATAAACACTATATAAACAGTGCCCATCATAAACACTATATAAACAGTGCCCAAGTCATAAACATTATATAAACAGTGCCCCATCATAAATACTATTTAAACAGTGCCCCATCATAAACACTATATAAACAGAGCCCCCATCATAAACGCGATATAAACAGTGCCCCCATCATAAACACTATATAAACAGTGCCCCCATCATAAATACAATTTAAACAGTGCCCCCATCATAAACACTATATAAACAGTGCCCCCATCATAAACACTATATAAACAGTGCCCCCATCATAAACCCTATATAAACAGTGCCCCCTTCATAAACACTGTTTAAACAGCGCCCCCATCATAAACTCTATATAAACAGTTCCCCCATCATAAATACTATTTAAAAAGTGCCCCCATCATAAACACTATATAAACAGCACCACAATCATAAACACTATTTAAACAGTGCCTCCATCATAAACACTATATAAAAAGTGCCCCCATGATAAACCCTATTTAAACAGTGCCCCCATCATAAACACTATATAAAAAGTGCCCCCATCATAAACTCTGTATAAACAGTGCCCCCATCATAAACATTATATAAATAGTGCACCCTTCATAAACACTATAAAAACAGTGCTTCCATCATACACCCTATTTAAACAGTGCCCCCATCATAATCACTATAAAAACAGTGCCCCCATCATAAACACTGTTTAAAAAGTGCACCATCATAAACATTATATAAACAGTGCCCCCATCATAAACACTTTATAAACAGTGCCCCCATCATAAACCCTATATGAACAGTGCCCCCATCATAAACACTATATAATCAGTGCCCCCATCATAAATACTATATAAACTGTGCCCCCATCATAAACCCTATTTAAACAGTGCCCCCATCATAAACACTATATAAACAGAGCGCCATCATAAACATTATATAAACAGTGCTCCCATAATAAACACTATTTAAACAGTGCGCCCATCATAAAAACTATATAAACACTGCCCCCATCATAAACACTATATAAACAGTGCCCCCATCATAAACACTATATAAACTGCGCCCCCATCATAAACACTATATAAACAGTGCCCCCATCATAACACTATATGAACAGTGCCCACATCATGAACACTATATATTAGTGCCCCATCATAAACAGTATATAAACAGTTCCCACATCATAAACACTAATTAAACAGTGCCCCAATCATTAACAGTATTTAAACCGTGCCCCCATCATAAACACTATATAAACAGATCCCCAATCATAAACACTGTTTAAACAGTGCCCCATCATAAACACTATATAAACAGTTTCCCCATCATAAACACTATTTAAACAGTACCCCCATCATGAACCCTATTTAAACAGTGCACCCATCATGAACCCTAATTAAACAGTGCCCTCATCATAAACACTATATAAACAGTGCCCCCATCATAAACACTTTATAAAGAGAGCACCCATCATAAACCCTATATAAACTTTGCCCCCATCATAAACACTGTTTAAACAGTGCACAATCATAAATACTATGTAAACAGTGCCCACATCATAAACACTATATAAACAGTGCCCCATCATAAACACTATATAAACAGTGCCCCCATCATAAACAGTATAAAATCAGTGCCCCATCAAAAACACTATATAAACAGTGCCCCCATCCTAAACACTATATAAAAAATGCTCCATCATAAACACTATATAATCATTCCCCCATCATAAACACTATATAAACAGTGCCCCCATCATAAACCCTATTTAAACACTGCACCTTCATAAACACTATATAAACAGCGCCCCCATCATAAACATTTTATAAACAGTGCTCCCATCATAAACACTATTTAAACAGTGCCCCCATCATAAATACTATATAACCATTGCCCCCATCATAAACACTATATAAACTGTGCCCCCATCATAAACACTATATAAACAGTGCCCCCATCATAAACACTATATAAAAAGTGCCCCCATCATGAACACTATATAAACAGAGCCCCATCATAAACACTATATAAAAAGTTCCCACATCATAAACACTAATTAAAAAGTGCCCCAATCATTAACAGTATTTAAACCGTGCCCCCATCATAATCACTATATAAACAGTTCCCCCATCATAAATACTATTTAAACAGTGCCCCATCATAAACACTATATAAACAGTTCCTCCATCGGAAACACTATTTAAACAGTGCCCCCATCATAAACACTATATAAACAGTGCCCCCATCTTAAGCACTATATAAACAGTTCCCACATCATAAACAGTATTTAAACAGTACCCCATCATAAGCACTATAAAAAAAGAGCCCCCATCATTAAAAGTATTTAAACCGTGCCCCCATCATAAGCACTATATAATCATTGTCCCCATCATAAACACTATATAAACAGTGCCCCCTTCAGAAACACTACTTAAACAGTGTCCCCATCATAATCACTATATAAACACTGCCCCCATCTTAAACACTATTTAAACAGTGCCCCCATGATAAACACAATATAAACAGTGCCCCCATCATAAACACTATATAAACGGTGCCCCCCTCATAAACACAATATAAACTGCGCCCCATCATAAACACTAATTAAACAGTGCCCCAATCATAAACAGTATTTAAACAGTGACCCCACCATAAACAATATTTAAACAGTGCCCCAATCATAAATAAAATTTAAAAAGTGCTCCCATCATAAACAATATATAAACAGTGCCTCCATCATAAACACTATTTAAACAGTGCCCCCATCATAAACACTATTTAACCAGTGGCCCCATCATAAACACTAAATAAACAGTGCCCCATCTTAAACACTACATAAACAGCGACCCCATCATAAACACTATATAAACAGTGCCCCATCATAAACACTATATAAACAGTGCCCCCATCATAAACACTATACAATCAGTGCCCCATCAAAAACACTATATAAACAGTGCCCCCATCCTAAACACTATATAAAAAATGCTCCATCATATACACTACATAATCAGTGCCCCCATCATAAACACTATATAAACAGTGCCCCCATCATATACACTATATAAACTGTGCCCCCATCATAAACACTATATAAACAGCGCCCACATCATAAACACTATATAAACAGTGCCCCCATCATAAACACTATATAAACAGTGCCCCCATCATGAACACTATATAAACAGAGGCCCATCATAAACACTATATAAACAGTTCCCACATCATAAACACCAATTAAACAGTGCCCCAATCATTAACAGTATTTAAACCGTGCCCCCATCATAATCACTATATAAACAGTTCCCCCATCATAAACACTATTTAAACAGTGTCCCATCATAAACACTATATAAACAGTTCCCCCATCATAAACAATATTTAAACAGTGCCCCCATCATAAACACTATATAAACAGTGCCCCCATCTTAAGCACTATATAAACAGTTCCCACATCATAAATAGTATTTAAACGGTACCCCATCATAAGCACTATAAAAAAATAGCCCCCATCATTAAAAGTATTTAAACCATGCCCCCATCATAAGCACTATATAATCAGTGTCCCCATCATAAACACTATATAAACAGTGCCCCCTTCATAAACACTAATTAAACAGTGTCCCCATCATAATCACTATATAAACACTGCCCCCTTCATAAACACTAATTAAACAGTGTCCCCATCATAATCACTATATAAACACTGCCCCCATCTTAAACACTATTTAAACAGTGCCCCCATCATAAACACTATATAAACAATGCCCCCATCATAAACACTATATAAACAGTGCCCCCATCATAAACACTATTTAAACAGTGACCCCACCATAAACAATATTTAAACAGTGCCCCCATCATAAATAAAATTTAAAAAGTACTCCCATCATAAACACTATATAAACAGGGCCCCATCATAAACACTATTTATACAGTGCCCCCATCATAAACACTATTTAACGAGTGGCCCCATCATAAACACTAAATAAACAGTGCCCCATCTTAAACACTATATAAACAGCGACCCCATCATAAACACGATATAAACATTGCCCCATCATAAAGACTATATAAACAGTGCCCCATCATAAACACTATATAAACAGCGCCCCATCATAAACACTATTTAAACAGTGCCCCCATCATAAACATTATGTAAACAGTGCCCCCATCATAAACACTATATAAACAGTGCCCCATCATAAACACTATTTAAACAATGACCCCATCATAAACACTATATAAAAAGTGCACAATCATAAACACTATATAAAAACTGCCACCATCATAAACACTATAAAAACAGTGCTTCCATCATACACCCTATTTAAACAGTGCCCCCATCATAATCACTATAAAAACAGTGCCCCCATCATAAACACTGTTTAAAAAGTGCACCATCATAAACACTATATAAACAGTGCCCCCATCATAAACACTTTATAAACAGTGCCCCCTTCATAAACCCTATATAAACAGTGCCCCCATCATAAACACTATGTAATCAGTGCCCCATCATAAACACTATATAAACAGTGCCGCCATCATAAACACTATATAAACACTGCCCCATCATAAACACTATATAATCAGTGCCCCCATCATAAACACTATATAAACTGTGCCCCCATCATCAACCCTATTTAAACAGTGCCCCCATCATAAACACTATATAAACAGAGTGCCATCATAAACATTATATAAACAGTGCTCCCATAATAAACACTATTTAAACAGTGCGCCCATCATAAAAACTATATAAACACTGCCCCCATCATAAACACTATATAAACAGTGCCCCCATCATAAACACTATATAAACTGCGCCCCCATCATAAACACTATATAAACAGTGCCCCCATCATAACACTATATGAACAGTGCCCCCATCATGAACACTATATATTAGTGCCCCTTCATAAACAGAATATAAACAGTTCCCACATCATAAACACTAATTAAACAGTGCCCCAATCATTAACAGTATTTAAACCGTGCCCCCATCATAAACACTATATAAACAGATCCCCAATCATAAACACTATTTAAACAGTGCCCCATCATAAACACTATATAAACAGTTTCCCCATCATAAACACTATATAAAAAGCGCCCACATCATAAACACTATACAAACCGTGCCCCCATTATCATCACTATATAAACGGTTCCCCCATCATAAACACTATTTAAACAGTGCCCCATCATAAACACTATATAAACAGTTCCCCCATCATAAACACTATATAAACAGTGCCCCATCATAAACACTATATAAACAGTTCCCCCATCACAAACACTATATAAACAGTGCCCCATCATAAACCCTATATAAACAGAGCCCCCATCATAAACACTATATAAACAGTGCTCCATCATAAACACGTTATAAACAGTACCCCAACATAAACACTATTTAAACAGTGCCCCATCATAAACGCTAGATAAACAGAGCCCCCATCATAAACACTATATAAGCAGTACCGCATCATAAACAGTATATAAACAGTACCCCATCATAAACACTATATAAACAGAGCCCCCATCATAAACAATGTATAAACAGTGCCCCCATCATAAACACTATATAAAGAGTACCCCATCGCAAACACTATTTAAACACTGCCCCATGATAAACAATATATTTACAGAGCCCCCATCATAAACACTATATAAACAGTGCACCCATCATAAACACAATATAAACAGTGCCCCCATCATAAACACTATATAAACAGTGCCCCATCATAACATATATAAAAAGTGCCCCCATCATAAAAACTATTTAAACAGCGCCCCCATCATAAACACTATATAAACAGTGCCCCCATCATAAAAACTGTTTAAACAGTGCCCCCATCATAAACCCTATATAAATAGTTCCCCCATCATAAACACTAATTAAACAGCGCCCCCATCATAAAAACTATATAAACAGCACACCCATCATAAACACTATATAAACAGTGCCCCCCTGATAAACACAATATAAACTGCGCCCCATCATAAACACTAATTAAACAGTGCCCCAATCATAAACACTATTTAAACAGTGACCCCACCATAAACAATATTTAAACAGTGCCCCCATCATAAATAAAATTTAAAATGTACTCCCATCATAAACACTATATAAACAGGGCCCCATCATAAACACTATTTATACAGTGCCCCCATCATAAACACTATTTAACGAGTGGCCCCATCATAAACACTAAATAAACAGTGCCCCATCTTAAACACTATATAAACAGCGACCCCATCATAAACACGATATAAACATTGCCCCATCATAAAGACTATATAAACAGTGCCCCATCATAAACACTATATAAACAGCGCCCCATCATAAACACTATTTAAACAGTGCCCCCATCATAAACATTATGTAAACAGTGCCCCGCTCATAAACACTATATAAACAGTGCCCCATCATAAACACTATTTAAACAATGACCCCATCATAAACACTATATAAACAGTGCACAATCATAAACACTATATAAAAACTGCCACCATCATAAACACTATAAAAACAGTGCTTCCATCATACACCCTATTTAAACAGTGCCCCCATCATAATCACTATAAAAACAGTGCCCCCATCATAAACACTGTTTAAAAAGTGCACCATCATAAACACTATATAAACAGTGCCCCCATCATAAACACTTTATAAACAGTGCCCCCTTCATAAACCTTATATAAACAGTGCCCCCATCATAAACACTATGTAATCAGTGCCCCATCATAAACACTATATAAACAGTGCCGCCATCATAAACACTATATAAACACTGCCCCATCATAAACACTATATAATCAGTGCCCCCATCATAAACACTATATAAACTGTGCCCCCATCATCAACCCTATTTAAACAGTGCCCCCATCATAAACACTATATAAACAGAGTGCCATCATAAACATTATATAAACAGTGCTCCCATAATAAACACTATTTAAACAGTGCGCCCATCATAAAAACTATATAAACACTGCCCCCATCATAAACACTATATAAACAGTGCCCCCATCATAAACACTATATAAACTGCGCCCCCATCATAAACACTATATAAACAGTGCCCCCATCATAACACTATATGAACAGTGCCCCCATCATGAACACTATATATTAGTGCCCCTTCATAAACAGAATATAAACAGTTCCCACATCATAAACACTAATTAAACAGTGCCCCAATCATTAACAGTATTTAAACCGTGCCCCCATCATAAACACTATATAAACAGATCCCCAATCATAAACACTATTTAAACAGTGCCCCATCATAAACACTATATAAACAGTTTCCCCATCATAAACACTATATAAAAAGCGCCCACATCATAAACACTATACAAACCGTGCCCCCATTATCATCACTATATAAACGGTTCCCCCATCATAAACACTATTTAAACAGTGCCCCATCATAAACACTATATAAACAGTTCCCCCATCATAAACACTATATAAACAGTGCCCCATCATAAACACTATATAAACAGTTCCCCCATCACAAACACTATATAAACAGTGCCCCATCATAAACCCTATATAAACAGAGCCCCCATCATAAACACTATATAAACAGTGCTCCATCATAAACACGTTATAAACAGTACCCCAACATAAACACTATTTAAACAGTGCCCCATCATAAACGCTAGATAAACAGAGCCCCCATCATAAACACTATATAAGCAGTACCGCATCATAAACAGTATATAAACAGTACCCCATCATAAACACTATATAAACAGAGCCCCCATCATAAACAATGTATAAACAGTGCCCCCATCATAAACACTATATAAAGAGTACCCCATCGCAAACACTATTTAAACACTGCCCCATGATAAACAATATATTTACTGAGCCCCCATCATAAACACTATATAAACAGTGCACCCATCATAAACACAATATAAACAGTGCCCCCATCATAAACACTATATAAACAGTGCCCCATCATAACATATATAAAAAGTGCCCCCATCATAAAAACTATTTAAACAGCGCCCCCATCATAAACACTATATAAACAGTGCCCCCATCATAAAAACTGTTTAAACAGTGCCCCCATCATAAACCCTATATAAATAGTTCCCCCATCATAAACACTAATTAAACAGTGCCCCCATCATAAAAACTATATAAACAGCACACCCATCATAAACACTATATAAACAGTGCCCCCCTGATAAACACAATATAAACTGCGCCCCATCATAAACACTAATTAAACAGTGCCCCAATCATAAACACTATTTAAACAGTGACCCCACCATAAACAATATTTAAACAGTGCCCCCATCATAAATAAAATTTAAAATGTACTCCCATCATAAACACTATATAAACAGGGCCCCATCATAAACACTATTTATACAGTGCCCCCATCATAAACACTATTTAACGAGTGGCCCCATCATAAACACTAAATAAACAGTGCCCCATCTTAAACACTATATAAACAGCGACCCCATCATAAACACGATATAAACATTGCCCCATCATAAAGACTATATAAACAGTGCCCCATCATAAACACTATATAAACAGCGCCCCATCATAAACACTATTTAAACAGTGCCCCCATCATAAACATTATGTAAACAGTGCCCCGCTCATAAACACTATATAAACAGTGCCCCATCATAAACACTATTTAAACAATGACCCCATCATAAACACTATATAAACAGTGCACAATCATAAACACTATATAAAAACTGCCACCATCATAAACACTATAAAAACAGTGCTTCCATCATACACCCTATTTAAACAGTGCCCCCATCATAATCACTATAAAAACAGTGCCCCCATCATAAACACTGTTTAAAAAGTGCACCATCATAAACACTATATAAACAGTGCCCCCATCATAAACACTTTATAAACAGTGCCCCCTTCATAAACCTTATATAAACAGTGCCCCCATCATAAACACTATGTAATCAGTGCCCCATCATAAACACTATATAAACAGTGCCGCCATCATAAACACTATATAAACACTGCCCCATCATAAACACTATATAATCAGTGCCCCCATCATAAACACTATATAAACTGTGCCCCCATCATCAACCCTATTTAAACAGTGCCCCCATCATAAACACTATATAAACAGAGTGCCATCATAAACATTATATAAACAGTGCTCCCATAATAAACACTATTTAAACAGTGCGCCCATCATAAAAACTATATAAACACTGCCCCCATCATAAACACTATATAAACAGTGCCCCCATCATAAACACTATATAAACTGCGACCCCATCATAAACACTATATAAACAGTGCCCCCATCATAACACTATATGAACAGTGCCCCCATCATGAACACTATATATTAGTGCCCCTTCATAAACAGTATATAAACAGTTCCCACATCATAAACACTAATTAAACAGTGCCCCAATCATTAACAGTATTTAAACCGTGCCCCCATCATAAACACTATATAAACAGATCCCCAATCATAAACACTATTTAAACAGTGCCCCATCATAAACACTATATAAACAGTTTCCCCATCATAAACACTATATAAAAAGCGCCCACATCATAAACACTATACAAACCGTGCCCCCATTATCATCACTATATAAACGGTTCCCCCATCATAAACACTATTTAAACAGTGCCCCATCATAAACACTATATAAACAGTTCCCCCATCATAAACACTATATAAACAGTGCCCCATCATAAACACTATATAAACAGTTCCCCCATCACAAACACTATATAAACAGTGCCCCATCATAAACCCTATATAAACAGAGCCCCCATCATAAACACTATATAAACAGTGCTCCATCATAAACACGTTATAAACAGTACCCCAACATAAACATATTTAAACAGTGCCCCATCATAAACACTAGATAAACAGAGCCCCCATCATAAACACTATATAAGCAGTACCGCATCATAAACAGTATATAAACAGTACCCCATCATAAACACTATATAAACAGAGCCCCCATCATAAACAATGTATAAACAGTGCCCCATCATAAACACTATATAAAGAGTACCCCATCGCAAACACTATTTATAAACTGCCCCATGATAAGCAATATATTTACAGAGCCCCCATCATAAACACTATATAAACAGTGCACCCATCATAAACACTATATAAACAGTGCCCCCATCATAAACACTATATAAACAGTGCCCCCATCATAAAAACTATTTAAACAGCGCCCCCATCATAAACACTATATAAACAGTGCCCCCATCATAAAAACTGTTTAAACAGTGCCCCCATCATAAACCCTATATAAACAGTTCCCCCATCATAAACACTATTTAATCAATGCCCCCATCATAAAAACTATATAAACAGCACACCCATCATAAACACTATTTAAACAGTGCCCCCATCATAAACACTATATAAAAAGTTCCCCCATGATAAACACTATATAAACAGTGCCCCCATCATAAACCCTATTTAAACAGTACCCCCTTCATAAACACTATATAAACAGCGCCCCCATCATAAACATTATATAAACAGTGCTCCCATCATAAACACTATTTAAACAGTGCCCACATCATAAATACTATATAACCATTGCCCCAATCATAAACACTATATAAACTGTGCCCCCATCATAAACACTATATAAACAGCGCCCACATCATAAACACTATATAAACAGTGCCCCCATCATAAACACTATATAAACAGTGCCCCCATCATGAACACTATATAAACAGAGGCCCATCATAAACACTATATAAACAGTTCCCACATCATAAACACTAATTAAACAGTGCCCCAATCATTAACAGTAATTAAACCGTGCCCCCATTATCATCACTGTATAAACAGTTCCTCCATCATAAACACTATTTAAACAGTGCCCCATCATACACACTATATAAACAGTTCCCCCATCATAAACACTATTTAAACAGTGCCCCCATCATGAACCCTATTTAAACGGTTTCCCCATCATAGACACTATATAAATAGCGCCCCCATCATAAACACTATATAAACAGTGCCTCCATCATAAACCCTATTTAAACAGTTCCCATATCATAATGACTAAAAAAACAGTGCCCCCATCATAAACACTATATAAACAGTGCCCCCATCATAAACACTTTATAAACAGTACGCCCATCATAAACCCTAAATAAACAGTGCCACCATCATAAACACTGTTTAAACAGTGCCCCATCATAAACACTATGTAAACAGTGCCCCCATCATAAACACTATATAAACAGTGCCCCATCATAAACACTATTTAAACAATGACCCCATCATAAACACTATATAAACAGTGCACAATCATAAACACTATATAAAAACTGCCACCATCATAAACACTATAAAAACAGTGCTTCCATCATACACCCTATTTAAACAGTGCCCCCATCATAATCACTATAAAAACAGTGCCCCCATCATAAACACTGTTTAAAAAGTGCACCATCATAAACACTATATAAACAGTGCCCCCATCATAAACACTTTATAAACAGTGCCCCCTTCATAAACCCTATATAAACAGTGCCCCCATCATAAACACTATGTAATCAGTGCCCCATCATAAACACTATATAAACAGTGCCGCCATCATAAACACTATATAAATACTGCCCCATCATAAACACTATATAATCAGTGCCCCCATCATAAACACTATATAAACTGTGCCCCCATCATCAACCCTATTTAAACAGTGCCCCCATCATAAACACTATATAAACAGAGTGCCATCATAAACATTATATAAACAGTGCTCCCATAATAAACACTATTTAAACAGTGCGCCCATCATAAAAACTATATAAACACTGCCCCCATCATAAACACTATATAAACAGTGCCCCCATCATAAACACTATATAAACTGCGCCCCCATCATAAACACTATATAAACAGTGCCCCCATCATAACACTATATGAACAGTGCCCCCATCATGAACACTATATATTAGTGCCCCTTCATAAACAGTATATAAACAGTTCCCACATCATAAACACTAATTAAACAGTGCCCCAATCATTAACAGTATTTAAACCGTGCCCCCATCATAAACACTATATAAACAGATCCCCAATCATAAACACTATTTAAACAGTGCCCCATCATAAACACTATATAAACAGTTTCCCCATCATAAACACTATATAAAAAGCGCCCACATCATAAACACTATACAAACCGTGCCCCCATTATCATCACTATATAAACGGTTCCCCCATCATAAACACTATTTAAACAGTGCGCCCATCATAAACACTATATAAACACTGCCCCCATCATAAACACTATATAAACAGTGCCCCCATCATAAACACTATATAAACTGCGCCCCCATCATAAACACTATATAAACAGTGCCCCCATCATAAACACTATATAAACAGTTCCCCCATCACAAACACTATATAAACAGTGCCCCATCATAAACCCTATATAAACAGAGCCCCCATCATAAACACTATATAAACAGTGCTCCATCATAAACACGTTATAAACAGTACCCCAACATAAACACTATTTAAACAGTGCCCCATCAAAAACGCTAGATAAACAGAGCCCCCATCATAAACACTATATAAGCAGTACCGCATCATAAACAGTATATAAACAGTACCCCATCATAAACACTATATAAACAGAGCCCCCATCATAAACAATGTATAAACAGTGCCCCATCATAAACACTATATAAAGAGTACCCCATCGCAAACACTATTTATAAACTGCCCCATGATAAGCAATATATTTACAGAGCCCCCATCATAAACACTATATAAACAGTGCACCCATCATAAACACTATATAAACAGTGCCCCCATCATAAACACTATATAAACAGTGCCCCATCATAACATATATAAAAAGTGCCCCCATCATAAAAACTATTTAAACAGCGCCCCCATCATAAACACTATATAAACAGTGCCCCCATCATAAAAACTGTTTAAACAGTGCCCCCATCATAAACCCTATATAAACAGTTCCCCCATCATAAACACTATTTAATCAGTGCCCCCATCATAAAAACTATATAAACAGCACACCCATCATAAACACTATTTAAACAGTGCCCCCATCATAAACACTATATAAAAAGTTCCCCCATGATAAACACTATATAAACAGTGCCCCCATCATAAACCCTATTTAAACAGTACCCCCTTCATAAACACTATATAAACAGCGCCCCCATCATAAACATTATATAAACAGTGCTCCCATCATAAACACTATTTAAACAGTGCCCGCATCATAAATACTATATAACCATTGCCCCAATCATAAACACTATATAAACTGTGCCCCCATCATAAACACTATATAAACAGCGCCCACATCATAAACACTATATAAACAGTGCCCCCATCATAAACACTATATAAACAGTGCCCCCATCATGAACACTATATAAACAGAGGCCCATCATAAACACTATATAAACAGTTCCCACATCATAAACACTAATTAAACAGTGCCCCAATCATTAACAGTAATTAAACCGTGCCCCCATTATCATCACTGTATAAACAGTTCCTCCATCATAAACACTATTTAAACAGTGCCCCATCATAAACACTATATAAACAGTTCCCCCATCATAAACACTATTTAAACAGTGCCCCCATCATGAACCCTATTTAAACAGTTCCCCCATCATAGACACTATATAAATAGCGCCCCCATCATAAACACTATATAAACAGTGCCTCCATCATAAACCCTATTTAAACAGTTCCCATATCATAATGACTAAAAAAACAGTGCCCCCATCATAAACACTATATAAACAGTGCCCCCATCATAAACACTTTATAAACAGTACGCCCATCATAAACCCTAAATAAACAGTGCCACCATCATAAACACTGTTTAAACAGTGCCCCATCATAAACACTATGTAAACAGTGCCCCCATCATAAACACTATATAAACAGTGCCCCATCATAAACACTATATAAACTGTGCCCCCATCATAAACACTATATAATCAGTGCCCCATCATAAACCCTATATAAACAGAACACCCACCATAAACAGTATATAAACAGTGCCCCATCATAAACACTTTATAAACAGTGCCCCATCATAAACACTATATATAAACATTGCCCCCATCATAAACACTATATAAACAGTACCCGATCATAAACACTATATAAACAGTGCCCCCATCATAAACACTGTTTAAACAGTGCCCCCATCATAAACCCTGTATAAACAGTTCCCACATCATAAACAATATTTAAACAGTGCCACATTCATAAACACTATATGAACAGCACCCCCATCATAAACCCTATTTAAACAGTGCACCCATCATAAACACAATTTAAACAGTGACCCTATCATAAACCCTATTTAAACAGTGCCCCCATCATAAACACTATATAAACAGTTCCCCCATCATAAACGCTATATAAACAGTGCCCCCATCATAAACACTGTTTAAACAGTGCCCCATTATAAACACTATATAAACACAGCACCCATCATAAAAACTATTTAAACAGTGCCCCCATCATAAACACTATATAAACAGTGCAACCATCATAAACACTATATAAAAAGTGCCCCATCATAAACACTATATAGGCAGCTCCCCCATCATAAACAAAATATAAACAGTCCCCCCATCATAAACTCTATTTAAAACAGTGCCCCCATCATAAAAACAATCTAAACAGTGCCCCATCAAAATCCCTACTTAAACAGTGCCCCCATCATAAAACCTATTTATACAGTGCCCCATCATGAACACTATATAAACACTGCCCCCATCATAAACACAATTTAAACAGTGCCGCCATCATAAACACTATATAAACAGTGCCCTATCATAAACACTATATAAACAGTGCCCCATCATAAACACTATGAAAATAGTGGCACATCATAAAACCTATTTAAACAGAGCCCCCATCATAAACACTATATAAGCAGTGCCCCATCATAAACAATATATAAACAGTGCCTCCATCATAAACACTATATAAACAGTACCCCCATCATAAACACTATATAAAAGTGCCCCATCATAAACACTATATAAGCAGTGCCCCCATCATAAACATTATATAAACAGTGCCCCATCATAAACAATATATAAACAGTGCCTCCATCATAAACACTATATAAACAGTGCCCCCATCATAAACATTATATAAACAGTGCCCCCATCATAAACACTATTTAAACATTGGCCCATAATAAACACTATATAAATAGGTCCCAGTCATAAATACTATTTAAACAATGCCCCCATCATAAACAATAAATAAACACTGCCCCCATCAAAAAAACTACATAAACTGTGCCCCCATCATAAACACTATATAAACAGTGCCCACATCATAAACACAACTTAAACAGTGCCCCCATCATAAACACTATTTAAACATTGCCCCCATCTTGAACCCTATTTAAACTGTGCCCCCATCATAAACACTATTTAAACAGTGCCCCCATCATAAACACTATATAAACAGTGCCCCATCATAAACACTAAATAAACAGTGTCATCATCATAAACACTATATAAACAGTGCCCCATCATAAACACTATTTAAACAATGCCCCCAGCATAAACACTATATAAACACTGCCCCCATCATAAACACTGTTTAAACAGTGCCCCCATCATAAACACTATATAATCAGAGCCCCCATCATAAACACTATGTAAACCGAGCCCCATCATAAACACTATTTAAACAGTCCCCCCTTCATAAACACTATATAAACAGCGCCCCTTCATAAACACTACATAAACAATGCGCCCATCATAAACACTGTATAAACAGCGCCCCCATCATAAACCCTATATAAACAGTGCCCCATCATAAACACTATATAAACAGTGCCCCCATCATAAACAATATATAAACAGTGCCCCCATCATAAACACTATATAAACAGTGCCCCCATCATAAACACTATATAAGCAGTGCCCACATCATAAACACTATATAAACAGTGCCCGCATCATGAAAACTATATAAACAGGGCCCCATCATAAACCCTATATAAACAGTGTCCCCATCATGAACCCTATTTAAACAGTTCCACCATCATGAACCCTATTTAAACAGTGCCCCCATCATAAACACTATTTAAACAGTGCCCACATCATAAACACTATATAAACAGTGCCCACGCCATATACACTATATAAACAGTGCCCCCAGTTTAAACACTATACATACAGAGCCCCATCATAAACACTTTTTAAACAGAGCACCCATCATTAACAGTATTTAAAACGTGACCCCATCATAAACACTATATAAACAGTGCCCCCATCATAAACACTACATAAACAGTACCCCATCATAAACACTATATAAGCAGTGCCCACATCATAAAGACTATATACAACGTGCCCCCATCATAATCACTATTTAAACAGTGCCACATCATAAACACTATTTAAACAGTGCCCCCATCATGAACCCTATTTAAACAGTGGCCCCATCATGAACCCTATTTTAACAGTGCCCCCTTCATAAAAACTATTTAAACAGTGCCCCCATCATAAACACTATATAAACAGTGCCCCCATCGTAAGCACTATATAAAAAGTTCCCACGTCATAAACACTAATTAAACAGTGCCCCCAACATAAACACTATTTAAACAGCGCCCCCATCATAAACCCTATATAAACAGTGCCCCATCATAAACACTATATAAACAGTGCCCCCATCATAAACAATATATAAACAGTGCCCCCATCATAAACACTATATAAACAGTGCCCCCATCATAAACACTATATAAGCAGTGCCCACATCATAAACACTATATAAACAGTGCCCGCATCATGAAAACTATATAAACAGGGCCCCATCATAAACCCTATATAAACAGTGTCCCCATCATGAACCCTATTTAAACAGTGCCCCCATCATGAACCCTATTTAAACAGTGCCCCCATCATAAACACTATTTAAACAGTGCCCACATCATAAACACTATATAAACAGTGCCCACGCCATATACACTATATAAACAGTGCCCCCAGTTTAAACACTATACATACAGAGCCCCATCATAAACACTTTTTAAACAGAGCACCCATCATTAACAGTATTTAAAACGTGACCCCATCATAAACACTATATAAACAGTGCCCCCATCATAAACACTACATAAACAGTGCCCCCATCATAAACACTATATAAGCAGTGCCCACATCATAAAGACTATATACAACGTGCCCCCATCATAAACACTATTTAAACAGTGCCACATCATAAACACTATTTAAACAGTGCCCCCATCATGAACCCTATTTAAACAGTGGCCCCATCATGAACCCTATTTTAACAGTGCCCCCTTCATAAAAACTATTTACACAGTGCCCCCATCATAAACACTATATAAACAGTGCCCCCATCGTAAGCACTATATAAAAAGTTCCCACGTCATAAACACTATTTAAACAGTGCCCCCAACATAAACACTATTTAAACAGTGCCCCCAACATAAACCCTATATAAACAGTGCCTCCATCATAAACACTATATCAACAGTGCCCCATCATAAACACTATATAAACAGTGCCCCCATCATAAACACTATATAAACAGTGCCCCATCATAGACACTATATAAACACTGCCCCCATCATAAACACTATATAAACAGTGCCCCATCGTAAACACTATTTAAACAGTGCCCCCATCATAAACACTATATAAACACAGCACCCATCATAAAAACTATTTAAACAGTGCCCCATCATAAACACTAAATAAACAGTGTCACCGTCATAAACACTATATAAACAGTGCCCCATCATAAACACTATTTAAACAATGTCCCCAGCATAAACACTGTATAAACAGTGCCCCCATCATAAACACTATATAAACACTGCCCCCATCATAAACACTATTTAAACAGTGCCCCCATCATAAACACTATATAAACAAAGCCCCCATCATAAACACTATATAAACCGAGCCCCAGCATAAACACTATTTAAACAGTCCCCCCATCATAAACACTTTATAAACAGCGCCCCTTCATAAACACTACAAAAACAGTGCGCCCATCATAAACACTATATAGACAGTGCCCCCATCATAAACACTATATAAAAAGTGCCCCATCATAAATACTGTATAAACAGCGCCCCCATCATAAAACCTATATAAACAGTACCCCATCATAAACACTATATAAACAGTGCCCACTTCATAAACACTATATAAACAGTGCCCCCATCATAAACACTATATAAAAAGTGCCCCATCATAATCACTATATAAACAGCACCCCCATCATAAACACTATATAAACAGTGCGCCCTCATAAACACAATATACGCAGTTCCCCCATCATAAACAAAATATAAACAGTCCCCCCATCATAAACTCTATTTAAACAGTGCCCCCATCATAAACACAATCTAAACAATGCCCCATCATAATCCCAACTTAAACAGTGCCCCCATCATAAAACCTATTTATACAGTGCCCCATCATGAACACTATATAAACACTGCCCCCATCATAAACACAATTTAAACAGTGCCCCCATCATAAACACTATATAAACAGTGCCCCATCATAAACACTATATAAACAGTGCCCCATCATAAACACTATGAAAATAGTGGCCCATCATAAAACCTATTTAAACAGAGCCCCCATCATAAACACTATATAAGCAGTGCCCCATCATGAACAATATATAAACAGTGCCTCCATCATAAACACTATATAAACAGTGCCCCCATCATAAACACTATATAAAAGTGCCCCATCATAAACACTATATAAGCAGTGCCCCCATCATAAACACGATATAAAAAGTGCCCCCATCATAAACATTATATAAACAGTGCCCCCATCATAAACACTATTTAAACATTGGCCAATCATAAACACTATATAAATAGGTCCCACGTCATAAACACTATTTAAACAATGCCCCCATCATAAACAATAGATAAACACTGCCCCCATCATAAAAACTACATAAACTGTGCCCCCATCATAAACACTATATAAACAGTTCCCACATCATAAACACTAATTAAATAGTGCACCCATCATTAACAGTATTTAAAACGTGTCCCCGTCATAAACACTATATAAACAGTGCCCACATCATAAACACAAATTAAACAGTGTCCCCATCATAAACACTATTTAAACATTGCCCCCATCTTGAACCCTATTTAAACTGTGCCCCCATCATAAACACTATTTAAACAGTACCCACATCATAAACACTATATAAACAGTGCCCCATCATAAACACTAAATAAACAGTGTCACCATCATAAACACTATATAAACAGTGCCCCATCATAAACACTATTTAAACAATGCCCCCAGCATAAACAGTGTATAAACAGTGCCCCCATCATAAACACTATATAAACACTGCCCCCATCATAAACACTATTTAAACAGTGCCCCCATCATAAACACTATATAAACAGAGCCCCCATCATAAACACTATATAAACCGAGCCCCATCATAAACACTATTTAAACAGTCCCCCCATCATAAACACTTTATAAACAGCGCCCCTTCATAAACACTACATAAACAGTGCGCCCATCATAAACACTATATAGACAGTGCCCCCATCATAAACACTATATAAAAAGTGCCCCATCATAAACACTGTATAAACAGCGCCCCCATCATAAAACCTATATAAACAGTGCCCCATCATAAACACTATATAAACAGTGCCCACTTCATAAACACTATATAAACAGTGCCCCCATCATAAACACTATATAAAAAGTGCCCCATCAGAAACACGATATAAACAGCGCCCCCATCATAAACACTATATAAACAGTGCGCCCTCAGAAACACTATATACGCAGTTCCCCCATCATAAACAAAATATAAACAGTCCCCCCAGCATAAACTCTATTGAAACAGTGCCCCCATCATAAACACAATCTAAACAATGCCCCATCATAATCCCAACTTAAACAGTGCCCCCATCATAAAACCTATTTATACAGTGCCCCATCATGAACACTATATAAACACTGCCCCCATCATAAACACAATTTAAACAGCGCCCCCGTCATAAACACTATATAAACAGTGCCCCATCATAAACACTATATAAGCAGTGCCCCCATCATAAATATTATATAAACAGTGTCCCCATCATAAACAGTAAGTATACAGTTTCCCCATCATAAACCCTATTTAGACAGTGCCCCATCATAAACACTATTTAAGCTGTGCCCCATCATAAACACTATTTAAACAGTGCCCCATCATAAACACTATTTAAGCAGTGCCACATCATAAACACTATATCAACAGTGCCCCCATCATAAACACTATTTAAACAATGCCCCCATCATAAACGCTATTTAAACAGTGCCCACATCATAAACACTGTATAAGCAGTGCCCACATCATAAACACTATATAAAACGTGCCCCCATCATAAACACTATATAAACAGCGCCCCCGTCATAAACACTATATAAACAGTGCCCCATCATAAACACTATATAAGCAGTGCCCCCATCATAAACACGATTTAAACATTGCCCCATCATAAAAACTATATAAACAGTTCCCACGTCATAAACACTATTTAAGCAATGCCCCCATCGTAAACAATAAATAAACACTGCCCCCATCATAAAAACTACATAAACTGTGCCCCCATCATAAACACTATATAAACAGTTCCCACATCATAAACACTAATTAAATAGTGCCCCCATCATTAACAGTATTTAAACCATGCCCCCATCATAAACACTACATAAACAGTGCCCACATCATAAACACTAATTAAACAGTGCCCCCATCATAAACACTATATAAACAGTGCCCCCATCATAAACACTATTTAAACAGTGCCCCCATCTTGAACCCTATTTAAACTGTGCCCCCATCATAAACACTATTTAAACAGTGCCCCCATCATAAACACTATATAAGCAGTGCCCACATCATAAACACTATATAAAACGTGCCCCCATCATAAACACTATTTAAACAGTGCCCCCATCATAAACACTATATAAGCAGTGCCCACATCATAAACACTATATAAAACGTGCCCCCATCATAAACACTATTTAAACATTGCCCCCATCATAAACGCTATTTAAACAGTGCCCCCATCATAAACACTATATCAACAGTGCCCCCATCATAAACACTATTTAAGCAGTGCTGCCATCATAAACACTATATAAACAGTGCACCCATCATAAACACTATATAAAAAGTGCCCCATCATAAACACTATATAAACAGCGCCCCCGTCATAAACACTATATAAACAGTGCCCCATCATAAACACTATATAAGCAGTGCCCCCATCATAAACACGATTTAAACATTGCCCCATCATAAACAATAAATAAACACTGCCCCCATCATAAAAACTACATAAACTGTGCCCCCATCATAAACACTTTATAAACAGTTCCCACATCATAAACACTAATTAAATAGTGCCCCCATCATTAACAGTATTTAAACCATGCCCCCATCATAAACACTACATAAACAGTGCCCACATCATAAACACTAATTAAACAGCGCCCCCATCATAAACACTATTTAAACAGTGCCCCCATCTTGAACCCTTTTTAAACTGTGCCCCCATCATAAACACTATTTAAACAGTGCCCCCATCATAAACACTATATAAACAGTGCCTCATCATAAACACTATATAAACAGTGTCACCATCATTAACACTATATAAACAGTGCCCCCATCATAAACTCTATATAAACAGTGCCCCCATCATAGACACTATATAAATAGTGCCCCCATCTTAAGCACTATATAAACAGCGCCCCCATCATAAACACTATATAAACAGTGCCAACATCATAAACACTATTTAAACAGTGCACACATCATAAACACTATATAAACAGTTCCCACATCATAAACAGTATGTAAACAGTACCCCATCATAAACACTATAAAAAAAAAAGCCCCCATCATTAACAGTATTTAAACCGTGCCCCCATCATAAACACTATGTCAACAGTGCCCCCATCATAAACACTATATAAACAGTGCCCACATCATAAACACTGTATAAACAGTGCACCCATGTTAAACCCTATTTAAACAGTGCCCCCATCATAAACACTATTTAAACAGAGCCCCCATCATTAACAGTATTTAAACCGAGACCCGATCATAAACACTATATAAACAGTGCCCCATCATAAACACTATATAAACAGTGCCCCCATCATAAACACTATATAAGCAGTGCCCACATCATAAACACTATATAAACAGTGCCCGCATCATGAACACTATATTAACAGTGCCCCATCATGAACCCTATTTAAACAGTGCCCCCATCATGAACCCTATTTAAACAGTGCCCCTATCATGAAGCCTATTTAAACAGTGCCTCCATCATAAACACTATTTAAACAGTGCTCCCATCATAAGCACTATATAAACAGCGCCCCCATCATAAACACTACGTAAAAAATTCCCACGTCATAAACACTATTTAAACCGTGCCCCCAACATAAATACTATTTAAACAATGCCCGCATCATAAACACTATTTAAACAGTGCCCCCATCATAAACACTACATCAACAGTGCCCCCATCATAAACACTATTTAAACAGTGCCCCCATCATAAGCACTATATAAACAATGCCCCCATCATAAACACTATATAAACAGTGCCCCCATCAGAAACACTATATAAACAGTGCCCCCATCATAAATCCTATTTAAACGGTGCCCCATCATAAACACTATATAAACAGTGCCCCCATCATAAACAATAAAAAAACACTGCCCCCATCATAAACACTATGTAAACAATGCCCCCATCATAAACACTATATAAACAGTTCCCACATCATAAACACTATTTAAACAATGCCCCCATCATAAACACTATATAGACAGTGCCCCCATCATAAACCCTATAGAAACAGTGCCCCCATCATAAACACTATATAAAAAGCCCGCCCATCATTAACCCTATATAAACAGTGCCCCATCTTAAGCACTATATAAACAAGTGCCCCCATCATACACACTTGAAACACTGCCCCCATCATAAACAAAATTTAAACAGTGCCCCATCATAAACGCTATTTAAACAGTGCCCCATCATAAATTTTATATAAACACTGCCCCCATCATACACACAATTTAAACAGTGCCCCACATTAAATCGTATTTAAACAGTACCCCTTCATAAACACTATATAAGCAGTGCCCCATCATAAACACTATATAAACAGTGCCCCCATCATAGACACTATTTAAACAGTGCCCCCATCATAAACACTATATAAACAGTGCCCCCATCATAATTACTATATAAACAGTTCCCACATCATAAACACTAATTAAACAGTGCCCCCATCTTAAACAGTATTTAAACAGAGCCCCCGTCATTAACAGTATTCAAACCGTGCCCAATCATAAACACTATATAAACAGTGCCCACATCATAAACACAATATAAACAGTGCCCCCATCATAAACATTATATAAAAAGTGCCCCCATCATAAACACTATATAAACAGTGCCCACATCTTAAACACTATATAAACAGTGCCCGCATCATGAACACTATATAAACAGTTCCCCATCATAATCACTATTTAAACAGTGCCCCCATCCTGAACCCAATTTAAACAGTTCCCCCATCACAAAAACTATTTAAACAGTGCCCCCATCATAAAGGCTATTTAAACATTGCCCCCATCATAAACACTATATAAACAGTTCCCTCATCATAAACACTATTTAAACAGTGCCCCCATCATGAACCCTATTTAAACAGTGCCCTCATCATGAACCCTTGTTAAACAGTGCCCCCATCATTAACACTATTTAAACAGTGACCCCATCATAAACACTATATAAACAGTGCCCCCATCATATACCCTATATATACAGTGCCCCCATCATAAACACTATATAAAGTGCCGATCATAAACACTACTTAAATAGTGCACCATCAAAAACACTATATAAACAGTGCCCGCATCATAAACACTATATAAACAGTGCCCCCATAATAAACACTATATAAACAGTGCCTCCATCATAAACACTACATAAACAGTGCCCCCATCATAAAAAACAAATAAACACTGCCCCCATCATAAACACTATATAAACAGTGCCCCATCAAAAACCATATTTAAACAGTGCCCCATCATAAACACTATATAAACAGTGCCCCCATCATATACACTATATAAACAGTGCCTCCATCATATACACTATATAAACAGTGCCTCCATCATAAACACTACATAAACAGTGCCCCCATCATAAAAAACAAATAAACACTGCCCCCATCATAAACACTATATAAACAGTGCCCCCATCATAAACAACAAATAAACACTGCCCCCATCATAAACACTATATAAACAGTTCCCACATCATAAACACTATTTAAACAGTGCCCCCATCATAAACCCTATATGAACAGTTCCCACATCATAAACACTATTTAAACAGTGCCCCCATCATAAACACTGTTTAAACGGTGCCCCCATCAGAAACACTATATAAACAGTGCCCCCATCATAAATCCTATTTAAACGGTGCCCCATCATAAACACTGTATAAACAGTGCCCCCATCATAAACAATAAATAAACACTGCCCCCATCATAAACACTATGTAAACAATGCCCCCATCATAAACACTATATAAACAGTTCCCACATCATAAACACTATTTAAACAATGCCCCCATCATAAACACTATATAGACAGTGCCCCCATCATAAACCCTATAGAAACAGTGCCCCCATGATAAACCCTACTTAAACAGTGGCCCATCATTAACCCTATATAAACAGTGCCCCATCTTAAGCACTATATAAACAAGTGCCCCCATCATACACACTTGAAACAGTGCCCCATCATAAACACTATATAAACACTGCCCCCATCATAAACAAAATTTAAACACTGCCCCATCATAAACGTTATTTAAACAGTGCCCCATCATAAACTTTATATAAACACTGCCCCCATCATACACACAATTTAAACAGTGCCCCATCATAAATCCTATTTAAACAGTACCACTTCATAAACACTATATAAGCAGTGCCCCATCATAAACACTATATAAACAGCGCCCCCATAATAAACACTATATAAACAGTGCCCACATCATAAACACTATTTAAACAGTGCCCCCGTCATAAACACTATATAAACAGTGCCCCCATCATAGACACTATTTAAACAGTGCCCCCATCATAAACACTATATAAACAGTGCCCCCATCATAAACACTATATAAACAGTGCCCCCATCATAAACACTATATAAAAAGTGGCCCCATCATAATCAACAAATAAACAGTGCCCCGATCATAAACACTATATAAACAGTTCCCACATCATAAACACTGTATATACAATGCTCCCATCATAAACACTATATAAACAGTGCCCCCATCATAAACACTAAAGAAACAGTGCCCCCATCATAAAAACTATTTAAACAGTGCCACCATCATAAACACTATGTAAACAGTGCCCCCATCATAAACACTATATAAACAATGTCCCCATCATAAACACTGTATAAACAGTGCCGCCATTATAAACACTATATAAACAGTGCCCCCATCATAAACAATATATAAACACTGCCCCCATCATAAACACTATTTAAACAGTGCCCCCATCATAAACACTATATAAACAGTGCCCCCATCATGAACCCTATTTAAAAAGTGCCCCCGTCATAAACCCTATTTAAGCAGTGCCCCCATCATAAACCCTATTTAAACAGTGCCCCCATCATAAACACTATATAAACAGTGCCCCCATCATAAACACTATATAAACAGTGCCCCATCATAAACTCCATTTAAACAGTGACCCCATCATAAACACTATATAAACAGTGCCCTCTCATAAACATTATTTAAACAGTGATGTGCTCTGTCCCAGGACTGACTTTAAATTCTGGCCCCATCACTATTTAAACAATTCCCCATCATAAACACTATATAGAGAGTGCCCATTCAAAAACAGAATATAAACAGTGCCCCATCATTAACACTACATAAACTGCTTTAACAGTGTTTATGATGTAGCACTGATTAAATTGTGATTATGATGGGTCACTGTTTAAATAGTGTTTATGATGCGGGTGCTGCTTATATAGTGTTTACGATGGGGGCACTGTATAAATAGGGTTTATGTTGGGGGCACTGTTTATACAGTTTAAACAAAAAAAACCATTCATAACACCAACAAATTCAACAACAACCTCAATATTGAAAATCCTCATCAAATTCAACGACCTCAACTTTGAAAAACACCAACAAATTCAAGAACAACCTCAACTTTAAAATATACAAAAAAGTTCAAAAAATAACATTGATAACACCAACAAATTCATCAACAACATCAACATTGAAAAACACCAACATATTCAACAACAAACTTAACATTGAAAAACGACAACATTTTGAACAACAACCTCAATATTGAAAATCCCCAACAAATTCAACAACCTCAACACTGAAAAACACGAACAAATTCAACAACAACCTTAACTTTTAGAAATATAAACAAGTTCAACAAAAAAATATTGATAACAATTTTAACAAGAGTGAAAGACACCAGCAAATTGAACAACAACCTCAACATTGAAAAACTCCAACAAATTCAAAAACAACCTCAACAATGAAAAACACAAAAAAGTTCATTAAACATTGATAACACCAACAAATTTAACAACAACCTCAATAATGAAAATCAGCGACAAATTCAACAACCTCAATATTGAATATCACCAAAAAATTCAGCAACAACCTCAACATTGAAAAACACGAACAAATTCAACAACCAGCTCAACATTGAAAAACACCAATAAATTCAGCAAAAACCTCAACATTGAAAAACACCAACAAATTCAACAACTGCTTTAAATTTGAAAAATACAAAAAGTTTAAAAAAAAAACATTGATAACACCAACATATTCAACAACAGCCTCAATATTGACAATCATCAACAATACCAACAACAGACTCAACATTGAAAAAAGCCATCAATTTCAACAACAACGTCAATATTGAAAATCCCAACAAATTCAACAACAACCTCAACTTTTAAAAGTACAAAACAGTTCAACAAAATAAACGTTGATAACATGAACAAATTTAACAACAACCTCAATATTGAAAATCACCGACAAATTCAAGAACCTCATCACTGAACATCACCAACAAATTCAGCAACAACCTGAACTTTGAAAAACTCAAAAAATTTCAAAAAAAACCATTGATAACACCAACAGATTCAACAACAACCTCAATAATGAAAATCAGCAACAATTTCAACGACCGCAAATTTGAAAAACACAAACAAATTCAATAACAACCTCAACTTTTAAAAATACCATCAAGTTCAACAGAAAAATATTGATAACACCTAAAAATTCAACAACAAATTCAATGTTGAAAATCAACAACGAATTCAACAACAACCTCAATATTGAAAATCACCAAGATATTCAACAACCTCAACACTGAATAACACCAACAAATTCAACAACAAACTCAATATTGAAAATCACCAACAAATTCAACAACAACTTCAATATTGAAAATCACTAACAAATTCAACAACAACCTCAACATTGAAAAGCACCAACAAATTCAACAACAACCTCAACACTGAAAAACACCAACAAATTCAATAACAACCTCAACTTTGAAAAACACAAAAAAGTTCAAAAAAAAACATTCAGAACACCAACAAATTCAACAACAACCTCAATATTGAAAATCACCAACAAATTCAACTACCTCAACTTTGAAAAGCACAAGTCAATTCAACATCAACCTCAACATTGAAAAACGCCAACAATTTCAACAACAACCTCAATATTGAAAATCCCAACCAATTCAACAACAACCTCAACTTTCAAAAGTACAAAAAAGTTCAAAAAATAACATTGATAGCACCAACAAATTCAACAACAACCTCAACATTGGAAAACACCGACAAATTCAACAACCTCAACACTGAGTATCACCAACACATTCAGCAACAACCTCAGCTTTGAAAAACACAAACAAATTTAAAAAAAAAACATTCAGAACACCAACAAATTCAACAACAACCTCAATATTGAAAATCACCAACAAATTCAACAACCTTAACGCTGAATATCACCAACAAATTCATCAACAACCTCAATATTGAAAAACACCAACAAATTCAACGACCTCAACTTTGAAAAGCACAAGTAAATTCAACATCAACCTCAACATTGAAAAACAAAAATAAATTCAACAACAACCTCAACGTTCAAAAATACAAAAAAGTTCAAAAAATAAAATTGATAACACCAACAAATTCAACAACAATCTGAATATTGAAAAAAGCCAACAAATTCAACGACAACCTCAATATTGAAAATCACCAACAAATTCAACAACCTCAACATTGAAAATCACCAACAAATTCAGCAACAACCTCAAGAATGAAAAACACAAAAAAGTACAAAAAAAGCATTCATAACACCAACAAATTCAACAACAACCTCAATATTGAAAATGACCAACAAATTCAACACCAACCTCTATATTGAAAATCACCAACAAATTCAACGACCTCAACATTGAAAAACACCAACAAATTCAACAACAACCTCAACATTGAAAAAAACCAATAAATTCAACAACAACCTCAACATTGAAAAACACCAACAAATGCAACAACAACCTCAACTTTCAAAAATACAAAAAAGTTCAAAAAATAACATTGATAACACCAACAAATTCAACAACAACCTCAACATTGGAAAACACAAAAAAGTTAAAAAAAAAACATTCAGAACACCAAGAAGTGCAACAAAAACCTCAATATTGAAAATCACCAACAAAATCAACGACCTCAATTTTGAAAAACACAAGTTAATTCAACATCAACCTCAACACTGAAAAACAACAACAAATTAAACAGCAACCTCAACGTTCAAAAATACAAAAAAGTTCAACAATAACATTGATAACACCAACATATTCAACAACAACCTCAATATTGACAATCATCAACAATGCCAACAACAAACTCAACATTGTAAAATGCCAACAATTTCAACAACAACCTCAATATTGAAAATCCCAACAAATTCAACAACAACCTCAACTTTTAAAAGTACAAAAAAGTTCAACAAAATAAACGTTGACAACACCAACAAATTTAACAAAAACCTCAATATTGAAAATCAGCGACAAATTCAACAACCTCAACACTGAATATCACCACGAAATTCAGAAACAACCTCAACTTTGAAAAACAGAAATAAGTTCAAAAAAAAATTGATAACACCAACAAATTCATCAACAAAATCAACAGTGAAAAACACCAACAAATTCAACAACAACCTCAACATTGAAAAATGCCAAGAAATTCAATAAGAACCTCAACAATTAAAAAACATTAACAAATTCAAAATCAACCTCGACTTTTAAATGTACAAAAATGTTCAACAAAATAAACATTGATAACACCTAAAATTCCGCAACAACCTCAACTTCGAAAAACACGAAAATGTTCAAAAAAAACTTTGATAACACCAACAAATTCATCAACAACATCAACATTGAAAAACATCAACAAATCCAACAACAACCTCAACATTGAAAAACACCAACAAATTCAACAACAAACTCAATATTGAAAATCACCAACAAATTCAATAACCTCAATACTGAATATCACCAACAAATTCACAACAGCCTCAACATTGAAAAACACCAACAAATTCAACAACAACCTCAACTTTCAAAAGTACAAAAAAGTTGAAAAAAGAACATTGATAACGCCAACAAATTCATCAACAAAATCAACACTGAAAAACACCAATAAATTCAACAACAAGCTCAACATTGAAAAACGCCAACAAATTCAACAACAACCTCAGCATTGAAAATCAAAAACAAATTCAACAACCTCAACACTGAATATCACCAACAAATTCAGCAACAAGCTCAACTTTGAAAAACACAAAGAATTTCAAAAAAAAAACCATTGATAACACTAACAAATTGAACAACAAGCTCAATATTGAAAATCACCAACAAATTCAACGACTTCAACTTTGAAAAACACCAACAAATTCAACATATGCCTCAACTTTTAAAAGCAAAAAAGTTCAAAAAATAACATTGAAACACCATCAAATTAAACGACAACTTCAATATTGAAAATCATCAACAGATTCAATGACCTCAACTTATAAAAATGCCAAAAAACTGAACAACAACCTCAATATTGAAAAATACCAACAAATTCAACAACAACCTCAACATTGAAAAACACCAACAAATTCAACAAAAACCTCAACTTTTAAAAGTACAAAAAAGTTGAAAAAAGAACATTGATAATGCCAACAAATTCAGCAACAACCTCAACGATGAAAAACATAAAAAAATTCAACAACAACATCGACATTGAAAAACGCCAAGAAATCCAACAACAACCTCAACATTGAAAAACGCCAACAAATTCAACAACAAACTCAATATTGAAAATCACCAACAAATTCAATAACCTCAACACTGAATATCACCAACAAATTCACAACAGCCTCAACATTGAAAAACAGCAACAAATTCAACAACAACCTCAACTTTTAAAAGTACAAAAAAGTTGAAAAAAGAACATTGATAAAGCCAACAAATTCAACAACAACCTTAATATTGAAAATCACCAACAAATTCAACGACCTTTACTTTGAAAAACACCATCAAATTCAACAACAACCTCAACTTTTAAAAATACAAACAAGTTCAACAAAAAAACCCATTGATAACAACAACAAATTCAACAACAAACTCAATGTTGAAAATCATCAACAAATTCAACAACCTCAACAATGTAAAACACCAACAAATTCAACAACAACCTCAACTTTTTAAAGTATAAAAAAGTTCAAAAAAGAATATTGGTAACACCAACAAATTTAACAACAACCTCAACAATGAAAACACCAGAACATTCAAAAAAAACCTCACCATTGAAAATCACCAACAAATTCAACAACAACCTCAACATTGAAAGTCACCAACAAACTAAACAACCTCTACACTGAATATCAGCAAGAAATTCAGCAACAACGTCTACTTTGAAAAACACAAAAACGTTCAAGAAACATTGATAACACCATCAAATTCAGCAACAAACTCAATGTTGAAAATCACCTGCAAATTCAACAACAACCTCAACATTGAAAAACCCAAAAAAGTTCAAAAAAAACCTTGATAACACCAACAAATTCAACAACAAACTCAATGTTGAAAATCACCTGAAAATTCAACAACAACCTCAACATTGAAAAACCCAAAAAAGTTCAAAAAAACCTTGATAACACCAACAAATTCAACAACAAACTCAATGTTGAAAATCATCAACAAATTCAACAACATCAACATTGAAAAAGAATAAAAAATTCAGCAACAACCTCAACTTTTAAAACTACAAAAATGTTCAACAAAATAAACATTGACAACAACAACAAATTCAAATACATCCTCAATATTGAAAATCACAAACAAATTCAACAACAACCTCAACATTTAAAAACACCAACAAATTTAACAACCAACTCAACAATGAAAACACCAAATAAATTAACAAAAACCTCACCATTGAAAAACACCAACAAATTCAAAAACAACCTCCACATTGAAAAACGCCAACAAATTCAACAACAAAATCAATATTGAAAATCACCAAAAAATTCAACAAACTGAACACTGAATATCACCAACAAATTCAGCCACAACCTTAACTTTGAAAAACATAAAAAAGTTCAAAAAAGCCCATTGATAACACCAACAAATTCAACAACAACCACTATATTGAAAATCACCAATAAATTCAACGACCTCAACAATGAAAAACACCAAGAAATTCAACAACAACCTCAACATTGAAAAACACCAACAAATTCAAAATCAACCTCAACTTTTAAAAGTACAAAAAAGTTCAACAAAATAAATATTGATAACAACCAATATATTCAGCAATAACCTCAACTTTGAAAATCACTAACATATTCAACAACCTCAACATTGAAAAACAGAAACAAATTCAACGACAACCTCTACATTGAAAAAAATCAACAAATTCAACAACAACCTCAACATTGAAAAACACCAACAAATTCAACAACAACCTCAAAATTGGAAAATGCCAACAAATTCAACAACATCCTCAATATTGAAAATCACCAACAAATTCAACGAATTAAACTTTGAAAAACACCAACAAATTCAACAAAAACCTCAACTTTTAAAGATACAAACAAGTTCAACAAAAAAACCATTGATAACACCAACAAATTCAACAAGAAACTCAACATTGACAAACGCCAAAAAATCAACAACAACCTCAACTTTTAAAAGTACAAAAAAGTTGTAAAAAGAACATTGATAACACCAACAAATTCAACAACAACCTCAACAGTAAAAAACACCAACAAATTCAACAACAACCGCAACTTTTAAAAGTACAAAAAAGTTCAACAAAATAAATGTTGATAACACCAACAAATTTAACAACAACCTCAATATTGAAAATCACCAACAAATTCAACAACCTCAACATTGAATATAACCACGAAATTCAGCATCAACCTCAACTTTGAAAAACACAAATAAGTTCAAAAAAAAATTTATAACACGAACAAATTCATCAACAAAATCAACATTGAAAAACACCAACAAATGCAACAACAACCTCAACATTGAGAAACACCAACAAATTCATCAACAACCTCAACAAAGAAAAAAACCAACAAATTCAACAAAAACCTCAACTTTTAAAAGTACAAAAAAGTTGAAAAAAGAACATTGATAACACCAACAAAGTCAGCAACAACCTCATCATTGAAAAACACCAACAAATTCAACAACAACTTTAACTTTTAAAAATACAAACAAGTTCAACAAAAAGCATTGATAACTCGAACAAATGCAACAACAACCTCAACATTGAAAAACAACAACAAATTCAACAACAACCTCAACATTGAAAAACGCCAACAAATTCAACGACAAACTCGATATTGAATATCACCAACAAATTCAAAAACCTCAACACTGAATATCACCAACAAATTCACAACAGCCTCAACATTGAAAAACACCAACAAATTCAACATCAACCTCAACTTTTAAAAGTACAAAAAAGTTGAAAAAACAACATTGATAACGCCAACAAATTCAATAACAACCTCAACAATAAAAAGCACCAACAAATTCAACAACAACCTTAATATTGAAAATCACCAACAAATTCAACGACCTTAACTTTGAAAAACACCATCAAATTCAACAACAACCTCAACTTTCAAAAATACAAACAACTTCAACAAAAAAAACATTGATAATACCAAGAAGTTCAACAACAACCTCAATATTGAAAATCACCAACAAATTCAACGACCTCAATTTTGAAAAACACAAGTAAATTCAACATCAACCTCAACATTGAAAAACAACAACAAATTAAACAACAACCTCAACGTTCAAAAACACAAAAAAGTTCAAAAATAACATTGATAACAGCAAAACTTTCAACATCAACCTCAACATTGAAAAACACCCACAAATTCAACGACAACCTCAACATTGAAAAACACCAAAAAATTCAGCAACAACTTCAACATTTAAAAACACCAACAAATTCAACAACAACCTCAACATTGAAAAACACCAACAAATACAACAACAACCTCAACAATGAAAAACACCAACAAATTCAAAATCAACCTCAACTTTTAAAAGTACAAGAAAGTTCAACAAAATGAACATTGATAACACCAATATATTCAGCAACAACCTCAACTTTCAAAATCACCAACAAATTCAACAATCTCAACGTTGAAAAACACAAAAAAGTTCAAAAAATAACATTCATAACACCAACAAATTCAACAACAACTTTAATAATGAAAATCACCAACAAATTCAACGACCTCAAGATTAAAAAAAACAACAAATTCAACAACAACCTCAATATTGAAAAACACCAAAAAATTCAACAACAACCTCAACATTGAATAACACCAACAAATTCATCAACAACCTCAACATTGAAAAACACCAACAAATTCAACAACAACCTCATCTTTTCAAAGTACAAAAAAGTTGAAAAAAGAACATTGATAACAGCAACAAATTCAACAACATCCTCAACATTGAAAAACACCAACAAATTCAAAATCAACCTCAAATTTTAAAAGTGCAATAAAGTTCAACAAAATAAATATTGAAAACACCAATATATTCAGCAACCACCTCAACTTTGAAAATCACCAACAAATTCAACAACCTCAACCTTGAAAAACCCCTGCAAATTCAACAACATCCTTAACTTTTAAAAATACAAACAAGTTCAACAAAAAACATTGATAACATCAACTAATTCAACAACAACCTCAACAATGAAAAACACCAACAAATTCAACAACAACCTCAACATTGAAGAACACCAACAAATTCAACAACAACCTCAACATTGAAAAACACCAACAAATTCAACAACAAACTCAACAATGAAAAACACCAACAAATTGAACAACATCCTCAATATTGAAAATCACCAACCAATTCAACGACCTCAACAATGATAAACTTAAACAAATTCAACAACAACCTCAACATTGAAAAACAACAACAAATTCATCAACAACCTCAGTATTGAAAATTAACAGCAAATTCAACAACCTTAACATTGAATATCACCAACAAATTCAGCAACAACCTCAACATTGAAAAACAACAACAAATTCAACAACAACCACAACAATGAAAAACAGCAAAAAATTCAACAATAACCGCAACATTGAAAAATAACAAACAAATCAACAACAACCTCAACATTGAAAAATGCAAAAAAGTTCAAAAGACAACACTGATAACAACAACAAATTCACAATAACCTCAATATTGAAAATGACCAACAAATTCAACAACAACCTCAACATTGAAAAACGACAACAAAATCATCAACAACCTCAGTATTGAAAATCACCAGCAAATTCATCAACCTCAACATTGAATATCACCAACAAATTCAGCAACAACTTCAACTTTGAAAAACACAAAGAGGTTTAAAAAAACCATTCATAACACCAACAAATTCAACAACAACCTCAATATTGATAATCACCATCAAATTCAACGTTCTCAACTATGAAAAACACTAACAAATTAAACAACAACCACAACTTTTAATAATACATACAAGTTCTACAAAATAAACATTGATGACACTATCCAATTCAACAACAACCTCAATATTGAAAATCACCAACAAATTCATCAACAACCTCAACATTGAAAAATACCAACAAATTCAACAACAACCTCAACATTGAAAAATACAAAAAAGTTCAAAAAATAACATTGATAGCACCAACAAATTCAAAATCAACCTCAATATTGAAAATCACCAACAAATTCAACAACAACGTAAACATTGAAAAACGCCAAAAAATTCAAAAACTGTATATCTCCAACAAATTCAGCAACAACCTCAACTTTGAAAAACACAAAAAAGTTAAAAAAAAACATTGGTAACACTAACAAATTCAACAACAACCTCAATATTGAAAATCACCAACAAATTCAATGACCTCAACTTTGAAAAGCACAAACAAATCCAACAACAACGTCAAAAATGAAAAACACCAACAAATTCACCAACAACCTCAACATTGAAAAACACGAACAAATGCAACAACAACCTCAACATTGAAAAAGACCAACAAATACAACAACAACCTCAATATTGAAAATCACCAACAAATTCAACATCCTCAACATTGAATATCACCAACAAATTCAGTAACAACCTCAACTTTGAAAAACACAAAAAAGTTCAAAAAAACCCAATCATAACACCAACAAATTCACCAACAACCTCAATATTGAAAATCCCCTACAATTTCAACGACCTCAACTTGAAAAAGACCAACAAATTAAACAACCTCAACTTTTAAAAATACAACCAAGTTCAACAAAAAAACATTGATTACACCAACAAATTCAAAAACAACCTCAATATTGAAAATCACCAACAAATTCAACAACCTCAACATTGAATATAACCACGAAATTCAGCATCAACCTCAACTTTGAAAAACACAAATAAGTTCAAAAAAAAATTTATAACACGAACAAATTCATCAACAAAATCAACATTGAAAAACACCAACAAATTCAACAACAACCTCAACATTGAGAAACACCAACAAATTCATCAACAACCTCAACAAAGAAAAAAACCAACAAATTCAACAAAAACCTCAACTTTTAAAAGTACAAAAAAGTTGAAAAAAGAACATTGATAACACCAACAAAGTCAGCAACAACCTCATCATTGAAAAACACCAACAAATTCAACAACAACTTTAACTTTTAAAAATACAAACAAGTTCAACAAAAAGCATTGATAACTCGAACAAATTCAACAACAACCTCAACATTGAAAAACAACAACAAATTCAACAACAACCTCAACATTGAAAAACGCCAACAAATTCAACGACAAACTCGATATTGAATATCACCAACAAATTCAAATACCTCAACACTGAATATCACCAACAAATTCACAACAGCCTCAACATTGAAAAACACCAACAAATTCAACATCAACCTCAACTTTTAAAAGTACAAAAAAGTTGAAAAAACAACATTGATAACGCCAACAAATTCAATAACAACCTCAACAATAAAAAGCACCAACAAATTCAACGACCTTAACTTTGAAAAACACCATCAAATTCAACAATAACCTCAACTTTCAAAAATACAAACAACTTCAACAAAAAAAACATTGATAATACCAAGAAGTTCAACAACAACCTCAATATTGAAAATCACCAACAAATTCAACGACCTCAATTTTGAAAAACACAAGTAAATTCAACATCAACCTCAACATTGAAAAACAACAACAAATTAAACAACAACCTCAACGTTCAAAAACACAAAAAAGTTCAAAAATAACATTGATAACAGCAAAACTTTCAACATCAACCTCAACATTGAAAAACACCCACAAATTCAACGACAACCTCAACATTGAAAAACACCAAAAAATTCAGCAACAACTTCAACATTTAAAAACACCAACAAATTCAACAACAACCTCAACATTGAAAAACACCAACAAATACAACAACAACCTCAACAATGAAAAAGACCAACAAATTCAAAATCAACCTCAACTTTTAAAAGTACAAGAAAGTTCAACAAAATGAACATTGATAACACCAATATATTCAGCAACAACCTCAACTTTCAAAATCACCAACAAATTCAACAATCTCAACGTTGAAAAACACAAAAAAGTTCAAAAAATAACATTCATAACACCAACAAATTCAACAACAACTTTAATAATGAAAATCACCAACAAATTCAACGACCTCAAGATTAAAAAAAACAACAAATTCAACAACAACCTCAATATTGAAAAACACCAAAAAATTCAACAACAACCTCAACATTGAATAACACCAACAAATTCATCAACAACCTCAACATTGAAAAACACCAACAAAATCAACAACAACCTCATCTTTCCAAAGTACAAAAAAGTTGAAAAAAGAACATTGATAACAGCAACAAATTCAGCAACATCCTCAACATTGAAAAACACCAACAAATTCAAAATCAACCTCAAATTTTAAAAGTGCAATAAAGTTCAACAAAATAAATATTGAAAACACCAATATATTCAGCAACCACCTCAACTTTGAAAATCACCAACAAATTCAACAACCTCAACCTTGAAAAACCCCTGCAAATTCAACAACATCCTTAACTTTTAAAAATACAAACAAGTTCAACAAAAAACATTGATAACATCAACTAATTCAACAACAACCTCAACAATGAAAAACACCAACAAATTCAACAACAACCTCAACATTGAAGAACACCAACAAATTCAACAACAACCTCAACATTGAAAAACACCAACAAATTCAACAACAAACTCAACAATGAAAAACACCAACAAATTGAACAACATCCTCAATATTGAAAATCACCAACCAATTCAACGACCTCAACAATGATAAACTTAAACAAATTCAACAACAACCTCAACATTGAAAAACAACAACAAATTCATCAACAACCTCAGTATTGAAAATTAACAGCAAATTCAACAACCTTAACATTGAATATCACCAACAAATTCAGCAACAACCTCAACATTGAAAAACAACAACAAATTCAACAACAACCACAACAATGAAAAACAGCAAAAAATTCAACAATAACCGCAACATTGAAAAATAACAAACAAATCAACAACAACCTCAACATTGAAAAATGCAAAAAAGTTCAAAAGACAACACTGATAACAACAACAAATTCACAATAACCTCAATATTGAAAATGACCAACAAATTCAACAACAACCTCAACATTGAAAAACGACAACAAAATCATCAACAACCTCAGTATTGAAAATCACCAGCAAATTCATCAACCTCAACATTGAATATCACCAACAAATTCAGCAACAACTTCAACTTTGAAAAACACAAAGAGGTTTAAAAAAACCATTCATAACACCAACAAATTCAACAACAACCTCAATATTGATAATCACCATCAAATTCAACGTTCTCAACTATGAAAAACACTAACAAATTAAACAACAACCACAACTTTTAATAATACATACAAGTTCTACAAAATAAACATTGATGACACTATCCAATTCAACAACAACCTCAATATTGAAAATCACCAACAAATTCATCAACAACCTCAACATTGAAAAATACCAACAAATTCAACAACAACCTCAACATTGAAAAATACAAAAAAGTTCAAAAAATAACATTGATAGCACCAACAAATTCAAAATCAACCTCAATATTGAAAATCACCAACAAATTCAACAACAACGTAAACATTGAAAAACGCCAAAAAATTCAAAAACTGTATATCTCCAACAAATTCAGCAACAACCTCAACTTTGAAAAACACAAAAAAGTTAAAAAAAAACATTGGTAACACTAACAAATTCAACAACAACCTCAATATTGAAAATCACCAACAAATTCAACGACCTCAACTTTGAAAAGCACAAACAAATCCAACAACAACGTCAAAAATGAAAAACACCAACAAATTCAACAACAACCTCAACATTGAAAAACACGAACAAATGCAACAACAACCTCAACATTGAAAAAGACCAACAAATACAACAACAACCTCAATATTGAAAATCACCAACAAATTCAACATCCTCAACATTGAATATCACCAACAAATTCAGTAACAACCTCAACTTTGAAAAACACAAAAAAGTTCAAAAAAACCCAATCATAACACCAACAAATTCACCAACAACCTCAATATTGAAAATCCCCTACAATTTCAACGACCTCAACTTGAAAAAGACCAACAAATTAAACAACCTCAACTTTTAAAAATACAACCAAGTTCAACAAAAAAACATTGATTACACCAACAAATTCAAAAACAACCTCAATATTGAAAATCACCAACAAATTCAACAACCTCAACATTGAATATAACCACGAAATTCAGCATCAACCTCAACTTTGAAAAACACAAATAAGTTCAAAAAAAAATTTATAACACGAACAAATTCATCAACAAAATCAACATTGAAAAACACCAACAAATTCAACAACAACCTCAACATTGAGAAACACCAACAAATTCATCAACAACCTCAACAAAGAAAAAAACCAACAAATTCAACAAAAACCTCAACTTTTAAAAGTACAAAAAAGTTGAAAAAAGAACATTGATAACACCAACAAAGTCAGCAACAACCTCATCATTGAAAAACACCAACAAATTCAACAACAACTTTAACTTTTAAAAATACAAACAAGTTCAACAAAAAGCATTGATAACTCGAACAAATTCAACAACAACCTCAACATTGAAAAACAACAACAAATTCAACAACAACCTCAACATTGAAAAACGCCAACAAATTCAACGACAAACTCGATATTGAATATCACCAACAAATTCAAATACCTCAACACTGAATATCACCAACAAATTCACAACAGCCTCAACATTGAAAAACACCAACAAATTCAACATCAACCTCAACTTTTAAAAGTACAAAAAAGTTGAAAAAACAACATTGATAACGCCAACAAATTCAATAACAACCTCAACAATAAAAAGCACCAACAAATTCAACGACCTTAACTTTGAAAAACACCATCAAATTCAACAACAACCTCAACTTTCAAAAATACAAACAACTTCAACAAAAAAAACATTGATAATACCAAGAAGATCAACAACAACCTCAATATTGAAAATCACCAACAAATTCAACGACCTCAATTTTGAAAAACACAAGTAAATTCAACATCAACCTCAACATTGAAAAACAACAACAAATTAAACAACAACCTCAACGTTCAAAAACACAAAAAAGTTCAAAAATAAGATTGATAACAGCAAAACTTTCAACATCAACCTCAACATTGATAAACACCCACAAATTCAACGACAACCTCAACATTGAAAAACACCAAAAAATTCAGCAACAACTTCAACATTTAAAAACACCAACAAATTCAACAACAACCTCAACATTGAAAAACACCAACAAATACAACAACAACCTCAACAATGAAAAACACCAACAAATTCAAAATCAACCTCAACTTTTAAAAGTACAAGAAAGTTCAACAAAATGAACATTGATAACACCAATATATTCAGCAACAACCTCAACTTTCAAAATCACCAACAAATTCAACAATCTCAACGTTGAAAAACACAAAAAAGTTCAAAAAATAACATTCATAACACCAACAAATTCAACAACAACTTTAATAATGAAAATCACCAACAAATTCAATGACCTCAAGATTAAAAAAAACAACAAATTCAACAACAACCTCAATATTGAAAAACACCAAAAAATTCAACAACAACCTCAACATTGAATAACACCAACAAATTCATCAACAACCTCAACATTGAAAAACACCAACAAAATCAACAACAACCTCATCTTTCCAAAGTACAAAAAAGTTGAAAAAAGAACATTGATAACAGCAACAAATTCAGCAACATCCTCAACATTGAAAAACATCAACAAATTCAAAATCAACCTCAAATTTTAAAAGTGCAATAAAGTTCAACAAAATAAATATTGAAAACACCAATATATTCAGCAACCACCTCAACTTTGAAAATCACCAACAAATTCAACAACCTCAACCTTGAAAAACCCCTGCAAATTCAACAACATCCTTAACTTTTAAAAATACAAACAAGTTCAACAAAAAACATTGATAACATCAACTAATTCAACAACAACCTCAACAATGAAAAACACCAACAAATTCAACAACAACCTCAACATTGAAGAACACCAACAAATTCAACAACAACCTCAACATTGAAAAACACCAACAAATTCAACAACAAACTCAACAATGAAAAACACCAACAAATTGAACAACATCCTCAATATTGAAAATCACCAACCAATTCAACGACCTCAACAATGATAAACTTAAACAAATTCAACAACAACCTCAACATTGAAAAACAACAACAAATTCATCAACAACCTCAGTATTGAAAATTAACAGCAAATTCAACAACCTTAACATTGAATATCACCAACAAATTCAGCAACAACCTCAACATTGAAAAACAACAACAAATTCAACAACAACCACAACAATGAAAAACAGCAAAAAATTCAACAATAACCGCAACATTGAAAAATAACAAACAAATCAACAACAACCTCAACATTGAAAAATACAAAAAAGTTCAAAAGACAACACTGATAACAACAACAAATTCACAATAACCTCAATATTGAAAATGACCAACAAATTCAACAACAACCTCAACATTGAAAAACGACAACAAAATCATCAACAACCTCAGTATTGAAAATCACCAGCAAATTCATCAACCTCAACATTGAATATCACCAACAAATTCAGCAACAACTTCAACTTTGAAAAACACAAAGAGGTTTAAAAAAACCATTCATAACACCAACAAATTCAACAACAACCTCAATATTGATAATCACCATCAAATTCAACGTTCTCAACTATGAAAAACACTAACAAATTAAACAACAACCACAACTTTTAATAATACATACAAGTTCTACAAAATAAACATTGATGACACTATCCAATTCAACAACAACCTCAATATTGAAAATCACCAACAAATTCATCAACAACCTCAACATTGAAAAATACCAACAAATTCAACAACAACCTCAACATTGAAAAATACAAAAAAGTTCAAAAAATAACATTGATAGCACCAACAAATTCAAAATCAACCTCAATATTGAAAATCACCAACAAATTCAACAACAACGTAAACATTGAAAAACGCCAAAAAATTCAAAAACTGTATATCTCCAACAAATTCAGCAACAACCTCAACTTTGAAAAACACAAAAAAGTTAAAAAAAAACATTGGTAACACTAACAAATTCAACAACAACCTCAATATTGAAAATCACCAACAAATTCAACGACCTCAACTTTGAAAAGCACAAACAAATCCAACAACAACGTCAAAAATGAAAAACACCAACAAATTCAAAATAAACCTCAATTTTTAAAAGTACAAAAAAGTTCAACAAATAAACATTGATAACATCAATAAATTCAGCAAAAACCTCAACTTTGAAAAACACAAAAAAGTTCAAAAAAATCCATTGATAACACCAAAAGTTCAACAACAACCTCAATATTGAAAATCACCAACAAATTCAACGACCTCAACTTTGAAAAACACCAACAAATTCAACAACAACCTCTACAATGAAAAACACCAACAAATTCAACAACAACCTCAACATTGAAAAACACGAACAAATGCAACACCAACCTCAACATTGAAAAAGACCAACAACTTCAACAACAACCTCAACATTGAAAAACACCAACAAATACAACAACAACCTCAATATTGAAAATCACCAACAAATTCAACATCCTCAACATTGAATATCACCAACAAATTCAGTAACAACCTCAACTTTGAAAAACACAAAAAAGTTCAAAAAAAACCATTCATAACACCAACAAATTCACCAACAACCTCAATATTGAAAATCCCCTACAATTTCAACGACCTCAACTTGAAAAAGACCAACAAATTAAACAACCTCAACTTTTAAAAATACAACCAAGTTCAACAAAAAAACATTGATTACACCAACAAATTCAAAAACAAGCTCAATATTGAAAATCACCAACAAATTCAACAACATCAACATTGAAAAACACCAATAAATTCAACAACAAACTCAACATTGAAAAGCACCAACAAATTCAACAACAATCTCAACATTGAAAAACGTCAACAATTTCAGCAACAACCTCAATATTGAAAATCCCAACAAATTCAACAATAACTTCAACTTTTAAAAGTAGAAAAAAGTTCAACAAAATAAATGTTGATAACACGAACAAATGCATCAACATCCTCAATATTGAAAATCACCAGCAGATTCAACAACCTCAACATTGAAAAACACCAACAATTTCAACAACAACTTCAACATTGAAAAATATCAACAATAACAACAACAACCTAAACATTGAAAAACGCCAACAATTTCAACAACAACCTCAATATTGAAAATCCCAACAAGTTCAACAACAACCTCAACTTTCAAAAGTACAAAAAAGTTCAAAAAATAACATTGATAACACCAACAAATTCAACAACAACCTCAACATTGGAAAACACCGACAAATTCAACAACCTCAACACTGAGTATCAGCAACAAATTCATCAACAACCTCAGCTTTGCAAAACACAAAAAAATTTAAAATAAACATTCAGAACACCAACAAATTCATCAACAACATCAATATTGAAAATCACCAACAAATTCAACGACCTCAACTTTGAAAAGCACAAGTAAATTCAACATCAACCTCAACATTGAAAAACAACAATAAATTCAACAACAACCTCAACGTTCAAAAATACAAAAAAGTTCAAAAAATAAAATTGATAACACCAACAAATTCAACAACAACCTGAATATTGAAAAAAGCCAACAAACTCAACGACAACCTCAATATTGAAAATCACCAACAAATTCAGCAACCTCAACATTGAAAATCACCAACAAATTCAGCAACAACCTCAAGAATGAAAAACACATAAAGTTCAAAAAATTCATTCATAAAACCAACAAATTCAACAACAACCTCAATATTGAAAATGACCAACAAATTCAACACCAACCTCTATATTGAAAATCACCAACAAATTCAACAACCTCAACATTGAAAAACACCAACAAATTCAACAACAACCTCAACATTGAAAAGCACCAACAAATTCAACAACAACCTCAACATTGAAAAACAGCAACAAATGCAACAACAACCTCAACTTTCAAAAATACAAATAAGTTCAAAAAATTACATTGATAACACCAACAAATTCAACAACAGCCTCAACATTGGAAAACACCAACAAATTCAACAACAACCTCAACATTGGAAAACACCAACAAATTCAGCAACAAACTCAACTTTGAAAAACACAAAAAAGTTAAAAAAAAACATTCAGAACACCAAGAAGTGCAACAACAACCTCAATATTGAAAATCACCAACAAAATCAACGACCTCAATTTTGAAAAACACAAGTTAATTCAACATCAACCTCAACACTGAAAAACATCAACAAATTAAACAGCAACCTCAACGTTCAAAAATACAAAAAAGTTCAAAAATAACATTGATAACACCAACATATTCAATGACAACCTCAATATTGACAATCATCAACAATGCCAACAACAACTCAACATTGTAAAATGCCAACAATTTCAACAACAACCTCAATATTGAAAATCCCAACAAATTCAACAACAACCTCAACTTTTAAAAGTACAAAAAAGTTCAACAAAATAAACGTTGATAACACCAACAAATTTAACAACAACATCAATATTGAAAATCAGCGACAAATTCAACAACCTCAACACTGAATAACATCACGAAATTCAGGAACAACCTCAACTTTGAAAAACACAAATAAGTTCAAAAAAAAATTGATAACACCAACAAATTCATCAACAAAATCAACATTGAAAAACACCAATAAATTCAACAACAACCTCAACATTAAAAAACGCCAAGAAATTCAACAAGAACCTCAACAATGAAAAACACGAACAAATTCAAAATCAACCTCGACTTTTAAATGTACAAAAATGTTCAACAAAATAAACATTGATAACACCAATAAATTCCGCAACAACCTCAACTTCGAAAAACAGGAAAATGTTCAAAAAAATCTTTGATAACACCAACAAATTCATCAACAACATCAACATTGAAAAACATCAACAAATCCAACAACAACCTCAACATTGAAAAACACCAACAAATTCAACAACAACCTCAACATTGAAAAACGCCAACAAATTCAACGACAAACTCGATATTGAAAATCACCAACAAATTCAACAACCTCAACATTGAAAAACACCAACAAACTCAACAACAACCTCAACATTGAAAAGCACCAACAAATTCAACAACAACCTCAACATTGAAAAACAGCAACAAATGCAACAACAACCTCAACTTTCAAAAATACAAAAAAGTTCAAAAAGTTACATTGATAACACCAACAAATTCAACAACAGCCTCAACTTTGGAAAACACCAACAAATGCAACAACAACCTCAACATTGGAAAACACCAACAAATTCAACAACAACCTCAACATTGAAAAACACCAACAAATTCAATAACCTCAACACTGAGTATCACCAACACATTCAGCAATAAACTCAACTTTGAAAAACACAAAAAAGTTAAAAAAAAACATTCAGAACACCAAGAAGTGCAACAACAACCTCAATATTGAAAATCACCAACAAAATCAACGACCTCAATTTTGAAAAACACAAGTTAATTCAACATCAACCTCAACACTGAAAAACATCAACAAATTAAACAGCAACCTCAACGTTCAAAAATACAAAAAAGTTCAAAAATAACATTGATAACACCAACATATTCAATGACAACCTCAATATTGACAATCATCAACAATGTCAACAACAACTCAACATTGTAAAATGCCAACAATTTCAACAACAACCTCAATATTGAAAATCCCAACAAATCCAACAACAACCTCAACATTGAAAAACACCAACAAATTCAACAACAACCTCAACATTGAAAAACGCCAACAAATTCAACGACAAACTCGATATTGAAAATCACCAACAAATTCAATAACCTCAACACTGAATATCACCAACAAATTCACAACAGGCTCAACATTGAAAAACACCAACAAATTCAACAACAACCTCAACTTTTAAAAGTACAAAAAAGTTGAAAAAAGAACATTGATAATGCCAACAAATTCATCAACAAAATCAACATTGAAAAACACCACTAAATTCAACAACAACCTCAACATTGAAAAACGCCAAGAAATTCAACAACAACCTCAACAATGTAAAACACAAACTAATTCAAAATCAACCTCAACTTTTAAAAGTACAAAAATGTTCAACAAAATAAACATTGATAACACCAATAAATTCCGCAACAACCTCAACTTCGAAAAACACGAAAATGTTCAAACAAAACTTTGATAAAAGCAACAAATTCATCAACAACATCAACATTGAAAAACACCAACAAATCCAACAACAACCTCAACATTGAAAAACACCAACAAATTCAACAACCTCAACACTGAATATCACCAACAAATTCAGCAACAACCTCGACTTTGAAAAACAAAAAGAATTTAAAAAAAAAACCATTGATAACACGAACAAATTGAACAACAAGCTCAATATTGAAAATCACCAACAAATTCAACGACTTCAACTTTGAAAAACACCAACAAATTCAACATAAACCTCAACTTTTAAAAGCAAAAAAGTTCAAAAAATAACATTGAAACACCACAACCTCAATATTGAAAATCACCAACAAATTCAACGACCTCAACTTATAAAAATGCCAACAAACTCAACAACAACCTCAATATTAAAAAATACCAACAAATTCAACAACAACTTCAACATTGAAAAACACCAACAAATTCAACAAAAACCTCAACTTTTAAAAGTACAAAAATGTTGAAAAAAGAACATTGATAATGCCAACAAATTCAGCAACAACCTCAACAATGAAAAACACAAAAAAATTCAACAACAACATCAACATTGTAAAAGGCAAACAAATTCAACAACAAACTCAATATTGAAAATCACCAACAAATTCAATAACCTCAACACTGAATATCACCAACAAATTCACAACAGCCTCAACATTGAAAAACAGCAACAAATTCAACAACAACCTCAACTTTTAAAAGAACAAAAAAGTTGAAAAAATAACATTGATAACACCAACAAATTCAACAACAGGCTCAACAATGAAAAGCACCAACAAATTCAACAACAACCTTAATATTGAAAATCACCAACAAATTCAACGACCTTAACTTTGAAAAACACCATCAAATTCAACAATAACCTCAACTTTTAAAAATACAAACAAGTTCAACAAAAAAACCCATTGATAACACCAACAAATACAACAACAAACTCAATGTTGAAAATCACCAACAAATTCAACAACCTCAACATTGTAAAACGCCAACAAATTCAACAACAACCTCAACTTTTTAAAGTATAAAAAAGTTCAAAAAAGAACATTGGTAACACCAACAAATTTAACAACAACCTCAACAACGAAAACACCAGAACATTCAAAAAAAACCTCACCATTGAAAATCACCAACAAATTCAACAACAACCTCAACATTGAAAGTCACCAACAAATTAAACAACCTCTTACTGAATATCAGCAAGAAATTCAGCAACAACGTCTACTTTGAAAAACACAAAAACGTTCAAGAAACATTGATAACACCATCAAATTCAGCAACAACCTCAATGTTGAAAATCACCTGCAAATTCAACAACAACCTCAACATTGAAAAACCCAAAAAAGTTCAAAGAAAACCTTGATAACACCAACAAATTCAGCAACAAACTCAATGTTGAAAATCACCAACAAATTCAACAACATCAACATTGAAAAAGAATAAAAAATTCAGCAACAACCTCAACTTTTAAAACTACAAAAATGTTCAACAAAATAAACATTGACAACAACCACAAATTCAAATACATCCTCAATATTGAAAATCACAAACAAATTCAACAACAACCTCAACATTTAAAAACACCAACAAATTTAACAACTTACTCAACAATGAAAACACCAAAAAAATTATTAAATACCTCACCATTGAAAAACGCCAACAAATTCAACAACAACCTCTAAATTGGAAAATGCAAACAAATTCAACAACATCCTCAATATTGAAAATCACCAAAAAATTCAATGACTTAAACTTTGAAAAACACCAACAAATTCAACAAAAACCTCAACTTGTAAAAATACAAAGAAGTTCAACAAAAAAACCATTGATAACACCAACAAATTCAACAAGAAACTCAACATTGAAACATAGCAACAAATTCAACAACAACCTCAACATTGACAAATGCCAAAAAATCAACAACAACCTCAACTTTTACAAGTACAAAAAAGTTGAAAAAAGAACATTGATACCACCAACAAATTCAACAACAACCTCAACATTGAAAAACACCAACAAATTCAACAACAACCGCAACTTTTAAAAGTACAAAAAAGTTCAACAAAATAAACCTTGATAACACCAACAAATTTAACAACAAACTCAATATTGAAAATCACCCACAAATTCAACAACCTCAACACTGAATATCACCACAAAATTCAGCATCAACCTCAACTTTGAAAAACACAAATAAGTTCAAAAAAAAATTGATAACACGAACAAATTCATCAACAAAATCAACGTTGAAAAACACCAACAAATTCAACAACAACCTCATCATTGAAAAGCACCAACAAATTCAACAACAACCTCAACATTGAGAAACACCAACAAATTCATCAACAACCTCAACAAAGAAAAAAACCAACAAATTCAACAAAAACCTCAACTTTTAAAAGTACAGAAAAGTTGAAAAAAGAACATTGATAACACCAACAAATTCAGCAACAACCTCATCATTGAAAAACACCAACAAATTCAACAACAACCTCAACATTGAAAAACGCCAACAAATTCAACGACAAACTCGATATTGAAAATCACCAACAAATTCAATAACCTCAACACTGAATATCACCAACAAATTCACAACAGCCTCAACATTGAAAAACACCAACAAATTCAACAACAACCTCAACTTTTAAAAGTACAAAAAAGTTGAAAAAGCAACATTGATAACGCCAACAAATTCAATTACAACCTCAACAATAAAAAGCACCAACAAATTCAACAACAACCTTAATATTGAAAATCACCAATAAATTCAACGACCTTAATTTTGAAAAACACCATCAAATTCAACAACAACCTTAACTTTTAAAAGTACAAACAACTTCAACAAAAAAAAAATTGATAATACGAAGAATTTCAACAACAACCTCAATATTGAAAATCACCAACAAATTCAACGACCTCAATTTTGAAAAACACAAGTAAATTCAGCATCAACCACAACATTGAAAAACAACAACAAATTAAACAACAACCTCAACTTTCAAAAACACAAAAAAGTTCAAAAATAAGATTGATAACAGCAAAACTTTCAACATCAACCTCAACATTGATAAACACCCACAAATTCAACGACAACCTCAACATTGAAAAACACCAAAAAATTCAGCAACAACCTCAACATTTAAAAACACCAACAAATTCAACAACAACCTCAACATTGAAAAACACCAACAAATACAACAACAACCTCAACAATGAAAAATACCAACAAATTCAAAATCAACATCAACTTTTCAAAGTACAAGAAAGTTCAACAAAATAAACATTGATAACACCAATAAATTCAGCAACAACCATAACTTTGAAAATCACCAACAAATTCAACAACCTCAACAGTGAAAAACACAAAAAAGTTCAAAAAATACCATTCATAACACCAACAAATTCAACATTAACTTTAATATTGAAAATCACCAACAAATTTAACGACCTCAAGATTAAAAAAACCATCAAATTCAACAACAACCTCAATATTGAAAAATACCAACAAATTCAACAACAACCTCAACATTGAATAACACCAACAAATTCATCAACAACATCAACATTGAAAAACACCAACAAATTCAACAACAACCTCAACAATGAAAAACACCAGCAAATTCAAAATCAACCTCAAATTTTAAATGTACAAAAAAGTTCAACAAAATAAATATTGAAAACGCCAATATATTCAGCAACCACCTGAACTTTGAAAATCACCAATAAATTCAACAACCTCAACACTGAAAAACCCCTGCAAATTCAACAACATCCTCAACTTTTAAAAATACAAACAAGTTCAACAAAAAACATTGATAGCACCAACTAATTCAACAACAACCTCAACAATGAAAAACACCAACAAATTCAACTACAACCTCAACATTGAATTGCACCAACAAATTCAACAACAACCTCAACATTGAAAAACACCAACAAATTCAACAACAAACTCAACAATGAAAAACACCAACAAATTCAACAACATCCTCAATATTGAAAATCACCAACCAATTCAACGACCTCAACAATGATAAACTTAAACAAATTCAACAACAACCTCAACATTCAAAAACAACAACATATTCAACAACAACCACAACAATGAAAAACAGCAAAAAATTCAACAATAACCGCAACATTGAAAAATAACAAACAAATCAACAACAACCTCAACATTGAAAAATACAAAAAAGTTCAAAAAACAACACTGATAACAGCAACAAATTCAACATTAACCTCAATATTGAAAATCACCAACAAATTCAACAACAACCTCAACATTGAAAAACGACAACAAAATCATCAACAACCTCAGTATTGAAAATCACCAGCAAATTCATCAACCTCAACATTGAATATCACCAACAAATTCAGCAACAACCTCAACTTTGAAAAACACAAAGAGTTTTAAAAAAACCATTCATAACACCAACAAATTCAACAACAAACTCAATATTGGTAATCACCAACAAATTCAACAATCTCAACTGTGAAAAACACTAACAAATTAAACAACAACCACAACTTTTAATAATACATACAAGTTCTACAAAATAAACATTGATGACACTATCCAATTCAACAACAATCTCAATATTGAAAATCACCAACAAATTCATCAACAACCTCAACATTGAAAAATACCAACAACTTTAGCAACAACCAAAACATTGAAAAATACCAACAAATTTAACAACAACCTCAACAATGAAAAGACCAAAATATTCAACAAAAACCTCACCATTGAAAAACAACCAACAAATTCAACCACAATCGCAACATTGAAAAATACTAACAAATTCAACAACAACCTCAACATTTAAAAATACAAAAATGTTCAAAAAATAACATTGATAACACCAATAAATTCAAAATCAACCTCAATATTGAAAATCAACAACAAATTCAACAACAACGTAAACATTGAAAAACGCCAAAAAATTCAAAAACTGTATATCACCAACAAATTCAGCAACAACCTCAACTTTGAAAAACACAAAAAAGTTAAAAAAAACATTGGTAACACTAACAAATTCAACATCAACCTCAATATTGAAAATCACCAACAAATTCAACGACCTCAACTTTGAAAAACACAAACAAATCCAACAACAACGTCAAAAATGAAAAAAAACCAACAAATTCAAAATCAACCTCAATTTTTAAAAGTACAAAAAAGTTCAACAAAATAAACATTGATAACATCAATAAATTCAGCAAAAACCTCAACTTTGAAAAACACAAAAAAGTTCAAAAAAACCCATTGATAACACCAAAAATTCAACAACATCCTCAATATTGAAAATCACCAACAAATTCAACGACCTCAACTTTGAAAAACACCAACAAATTCAACAACAACCTCAACAATGAAAAACACCAACAAATTCAACAACAACCTCAACATTGAAAAACACGAACCAATGCAACAACAACCTCAACATTGAAAAACACCAACAACTTCAACAACAACCTCAACATTGAAAAACACCAACAAATACAACAACAACCTCAATATTGAAAATCACCAACAAATTCAACAACCTCAACATTGAATATCACCAACAAATACAGCAACAACCTCAACTTTGAAAAACACAAAAAAGTTAAAAAAAAACCATTCATAACACCAACAATTTCAACAACAACCTCAACATTGAAAAACACCAACAAATTCAACAACAAACTCAACAATGAAAAACACCAACAAATTCAACAATATCCTCAATATTGAAAATCACCAACCAATTCAACGACCTCAACAATGATAAACTTAAACAAATTCAACAACAACCTCAACATTGAAAAACAACAACAAATTCAACAACAACCACAACAATGAAAAACAGCAAAAAATTCAACAATAACCGCAACATTGAAAAATAACAAACAAATCAACAACAACCTCAACATTGAAAAACACAAAAAAGTTCAAAAAACAACACTGATAACAGCAACAAATTCAACATTAACCTCAATATTGACAATCACCAACAAATTCAACAACAACCTCAACATTGAAAAACGACAACAAAATCATCAACAACCTCAGTATTGAAAATCACCAGCAAATTCATCAACCTCAACATTGAATATCACCAACAAATTCAGCAACAACCTCAACATTGAAAAATGCCAACAAAATCATCAACAACCTCAGTATTGAAAATCACCAGCAAATTCATCAACCTCAACATTGAATATCACCAACAAATTCAGCAACAACCTCAACTTTGAAAAACACAAAGAGGTTTAAAAAAACCATTCATAACACCAACAAATTCAACAACAACCTCAATATTGGTAATCACCAACAAATTCAACAATCTCAACTGTGAAAAACACTAACAAATTAAACAAACAACCACAACTTTTAATAATACATACAAGTTGTAAAAAATAAACATTGATGACACTATCCAATTCAACAACAATCTCAATATTGAAAATCACCAACAAATTCATCAACAACCTCAACATTGAAAATCACCAACAAATTCAACAACCTCAACACTGAGTTTCACCAACAAATTCAGCAACAACCTCAACTTTGAAAAACACAAACAAGTTAAAAAAAAAACATTCATAACATCAACAAATTCACCAACAACCTCAATGTTGAAAACCACCTACAAATTCAACGACCTCAACTTGAAAAAGACCAACAAATTAAACAACCTCAACTTTTAAAAATACAACCAAGTTCAACAAAAAAACATTGATTACACCAACAAATTCAACAACAAGCTCAATATTGAAAATCACCAACAAATTCAACGACCTCAGCTTTGAAAAACACCAACAAATTCAATAACATCAACATTGAAAAGCACCAATAAATTCAACAACAAACTCAACATTGAAAAGCAGCAACAAATTCAACAACGATCTCAACATTGAAAAACGTCAACAATTTCAGCAACAACCTCAATATTGAAAATCCCAACAAATTCAACAATAACTTCAACTTTTAAAAGTAGAAAAAAGTTCAACAAAATAAATGTTGATAACACGAACAAATTCATCAACATCCTCAATATTGAAAATCACCAGCAGATTCAACAACCTCAACATTGAAAAACACAAAACAGTTCAAAAGAAAACATTGATAACACCAACAAATTCAACAACAACCTCAACAATGAAAAACACCAACAAATTCAAACAACAACCTCAACATTTAAAAACCAACAAATTAAACAGCAACCTCAACAATGAAAAAAACAAAAAATTCAACAACAACCTCAACGTTGAAAAACGCCAACAAATTCAACAACAACCTCAACAATGAAAAATATCAACAAATTCAAAATCAACCTCAACATTGAAAATCACCAGCAAATTCAACAACAACCTCAACATTGAAAAACATTAATAAGTTCAACAACATCCTTAACTTTTAAAAATACAAACAAGTTCAACAGCAACCTCAACAATCAAAAACACCAAAAAAATCAACAACAACCTCAACAATGAAAAACACCAACAAATTCAACAACAACCTCAACATTTAAAAATACAAAATAGTTCAAAAAATAACATTGATAACACCAACAAATTCAACAACAACCTCAACATTGAAAAACACCAACAAATTCAACAACAAGCTCAATATTGAAAATCACCAACAAATTCAGCAACAAACTCAACTTTGAAAAACACACAAAAGTTATAAAAAAAACCATTCATAACACCAACAAATTCAACAACAACCACAATATTGAAAATCACCAACAAATTCAACGTCCTCAACTATGAAAACACCAACAAATTAAACAACAACCTCATATTTTAAAAATACAAACAAGTTCAACAAAAAAAACATTGATAACTCCAACAAATTCAACAACAAACTCAACATTGAAAAACACCAACAAATTCAACAACCTCAACATATTCAACATCAACAAATTCAACAACCTCAACAAATTCAACAACATCCTTAACTTTTAAAAATACAAACATGTTCAACAACAACCTCAACAATGATAAACGGCAAAAAATTCAACAATAACCGCAACATTGAAAAATACCAACAAATTCAACAACAACCTCAGCATTGAAATTTACAATAAAGTTCAAAAAATAACATTGATAACACCAACAAGTTCAACAATAACCTCAACTTTGAAAAACACAAAAAAGTTAAAAAAAACCATTCATAACACCAACAAATTCAACAACAACCTCATTATTCAAATTCATCAACAAATTCAACGACCTCAACGTTGAACAACACCAACAAATTAAACAACAAGCTCAACATTTAAAAGTACAAAAAAGTTCAACAAAGTAAACATTGATAACGCCAATAAATTCAACAAGAACCACAACATTTAAAAATACAAACAAGGTCAACAAAATTAACATTGATAACCCTATCCAATTCAACAAGAACCTCAACATTTAAAATGACCAAGAAATTCAGCAAGCTCAACACTGAAAAACACAAACAAATTCATCAACATCAACATTGAAAAACAATTTAAAAATTCAGCAACAACCTCAATCATTGATGACCCTATCCAATTCAACAACAACCTCAACATTTAAAATCACCAAGAAATTCAGCAAGCTCAACACTGAAAAACACAAACAAATTCAACAACATCAACATTGAAAAACAATTAAAAAATTCAGCAACAACCTCAAACATTGATGACCCTATTCAATTCAACGACAACCTCAACATTTAAAATCACCAAGAAATTCAGCAACAACCTCAACATCGAAAAACACCAACAAATTCAACAACAACCTCAACATTGAAAAACACCAACAAATACAACAACAACCTCAACATTGAAAAACACCAACAAATTCAAAATCAACCTCAACTTTTAAAAGTACAAAAAAGTTCAACAAAATAAACATTGATAACACCAATATATTCAGCAACAACCTCAACTTTGAAAATCACCAACAAATTCAACAACCTCAACATTGAAAAACACAAAAAAGTTCAAAAAATACCATTCATAACACCAACAAATTTAACAACAACCTTAATATTGAAAATCACCAACAAATTCAACGACCTCAACATTAAAAAAACCAACAAATTCAACAACAACCTCAATATTGAAAAACACCAACAAATTCAACAACAACCTCAACATTGAATAACACCAACAAATTCATCAACATCCTCAACATTGAAAAACACCAACAACTTCAACAACAACCTCAACAATGAAAAACACCAACAAATTCAAAATCAACCTCAAATTTAAAAAGTACAAAAAAGTTCAACAAAATAAATATTGAAAACACCAATATATTGAGCAACCACCTCAACTTTGAACATCACCAACAAATTCAACAACCTCAACATTGAAAAACCCCTGCAAATTCAACAACATCCTTAACTTTTAAAAATACAAACAAGTTCAACAAAAAACATTGATAACACCAACAAATTCAACAACAAACACAACAATGAAAAACACCAACAAATTCAACAACAACCTCAACATTGAAGAACACCAACAAATTCAACAACAACCTCAACATTGAAAAACACCAACAAATTCAACAACAAACTCAACATTGAAAAACACCAACAGATTCAACAACATCCTCAATAATGAAAATCACCAACCAATTCAACGACCTCAACAAAGATAAACTTAAACAAATTCAACAATAACCTCAACATTGAAAAACGCCAACAAATTCATCAACAACCTCAGTATTGAAAATCACCAGCAAATTCAACAACCTTAACATTAAATAGCACCAACAAATTCAGCAACAAGCTCAATATTGAAAATCACCAACAAATTCAAAATCAACCTCAACTTTTAAAAATACAAAAAAAGTTCAACAAAATAAACATTGATAACACCAATACATTCAGCAACAACCTCAACATTGAAAAACACCAACAAATTCAACAACAACCTCAACATTGAAAAACAACAACAAATTCAACAACAACCACAACAATGAAAAACAGAAAAAAATTCAACAATAACCGCAACATTGAAAAATAACAAACAAATCAACAACAACCTCAACATTGAAAAATACAAAAAAGTTCAAAAAACAACACTGATAACACCATCAAATTCAACATTAACCTCAATATTGAAAATCACCAACAAATTCAACAACAACCTCAACATTGAAAAATGACAACAAAATCATCAACAACCTCAGTATTGAAAATCACCAGCAACTTCATCAACCTCAACGTTGAATATCACCAACAAATTCAGCAACAACCTCAACTTTGAAAAACACAAAGAGTTTTAAAAAAACCATTCATAACACCAACAAATTCAACAACAAACTCAATATTGGTAATCACCAACATATTCAACGATCTCAACTGTGAAAAACACTAACAAATTAAACAACAACCACAACTTTTAATAATACATACAAGTTCTACAAAATAAACATTGATGACACTATCCAATTCAACAACAATCTCAATATTGAAAATCACCAACAAATTCATCAACAACCTCAACAGTGAAAAACACCAACACATTTAACATCAACCTCAACATTAAAAAATACCAACAAATTTAACAACAACCTCAACAATGAAAAGACCAAAATATTCAACAAAAACCTCACCATTGAAAAACACCAACAAATTCAACAACTGCAACATTGAAAAATACCAACAAATTCAACAACAACCTCAACATTGAAAAATACAAAAAAGTTCAAAAAATAACATTGATAACACCAACAAATTCAAAATCAACCTCAATATTGAAAATCACCAACAAATTCAACAACAACGTAAACATTGAAAAACGCCAAAAAATTCAAAAACTGTATATCACCAACAAATTCAGCAACAACCTCAACTTTAAAAAACACAAAAAAGTTAAAAAAAAACATTGCTAACACTAACAAATTCAACAACAACCTCAATATTGAAAATCACCGACAAATTCAACAACCTCAACTTTGAAAGACACAAACAAATCCAACAACAACGTCAAAAATGAAAAACACCAACAAATTCAAAATCAACCTCAATTTTTAAAAGTACAAAAAAGTTCAACAAAATAAACATTGATAACATCAATAAATTCAGCAAAAACCTCAACTTTGAAAAACACAAAAAAGTTAAAAAAAAACCATCGATAACACCAACAAATTCAACAACAACCTCAATATTGAAAATCACCAACAAATTCAACAACAACCTCAACATTGAAAAACACCAACAAAGTCAACAACAACCTCAACATTGAAAAACACCAACAAATACAACAACAACCTCAATATTGAAAATCACCAACAAATTCAACAACCTCAACATTGAATATCACCAACAAATTCAGCAACAACCTCAACTTTGAAAAACACAAAAAAGTTCAAAAAAAACCATTCATAACACCAACCAATTCACCAACAACCTCAATATTAAAAATCACCTACAAATTCAACGACCTCAACTTGAAAAAGACCAACAAATTAAACAACCTCAACTTTTAAAAATACAACCAAGTTCAAAAAAAACATTGATTACACGAACAAATTCAACAACAAGCTCAATATTGAAAATCACCAACAAATTCAACAACCTCAACATTGAATATCACCAACAAATTCAACAACAACGTAAACATTGAAAAACGCCAAAAAGTTCAAAAACTGTATATCACCAACAAATTCAGCAACAACCTCAACTTTGAAAAACACAAAAAAGTTAAAAAAAACATTGGTAACACTAACAAAATCAACATCAACCTCAATATTGAAAATCACCAACAAATTCAACGACCTCAACTTTGAAAAACACAAACAAATCCAACAACAACGTCAAAAATGAAAAAAAACCAACAAATTCAAAATCAACCTCAATTTTTAAAAGTACAAAAAAGTTCAACAAAATAAACATTGATAACATCAATAAATTCAGCAAAAACCTCAACTTTGAAAAACACAAAAAAGTTCAAAAAAACACATTGATAACACCAAAAATTCAACAACATCCTCAATATTGAAAATCACCAACAAATTCAACGACCTCAACTTTGAAAAACACCAACAAATTCAACAACAACCTCAACAATGAAAAACACCAACAAATTCAACAACAACCTCAACATTGAAAAACACGAACCAATGCAACAACAACCTCAACATTGAAAAACACCAACAACTTCAACAACAACCTCAACATTGAAAAACACCAACAAATACAACAACAACCTCAATATTGAAAATCACCAACAAATTCAACAACCTCAACATTGAATATCACCAACAAATACAGCAACAACCTCAACTTTGAAAAACACAAAAAAGTTAAAAAAAAACCATTCATAACACCAACAAATTCAACAACAACCTCAACATTGAAAAACACCAACAAATTCAACAACAAACTCAACAATGAAAAACACCAACAAATTCAACAATATCCTCAATATTGAAAATCACCAACCAATTCAACGACCTCAACAATGATAAACTTAAACAAATTCAACAACAACCTCAACATTGAAAAACAACAACAAATTCAACAACAACCACAACAATGAAAAACAGCAAAAAATTCAACAATAACCGCAACATTGAAAAATAACAAACAAATCAACAACAACTTCAACATTGAAAAACACAAAAAAGTTCAAAAAACAACACTGATAACACCAACAACTTCAACATTAACCTCAATATTGAAAATCACCAACAAATTCAACAACAACCTCAACATTGAAAAACGACAACAAAATCATCAACAACCTCAGTATTGAAAATCACCAGCAAATTCATCAACCTCAACATTGAATATCACCAACAAATTCAGCAACAACCTCAACATTGAAAAATGCCAACAAAATCATCAACAACCTCAGTATTGAAAATCACCAGCAAATTCATCAACCTCAACATTGAATATCACCAACAAATTCAGCAACAACCTCAACTTTGAAAAACACAAAGAGGTTTAAAAAAACCATTCATAACACCAACAAATTCAACAACAACCTCAATATTGGTAATCACCAACAAATTCAACAATCTCAACTGTGAAAAACACTAACAAATTAAACAAACAACCACAACTTTTAATAATACATACAAGTTGTAAAAAATAAACATTGATGACACTATCCAATTCAACAACAATCTCAATATTGAAAATCACCAACAAATTCATCAACAACCTCAACATTGAAAATCACCAACAAATTCAACAACCTCAACACTGAGTTTCACCAACAAATTCAGCAACAACCTCAACTTTGAAAAACACAAACAAGTTAAAAAAAAACCATTCATAACATCAACAAATTCACCAACAACCTCAATATTGAAAACCACCTACAAATTCAACGACCTCAACTTGAAAAAGACCAACAAATTAAACAACCTCAACTTTTAAAAATACAACCAAGTTCAACAAAAAAACATTGATTACACCAACAAATTCAACAACAAGCTCAATATTGAAAATCACCAACAAATTCAACGACCTCAGCTTTGAAAAACACCAACAAATTCAACAACATCAACATTGAAAAGCACCAATAAATTCAACAACAAACTCAACATTGAAAAGCAGCAACAAATTCAACAACGATCTCAACATTGAAAAACGTCAACAATTTCAGCAACAACCTCAATATTGAAAATCCCAACAAATTCAACAATAACTTCAACTTTTAAAAGTAGAAAAAAGTTCAACAAAATAAATGTTGATAACACGAACAAATTCATCAACATCCTCAATATTGAAAATCACCAGCAGATTCAACAACCTCAACATTGAAAAACACAAAACAGTTCAAAAGAAAACATTGATAACACCAACAAATTCAACAACAACCTCAACAATGAAAAACACCAACAAATTCAAACAACAACCTCAACATTTAAAAACACCAACAAATTAAACAGCAACCTCAACAATGAAAAAAACAAAAAATTCAACAACAACCTCAACGTTGAAAAATGCCAACAAATTCAACAACAACCTCAACAATGAAAAATATCAACAAATTCAAAATCAACCTCAACATTGAAAATCACCAGCAAATTCAACAACAACCTCAACATTGAAAAACATTAATAAGTTCAACAACATCCTTAACTTTTAAAAATACAAACAAGTTCAACAGCAACCTCAACAATCAAAAACACCAAAAAAATCAACAACAACCTCAACAATGAAAAACACCAACAAATTCAACAACAACCTCAACATTTAAAAATACAAAATAGTTCAAAAAATAACATTGATAACACCAACAAATTCAACAACAACCTCAACATTGAAAAACACCAACAAATTCAACAACAAGCTCAATATTGAAAATCACCAACAAATTCAGCAACAACCTCAACTTTGAAAAACACACAAAAGTTATAAAAAAAACCATTCATAACACCAACAAATTCAACAACAACCACAATATTGAAAATCACCAACAAATTCAACGTCCTCAACTATGAAAACACCAACAAATTAAACAACAACCTCATATTTTAAAAATACAAACAAGTTCAACAAAAAAAACATTGATAACTCCAACAAATTCAACAACAAACTCAACATTGAAAAACACCAACAAATTCAACAACCTCAACATATTCAACATCAACAAATTCAACAACCTCAACAAATTCAACAACATCCTTAACTTTTAAAAATACAAACATGTTCAACAACAACCTCAACAATGATAAACGGCAAAAAATTCAACAATAACCGCAACATTGAAAAATACCAACAAATTCAACAACAACCTCAGCATTGAAAATTACAATAAAGTTCAAAAAATAACATTGATAACACCAACAAGTTCAACAATAACCTCAACTTTGAAAAACACAAAAAAGTTAAAAAAAACCATTCATAACACCAACAAATTCAACAACAACCTCATTATTCAAATTCATCAACAAATTCAACGACCTCAACGTTGAAAAACACCAACAAATTAAACAACAAGCTCAACATTTAAAAGTACAAAAAAGTTCAACAAAGTAAACATTGATAACGCCAATAAATTCAACAAGAACCACAACATTTAAAAATACAAACAAGGTCAACAAAATTAACATTGATGACCCTATCCAATTCAACAAGAACCTCAACATTTAAAATGACCAAGAAATTCAGCAAGCTCAACACTGAAAAACACAAACAAATTCATCAACATCAACATTGAAAAACAATTTAAAAATTCAGCAACAACCTCAATCATTGATGACCCTATCCAATTCAACAACAACCTCAACATTTAAAATCACCAAGAAATTCAGCAAGCTCAACACTGAAAAACACAAACAAATTCAACAACATCAACATTGAAAAACAATTAAAAAATTCAGCAACAACCTCAAACATTGATGACCCTATTCAATTCAACGACAACCTCAACATTTAAAATCACCAAGAAATTCAGCAACAACCTCAACATCGAAAAACACCATCAAATTCAACAACAACCTCAACATTGAAAAACACCAACAAATACAACAACAACCTCAACATTGAAAAACACCAACAAATTCAAAATCAACCTCAACTTTTAAAAGTACAAAAAAGTTCAACAAAATAAACATTGATAACACCAATATATTCAGCAACAACCTCAACTTTGAAAATCACCAACAAATTCAACAACCTCAACATTGAAAAACACAAAAAAGTTCAAAAAATACCATTCATAACACCAACAAATTTAACAACAACCTTAATATTGAAAATCACCAACAAATTCAACGACCTCAACATTAAAAAAACCAACAAATTCAACAACAACCTCAATATTGAAAAACACCAACAAATTCAACAACAACCTCAACATTGAATAACACCAACAAATTCATCAACATCCTCAACATTGAAAAACACCAACAACTTCAACAACAACCTCAACAATGAAAAACACCAACAAATTCAAAATCAACCTCAAATTTAAAAAGTACAAAAAAGTTCAACAAAATAAATATTGAAAACACCAATATATTCAGCAACCACCTCAACTTTGAACATCACCAACAAATTCAACAACCTCAACATTGAAAAACCCCTGCAAATTCAACAACATCCTTAACTTTTAAAAATACAAACAAGTTCAACAAAAAACATTGATAACACCAACAAATTCAACAACAAACACAACAATGAAAAACACCAACAAATTCAACAGCAACCTCAACATTGAAGAACACCAACAAATTCAACAACAACCTCAACATTGAAAAACACCAACAAATTCAACAACAAACTCAACATTGAAAAACACCAACAGATTCAACAACATCCTCAATAATGAAAATCACCAACCAATTCAACGACCTCAACAAAGATAAACTTAAACAAATTCAACAATAACCTCAACATTGAAAAACGCCAACAAATTCATCAACAACCTCAGTATTGAAAATCACCAGCAAATTCAACAACCTTAACATTAAATAGCACCAACAAATTCAGCAACAAGCTCAATATTGAAAATCACCAACAAATTCAAAATCAACCTCAACTTTTAAAAATACAAAAAAAGTTCAACAAAATAAACATTGATAACACCAATACATTCAGCAACAACCTCAACATTGAAAAACACCAACAAATTCAACAACAACCTCAACATTGAAAAACAACAACAAATTCAACAACAACCACAACAATGAAAAACAGAAAAAAATTCAACAATAACCGCAACATTGAAAAATAACAAACAAATCAACAACAACCTCAACATTGAAAAATACAAAAAAGTTCAAAAAACAACACTGATAACACCATCAAATTCAACATTAACCTCAATATTGAAAATCACCAACAAATTCAACAACAACCTCAACATTGAAAAATGACAACAAAATCATCAACAACCTCAGTATTGAAAATCACCAGCAACTTCATCAACCTCAACATTGAATATCACCAACAAATTCAGCAACAACCTCAACTTTGAAAAACACAAAGAAGTTTAAAAAAAAACATTCATAACACCAACAAATTCAACAACAACCTCAATATTGATAATCACCAACATATTCAACGATCTCAACTGTGAAAAACACTAACAAATTAAACAACAACCACAACTTTTAATAATACATACAAGTTCTACAAAATAAACATTGATGACACTATCCAATTCAACAACAATCTCAATATTGAAAATCACCAACAAATTCATCAACAACCTCAACAGTGAAAAACACCAACACATTTAACATCAACCTCAACATTAAAAAATACCAACAAATTTAACAACAACCTCAACAATGAAAAGACCAAAATATTCAACAAAAACCTCACCATTGAAAAACACCAACAAATTCAACAACAACTGCAACATTGAAAAATACCAACAAATTCAACAACAACCTCAACATTGAAAAATACAAAAAAGTTCAAAAAATAACATTGATAACACCAACAAATTCAAAATCAACCTCAATATTGAAAATCACCAACAAATTCAACAACAACGTAAACATTGAAAAACGCCAAAAAATTCAAAAACTGTATATCACCAACAAATTCAGCAACAACCTCAACTTTAAAAAACACAAAAAAGTTAAAAAAAACCATTGGTAACACTAACAAATTCAACAACAACCTCAATATTGAAAATCACCGACAAATTCAACGACCTCAACATTGAAAGACACAAACAAATCCAACAGCAACGTCAAAATTGAAAAACACCAACAAATTCAAAATCAACCTCAATTTTTAAAAGTACAAAAAAGTTCAACAAAATAAACATTGATAACATCAATAAATTCAGCAAAAACCTCAACTTTGAAAAACACAAAAAAGTTAAAAAAAAACCATCGATAACACCAACAAATTCAACAACAACCTCAATATTGAAAATCACCAACAAATTCAACAACAACCTCAACATTGAAAAACACCAACAAAGTCAACAACAACCTCAACATTGAAAAACACCAACAAATACAACAACAATCTCAATATTGAAAATCACCAACAAATTCAACAACCTCAACATTGAATATCACCAACAAATTCAGCAACAACCTCAACTTTGAAAAACACAAAAAAGTTCAAAAAAAACCATTCATAACACCAACCAATTCACCAACAACCTCAATATTAAAAATCACCTACAAATTCAACGACCTCAACTTAAAAAAGACCAACAAATTAAACAACCTCAACTTTTAAAAATACAACCAAGTTCAAAAAAAAACATTGATTACACCAACAAATTCAACAACAAGCTCAATATTGAAAATCACCAACAAATTCAACGACCTCAGCTTTGAAAAACACCAACAAATTGAACAACATCAACATTGAAAAACACCAATAAATTCAACAACAAACTCTACATTGAAAAGCACCAACAAATTCAACAACAATCTCAACATTGAAAAACGCCAACAATTTCAGCAACATCCACAATATTGAAAATCCCAACAAATTCAACAATATCTTCAACTTTTAAAAGTACAAAAAAGTTCAACAAAATAAATGTTGATAACACGAACAAATTCATCAACATCCTCAATATTGAAAATCACAAGCAAATACAACAACCTCAACATTGAAAAACACCAACAAAGTCAACAACAACCTCAACATTGAAAAACACCAACAAATACAACAACAACCTCAATATTGAAAATCACCAACAAATTCAACAACCTCAACATTGAATATCACCAACAAATTCAGCAACAACCTCAACTTTGAAAAACACAAAAAAGTTCAAAAAAAACCATTCATAACACCAACCAATTCACCAACAACCTCAATATTAAAAATCACCTACAAATTCAACGACCTCAACTTGAAAAAGACCAACAAATTAAACAACCTCAACTTTTAAAAATACAACCAAGTTCAAAAAAAACATTGATTACACGAACAAATTCAACAACAAGCTCAATATTGAAAATCACCAACAAATTCAACAACCTCAACATTGAATATCACCAACAAATTCAACAACAACGTAAACATTGAAAAACGCCAAAAAGTTCAAAAACTGTATATCACCAACAAATTCAGCAACAACCTCAACTTTGAAAAACACAAAAAAGTTAAAAAAAACATTGGTAACACTAACAAAATCAACATCAACCTCAATATTGAAAATCACCAACAAATTCAACGACCTCAACTTTGAAAAACACAAACAAATCCAACAACAACGTCAAAAATGAAAAAAAACCAACAAATTCAAAATCAACCTCAATTTTTAAAAGTACAAAAAAGTTCAACAAAATAAACATTGATAACATCAATAAATTCAGCAAAAACCTCAACTTTGAAAAACACAAAAAAGTTCAAAAAAACACATTGATAACACCAAAAATTCAACAACATCCTCAATATTGAAAATCACCAACAAATTCAACGACCTCAACTTTGAAAAACACCAACAAATTCAACAACAACCTCAACAATGAAAAACACCAACAAATTCAACAACAACCTCAACATTGAAAAACACGAACCAATGCAACAACAACCTCAACATTGAAAAACACCAACAACTTCAACAACAACCTCAACATTGAAAAACACCAACAAATACAACAACAACCTCAATATTGAAAATCACCAACAAATTCAACAACCTCAACATTGAATATCACCAACAAATACAGCAACAACCTCAACTTTGAAAAACACAAAAAAGTTAAAAAAAAACCATTCATAACACCAACAAATTCAACAACAACCTCAACATTGAAAAACACCAACAAATTCAACAACAAACTCAACAATGAAAAACACCAACAAATTCAACAATATCCTCAATATTGAAAATCACCAACCAATTCAACGACCTCAACAATGATAAACTTAAACAAATTCAACAACAACCTCAACATTGAAAAACAACAACAAATTCAACAACAACCACAACAATGAAAAACAGCAAAAAATTCAACAATAACCGCAACATTGAAAAATAACAAACAAATCAACAACAACTTCAACATTGAAAAACACAAAAAAGTTCAAAAAACAACACTGATAACACCAACAACTTCAACATTAACCTCAATATTGAAAATCACCAACAAATTCAACAACAACCTCAACATTGAAAAACGACAACAAAATCATCAACAACCTCAGTATTGAAAATCACCAGCAAATTCATCAACCTCAACATTGAATATCACCAACAAATTCAGCAACAACCTCAACATTGAAAAATGCCAACAAAATCATCAACAACCTCAGTATTGAAAATCACCAGCAAATTCATCAACCTCAACATTGAATATCACCAACAAATTCAGCAACAACCTCAACTTTGAAAAACACAAAGAGGTTTAAAAAAACCATTCATAACACCAACAAATTCAACAACAACCTCAATATTGGTAATCACCAACAAATTCAACAATCTCAACTGTGAAAAACACTAACAAATTAAACAAACAACCACAACTTTTAATAATACATACAAGTTGTAAAAAATAAACATTGATGACACTATCCAATTCAACAACAATCTCAATATTGAAAATCACCAACAAATTCATCAACAACCTCAACATTGAAAATCACCAACAAATTCAACAACCTCAACACTGAGTTTCACCAACAAATTCAGCAACAACCTCAACTTTGAAAAACACAAACAAGTTAAAAAAAAACCATTCATAACATCAACAAATTCACCAACAACCTCAATATTGAAAACCACCTACAAATTCAACGACCTCAACTTGAAAAAGACCAACAAATTAAACAACCTCAACTTTTAAAAATACAACCAAGTTCAACAAAAAAACATTGATTACACCAACAAATTCAACAACAAGCTCAATATTGAAAATCACCAACAAATTCAACGACCTCAGCTTTGAAAAACACCAACAAATTCAACAACATCAACATTGAAAAGCACCAATAAATTCAACAACAAACTCAACATTGAAAAGCAGCAACAAATTCAACAACGATCTCAACATTGAAAAACGTCAACAATTTCAGCAACAACCTCAATATTGAAAATCCCAACAAATTCAACAATAACTTCAACTTTTAAAAGTAGAAAAAAGTTCAACAAAATAAATGTTGATAACACGAACAAATTCATCAACATCCTCAATATTGAAAATCACCAGCAGATTCAACAACCTCAACATTGAAAAACACAAAACAGTTCAAAAGAAAACATTGATAACACCAACAAATTCAACAACAACCTCAACAATGAAAAACACCAACAAATTCAAACAACAACCTCAACATTTAAAAACACCAACAAATTAAACAGCAACCTCAACAATGAAAAAAACAAAAAATTCAACAACAACCTCAACGTTGAAAAATGCCAACAAATTCAACAACAACCTCAACAATGAAAAATATCAACAAATTCAAAATCAACCTCAACATTGAAAATCACCAGCAAATTCAACAACAACCTCAACATTGAAAAACATTAATAAGTTCAACAACATCCTTAACTTTTAAAAATACAAACAAGTTCAACAGCAACCTCAACAATCAAAAACACCAAAAAAATCAACAACAACCTCAACAATGAAAAACACCAACAAATTCAACAACAACCTCAACATTTAAAAATACAAAATAGTTCAAAAAATAACATTGATAACACCAACAAATTCAACAACAACCTCAACATTGAAAAACACCAACAAATTCAACAACAAGCTCAATATTGAAAATCACCAACAAATTCAGCAACAACCTCAACTTTGAAAAACACACAAAAGTTATAAAAAAAACCATTCATAACACCAACAAATTCAACAACAACCACAATATTGAAAATCACCAACAAATTCAACGTCCTCAACTATGAAAACACCAACAAATTAAACAACAACCTCATATTTTAAAAATACAAACAAGTTCAACAAAAAAAACATTGATAACTCCAACAAATTCAACAACAAACTCAACATTGAAAAACACCAACAAATTCAACAACCTCAACATATTCAACATCAACAAATTCAACAACCTCAACAAATTCAACAACATCCTTAACTTTTAAAAATACAAACATGTTCAACAACAACCTCAACAATGATAAACGGCAAAAAATTCAACAATAACCGCAACATTGAAAAATACCAACAAATTCAACAACAACCTCAGCATTGAAAATTACAATAAAGTTCAAAAAATAACATTGATAACACCAACAAGTTCAACAATAACCTCAACTTTGAAAAACACAAAAAAGTTAAAAAAAACCATTCATAACACCAACAAATTCAACAACAACCTCATTATTCAAATTCATCAACAAATTCAACGACCTCAACGTTGAAAAACACCAACAAATTAAACAACAAGCTCAACATTTAAAAGTACAAAAAAGTTCAACAAAGTAAACATTGATAACGCCAATAAATTCAACAAGAACCACAACATTTAAAAATACAAACAAGGTCAACAAAATTAACATTGATGACCCTATCCAATTCAACAAGAACCTCAACATTTAAAATGACCAAGAAATTCAGCAAGCTCAACACTGAAAAACACAAACAAATTCATCAACATCAACATTGAAAAACAATTTAAAAATTCAGCAACAACCTCAATCATTGATGACCCTATCCAATTCAACAACAACCTCAACATTTAAAATCACCAAGAAATTCAGCAAGCTCAACACTGAAAAACACAAACAAATTCAACAACATCAACATTGAAAAACAATTAAAAAATTCAGCAACAACCTCAAACATTGATGACCCTATTCAATTCAACGACAACCTCAACATTTAAAATCACCAAGAAATTCAGCAACAACCTCAACATCGAAAAACACCATCAAATTCAACAACAACCTCAACATTGAAAAACACCAACAAATACAACAACAACCTCAACATTGAAAAACACCAACAAATTCAAAATCAACCTCAACTTTTAAAAGTACAAAAAAGTTCAACAAAATAAACATTGATAACACCAATATATTCAGCAACAACCTCAACTTTGAAAATCACCAACAAATTCAACAACCTCAACATTGAAAAACACAAAAAAGTTCAAAAAATACCATTCATAACACCAACAAATTTAACAACAACCTTAATATTGAAAATCACCAACAAATTCAACGACCTCAACATTAAAAAAACCAACAAATTCAACAACAACCTCAATATTGAAAAACACCAACAAATTCAACAACAACCTCAACATTGAATAACACCAACAAATTCATCAACATCCTCAACATTGAAAAACACCAACAACTTCAACAACAACCTCAACAATGAAAAACACCAACAAATTCAAAATCAACCTCAAATTTAAAAAGTACAAAAAAGTTCAACAAAATAAATATTGAAAACACCAATATATTCAGCAACCACCTCAACTTTGAACATCACCAACAAATTCAACAACCTCAACATTGAAAAACCCCTGCAAATTCAACAACATCCTTAACTTTTAAAAATACAAACAAGTTCAACAAAAAACATTGATAACACCAACAAATTCAACAACAAACACAACAATGAAAAACACCAACAAATTCAACAGCAACCTCAACATTGAAGAACACCAACAAATTCAACAACAACCTCAACATTGAAAAACACCAACAAATTCAACAACAAACTCAACATTGAAAAACACCAACAGATTCAACAACATCCTCAATAATGAAAATCACCAACCAATTCAACGACCTCAACAAAGATAAACTTAAACAAATTCAACAATAACCTCAACATTGAAAAACGCCAACAAATTCATCAACAACCTCAGTATTGAAAATCACCAGCAAATTCAACAACCTTAACATTAAATAGCACCAACAAATTCAGCAACAAGCTCAATATTGAAAATCACCAACAAATTCAAAATCAACCTCAACTTTTAAAAATACAAAAAAAGTTCAACAAAATAAACATTGATAACACCAATACATTCAGCAACAACCTCAACATTGAAAAACACCAACAAATTCAACAACAACCTCAACATTGAAAAACAACAACAAATTCAACAACAACCACAACAATGAAAAACAGAAAAAAATTCAACAATAACCGCAACATTGAAAAATAACAAACAAATCAACAACAACCTCAACATTGAAAAATACAAAAAAGTTCAAAAAACAACACTGATAACACCATCAAATTCAACATTAACCTCAATATTGAAAATCACCAACAAATTCAACAACAACCTCAACATTGAAAAATGACAACAAAATCATCAACAACCTCAGTATTGAAAATCACCAGCAACTTCATCAACCTCAACATTGAATATCACCAACAAATTCAGCAACAACCTCAACTTTGAAAAACACAAAGAAGTTTAAAAAAAAACATTCATAACACCAACAAATTCAACAACAACCTCAATATTGATAATCACCAACATATTCAACGATCTCAACTGTGAAAAACACTAACAAATTAAACAACAACCACAACTTTTAATAATACATACAAGTTCTACAAAATAAACATTGATGACACTATCCAATTCAACAACAATCTCAATATTGAAAATCACCAACAAATTCATCAACAACCTCAACAGTGAAAAACACCAACACATTTAACATCAACCTCAACATTAAAAAATACCAACAAATTTAACAACAACCTCAACAATGAAAAGACCAAAATATTCAACAAAAACCTCACCATTGAAAAACACCAACAAATTCAACAACAACTGCAACATTGAAAAATACCAACAAATTCAACAACAACCTCAACATTGAAAAATACAAAAAAGTTCAAAAAATAACATTGATAACACCAACAAATTCAAAATCAACCTCAATATTGAAAATCACCAACAAATTCAACAACAACGTAAACATTGAAAAACGCCAAAAAATTCAAAAACTGTATATCACCAACAAATTCAGCAACAACCTCAACTTTAAAAAACACAAAAAAGTTAAAAAAAAACATTGGTAACACTAACAAATTCAACAACAACCTCAATATTGAAAATCACCGACAAATTCAACGACCTCAACATTGAAAGACACAAACAAATCCAACAGCAACGTCAAAATTGAAAAACACCAACAAATTCAAAATCAACCTCAATTTTTAAAAGTACAAAAAAGTTCAACAAAATAAACATTGATAACATCAATAAATTCAGCAAAAACCTCAACTTTGAAAAACACAAAAAAGTTAAAAAAAAACCATCGATAACACCAACAAATTCAACAACAACCTCAATATTGAAAATCACCAACAAATTCAACAACAACCTCAACATTGAAAAACACCAACAAAGTCAACAACAACCTCAACATTGAAAAACACCAACAAATACAACAACAATCTCAATATTGAAAATCACCAACAAATTCAACAACCTCAACATTGAATATCACCAACAAATTCAGCAACAACCTCAACTTTGAAAAACACAAAAAAGTTCAAAAAAAACCATTCATAACACCAACCAATTCACCAACAACCTCAATATTAAAAATCACCTACAAATTCAACGACCTCAACTTAAAAAAGACCAACAAATTAAACAACCTCAACTTTTAAAAATACAACCAAGTTCAAAAAAAAACATTGATTACACCAACAAATTCAACAACAAGCTCAATATTGAAAATCACCAACAAATTCAACGACCTCAGCTTTGAAAAACACCAACAAATTGAACAACATCAACATTGAAAAACACCAATAAATTCAACAACAAACTCTACATTGAAAAGCACCAACAAATTCAACAACAATCTCAACATTGAAAAACGCCAACAATTTCAGCAACATCCACAATATTGAAAATCCCAACAAATTCAACAATATCTTCAACTTTTAAAAGTACAAAAAAGTTCAACAAAATAAATGTTGATAACACGAACAAATTCATCAACATCCTCAATATTGAAAATCACCAGCAAATTCAACAATCTCAACATTGAAAAACACAAAACATTTCAAAAGATAATATTGATAACACCAACAAATTCAACAACATCAACATTGAAAAACACCAACAAATTTAACAACAACCTCAACAAGGAAAAACACCAACAAATTCAAGCAACAACCTCAACATTTAAAAACACCAACAAATTAAACAGCAACCTCAACAATGAAAAAAAAAATTCAACAACAACCTCAACATTGAAAATCACCAACAAATTCAACAACAACCTCAACGTTGAAAAATGCCAACAAATTCAACAACAACCTCAACAATGAAAAACACCAACAAGTTCAACGACCTCAACTTTGAAAAAAACCAGCAAATTAAACTACAACCTCAACTTTTAAAAAAACAAACAAGTTCAACTAAAATTCAACAACAACCTCAACTTTGAAAAACAAGAACAAATTTAACAACAACCTTAACAATGGAAACACCAAAAAATTCAACAAATACCCCACCATTGAAAAACACCGAGAAATTCAGCAACAACCTCAATTTTGAAAAACACAAAAAAGTTAAAAAAAAAACATTCATAACACCAACAAATTCAACAACAAACTCAATATTGAAATTCACCAACAAACTCAACGACCTAAACTTTGAACAACGCCAAGAAATTAAACAACAACCTCAACTTTTAAATGTAAAAAAAAGTTCAACAAAATAAACATTGATGCCAATATCCAATTCAACAAGAACCTCAACATTTAAATTCACCAACAAATTCAGCAACCTCAACACTGAAAATCACATACAAATTCAAGAAAAACATCAACATTGAAAAACAATAAAAAATTCAGCAATAACCTCAACTTTTAAAAGTAAAAAAAAGTTCAACAAAATAAACATTAACATCACCAACAAATTCAACAACAACCTCAACGTTGAAAAACACCAACAAATTTAACAACAACCTCAACAATGAAAGCACCAAAAAAATCAACAAAAACCTCACCATTGTAAAACACCAACAAATTCAACAACAACCTCAACATTGAAAAACACCAACAAATTCAACAACCTCAACAATGAATAATACCAACAAATTCAGCAAGAACCTCAACTTTGAAAAACACAAACAAGTTTTCAAAAAGCCATTGATAACACCAACAAATTCAACAACACCCTCAATATTGAACATCACCAACAAATTCAACGACCTCAACCTAGAAAAACTCCAACAAAATCAACAACAACCCCAACTTTTAAAAATACAAACAAGTTCAACAAAAAAACTTTGATAACACCAACAAATTCAACAACAACCTCATCTTTCAAAAGTACAAAAAAGTTGAAAAAAGAACATTGATAACTTCAACAAATTCAACAACAACCTCAACATTGAAAGACAACAAAAAATTTAACAACAACCTCAACAATGAAAACACGAACAAATTCAAAATCAACTTCAACTTTTAAAAGTACAAAAAAGTTCAACAAAATAAGCATTGATAACATCAATAATATCACCAACAAATTCAACAACGTCAATATTGAAAATCACCAACAAATTCAACAACAACCTCAAATTTTAAAATTACAAAAAAGTTGAAAAAAGTACATGATAACACCAACAAATTGCACAACAACCTCAACATTGAAAAACGCCAACAAATTCAACAATAACCTCAACAATGAAAAACACCAAAACATTCAAAATCAACCTCACCTTTTAAAAGTACAAAAAAGTTCAACAAAATAAACAGTGATAACACCAATAAATTCAGCAACAACCTCAACTTTGAAAAATACAAAAAAGATTTAAAAAAAACATTGATAACACCAACAAATTCAACGTCCTCAACATTGAAAAACGCCAACAAATTCAACAACAACCTCAACACTGAATATGACAAACAAATTCAGCAACAACATCAACTTTGAAAAACACAAACAAGTTCTAAAAAAACCATTGATAACACCATCAAATTCAACAACAATCTCAATATTGAAGATCACCAACAGATTCAACGACCTCAACTTTGAAAAACACCAACAAATTCAACAAAAACCACAACTTTTAAAAATACAAAAAAGTTCAACAAAAAAACGTTGATAACACCAACAAATTCAACAACAACCTCATCTTTTAAAAGTACAAAAATTTGAAAAAAGGAACATTGATAACACCAACAAATTCAACAACCTCAACAATGGGATAAACACCGACAAATTCAGCAATAACCTCTACAATGAAAAACACCAACACATTCAAAATCAACTTCAACTTTTAAAAGTACAAAAAAGTTCATCAAATTAAACATTGATTACACCAATAATTTCATCAACAACCTCATCTTTGAACAACGTAAAAACGTTCCAAAAAAACCATTGATTTCACCAACAAATTCAACAACAACGTCAATATTGAAAATCACCAACAAATTCAACAACAACCTCATCATTGAAAAATACCAACAAATTCAACAAGAACCTCAACTTTTAAAAGTACAAAAACGTTGAAAAAAGAACATTGATAACACCAACAAATTCAACAACAACCTCAACAATGAAAACACCAAAAAATTCAACAACAACCTCAACGTTGAAAAATGCCAACAAATTCAACAACAACCTCAACAATGAAAAACACCAACAAGTTTAACGATTTCAACTTTGAAAAACACCAACAAATTAAACCACAACCTCAACTTTTAAAAATACAAACAAGTTCAACAAAAATTCAACAACAACCTCAACTTTGAAAAACAACAACAAATTTAACAACAACCTCAACAATGGAAACACAAAAAATTCAACAAATACCCCACCATTGAAAAACACCAACAAATTCAGCAACAACCTTAATTTTGAAAAACACAAAAAAGTTAAAAATAAACAGTGATAACACCAATAAATTCAGCAACAACCTCAACTTTGAACAGCACAAAAACGTTCCAATAAAACCATTGATATCACCAGCAAATTCAACAACAGCGTCAATATTGAAAACCACCAACAAATTCAACAACAACCTCAATATTGAAAATCACCAGCAAATTCAACAACAACCGCAACGTTGAAAAACAACAACAAATTTAACAACAACCTCAACAACGAAAACACCAAAAAATTCACCAAAAACCTCACCATGGAAAAACACCAACAAATTCAACAACAACCTCAACATTGAACAAAACAAAAATGTTCCAAAAAAACCATTGATAACACCAACAAATTCAACAACAACGACAATATTGAAAATCACCAACAAATTAAATAACAACCTCAATATTGAACATCACCATCACATTCAACAACATCCTCATCATTGAAAAACACCAACAAATTCAACAACAACCTCAACTTTTAAAATTACAAAAAAGTTGAAAAAAGAACATTGATAACAGAAACAAATTCCAGAACAACCTCAACATTGACAAACATCAACAAATTTAACAACAACCTCAACAATGAAAACACCAACAAATTCAACAAAAACCTCAAAATTGAAAAACGCCAACAAATTCAACAATAACCTCAACAATGAAAAACACCAAAACATTCAAAATCAACCTCACCATTTAAAAGTACAAAAAAGTTCAACAAAATAAACAGTGATAACACCAATAAATTCAGCAACAACCTCAACTTTGAAAAACACAAACAAGATAAAAAAAACCCATTGATAACACCAACAAATTCAACAACAACTTCAATATTGAAAATCACCAACAAATTCAACAACAACCTCAACATTGAAAATCACCAACAAATTCAACGACCACAACTATAATAAACACCAACAAATTCAACAACAAACTGAACTTTTAAAAATACAAACAAATTCAACAAAATAACATTGATAACGCCAACAAATTCAACAACAACCTCATCTTTTAAAAGTACAAAAAAGTTGAAAAAAGAACATTGATAACACCAACAAATTCAACAAGAACCTCAACAATGAAAAACACCAACAAATTCAACAACAACCTGAACAATGAAAAACAAAAAAAAATTCAAAATCAACTTTAACTTTTATAAGTACAAAAAAGTTCAGCAAAATAAACATTGATTACACCAATAATTTCAGCAACAACCTCAAATTTGAACAACACCAAAACGTTCCAATAAAACCATTGATATCACCAACAAATTCAACAACAACGTCAATATTGAAAATCACCAACACATTCAAAGTCTTCAACATTGAAAAACGCCAACAAATTCAACAACAACATCAACACTGAATAGCACCAACAAATTCTGAAACAACCTCAACTTTGAAAAACACAAACAAGTTCTAAAAAAACCATTGATAACACCAACAAATTAAATAACAACCCCAATATTGAAAATCACCAACAAATTCAACGGCCTCAACTTTGAAAAACACCAACAAATTCAACAACAACCTCAACTTTTAAAAATACAAACAAGTTCAACAAAAAAACATTGAAAACACCAACAAATTCAACAACAACCTCTTCTTTTAAAAGTACAAAAAAGTTGAAAAAAGAACATTGATAACACCAACAAATTCAACAACAAAGTCAACAATGAAAAACACCAACAAATTCAAAATCAACTTCAACTTTTAAAAGTACATAAAAGTTCAACAAAATAAACATTGATAACACCAATAATTTCAGCAACAACCTCAACTTTGAACAACACAAAAAAGTTCCAAAAATACCATTGATAACACCAACAAATTCAACAACAATGTCAATACTGAAAATCACCAACAAATTCAACAACAACCTCAATATTGAAAATCACCAACAAATTCCACAACAACCTCACCATTGAAACACACCAACAAATTCAACAACAACCTCAACATTGAAAAATACCAACAAATTCAACAAAAAATCAAGATTGAAAAATACAAAAAACAAGATTGATAACACCAAAAATTCAACAACAATCTCAATATTGAAAATCACCAGCAAATTCAACGACCTCAACTTTGAAAAGCACCAATAAATTGAACAACAACGTCAACAATGAAAAACACCAACAAATTCAAAATCAACCTCAATTTTTAAAAGTACAATAAAGTTCAACAAAATAAACATTGATAACACCAATAAATTCAACAATAACGCCAACTTTTAAAAATACAAACAAGTTCAACAAAAAAAACTTTGACGACACTACCCAATTTAACAACAACCTCAACATTTAAAATCACTAACAAATTCAGCAACCTCAACACTGAAAATCACTAACAAAAAAAATATTGATAACAAAAGCAAATTCAAAAACAAACTCTATATTGAAAATCACCAACAAATTCAACAACAACCACATCATTGAAAAACACCAACAAAATCATCATCAACCTCAACTTTTAAAAGTACAAAAAAGTTGAAAAAAGAACATTGATAACACCAACAAATTCCACAACAACCTCATCATTGAAAAACAACAACAAATTTAACAACAACCTCAACAATGAAAACACCAAAAAATTCAATAACAACCTCAACATTGAAAAATGCCAACAAATTCAACAACAACCTCAACAATGAAAAACACCAACAAATTCAAAATCTACTTCAACTTTTAAAAGTACAAAAAAGTTCAACAAAATAAACATTGATAACACCAATAATCTCAGCAACAACCTCAACTTTGAACAACACAAAAAAGTGCCAAAAAAACCATTGATATCACCAACAAATTCAACAACAACGTCAATATTGAAAATCACCAACAAATTCTACAAAATCAACATTGAAAAACACCAGCAAATTCAACAACAACCTCAATATTGAAAATCACCAGCAAATTCAACAACAACCTCATCATTGAAAAACAGCAACAAATTCAACAACAACCTCAACATTGAAAATCAACAACAAATTTAACAACAACCTCAACAATGAAAACACCAAAAAATTCAACAAAAGCATCACCATTGAGAAACACCAACAAATTCAACAACAACCTCAACATTGGAAAACGCCAACAAATTTAACAATAAGCTCAACAATGAAAAACATCAAAACATTCAAAATGAACCTCAACTTTTAAAAGTACAAAAAAGTTCATCAAAATAAACAGTGATAACACCAATAAATTCAGCAACAACCTCAACCTTGAAAAACACAAAAAAAAATTAAAAAAAACATTGATAACACCAACAAATTCAACAACAACATCAACACTGAATAGCACCAACAAATTCAGCAAAAACCTCACCTTTCAAAAACACAAACAAGTTCTAAAAACACCATTGATAACACCAACAAATTCAACAACAACCTCAATATTGAAAATCACCAACAAATTCAACGGCCTCAACTTTGAAAAAGACCAACAAATTCAACAACAACCTCAACTTTTAAAAATACAAACAAGTTCAACAAAAAAAACATTGAAAACACCAACAAATTCAACAATAACCTCATCTTTTAAAAGTACAAAAAAGTTGAAAAAAGAACATTGATAACACCAACAAATTCAACAAGAAAGTCAACAATGAAAAACACCAACAAATTCAACAACAACCTCAACAATGAAAAACACCAACAAATTCAACAACAACCTCAACATTGAAAAACGGCAACAAATTCAACAATAACCTCAACAATGAAAAACACCAAAACATTCAAAATCAACCTCAACGTTTAAAGTACAAAAAAGTTGAAAAAAGAACATTGATAACAACAACAAATTTAACAACAACCTCAACAATGAAAACACCAAAAAATTCAACAAAAACCTCACCATTGAAAAACACCAACAAATTCAACAACAACCACAACATTGAAATTCGCCAACATATTCAACAACAACCTCAACATTGAAAAACGCCAACAAATTCAACCATAACCTCAACAATGAAAAACACCAAAACATTCAAAATCAACCTCAACTTTTAAAAGTACAAAAAAGTTCAACAAAATAAACAGTGATAACACCAATAAATTCAGCAACAACCTCAACTTTGAAAAACACAAAAAATATCAAAAGAAACCATTGATAACATCAACAAATTCAACAACAACTTCAATATTGATAATCACCAACACATTCAAAGTTCTCAACATTGAAAAACGCCAACAAATTCAACAACAACATCAACACTGAATAGCACCAACAAATTCTGAAACAACCTCAACTTTGAAAAACACAAACAAGTTCTAAAAAAACCATTGATAACACCAACAAATTAAATAACAACCCCAATATTGAAAATCACCAACAAATTCAACGGCCTCAACTTTGAAAAACACCAACAAATTCAACAACAACCTCAACTTTTAAAAATACAAACAAGTTCAACAAAAAAACATTGATAACACCAACAAATTCAACAACAAAGTCAACAATGAAAAACACCAACAAATTCAAAATCAACTTCAACTTTTAAAAGTACATAAAAGTTCAACAAAATAAACATTGATAACACCAATAATTTCAGCAACAACCTCAACTTTGAACAACACAAAAAAGTTCCAAAAATACCATTGATAACACCAACAAATTCAACAACAATGTCAATACTGAAAATCACCAACAAATTCAACAACAACCTCAATATTGAAAATCACCAACAAATTCCACAACAACCTCACCATTGAAACACACCAACAAATTCAACAACAACCTCAACATTGAAAAATACCAACAAATTCAACAAAAAATCAAGATTGAAAAATACAAAAAAAAAGATTGATAACACCAAAAATTCAACAACAATCTCAATATTGAAAATCACCAGCAAATTCAACGACCTCAACTTTGAAAAAGACCAACAAATTCAACAACAACCTCAACTTTTAAAAATACAAACAAGTTCAACAAAAAAAACATTGAAAACACCAACAAATTCAACAACAACCTCATCTTTTAAAAGTACAAAAAAGTTGAAAAAAGAACATTGATAACACCAACAAATTCAACAAGAAAGTCAACAATGAAAAACACCAACAAATTCAACAACAACCTCAACAATGAAAAACACCAACAAATTCAACAACAACCTCAACATTGAAAAACGGCAACAAATTCAACAATAACCTCAACAATGAAAAACACCAAAACATTCAAAATCAACCTCAACGTTTAAAGTACAAAAAAGTTGAAAAAAGAACATTGATAACAACAACAAATTTAACAACAACCTCAACAATGAAAACACCAAAAAATTCAACAAAAACCTCACCATTGAAAAACACCAACAAATTCAACAACAACCACAACATTGAAATTCGCCAACATATTCAACAACAACCTCAACATTGAAAAACGCCAACAAATTCAACCATAACCTCAACAATGAAAAACACCAAAACATTCAAAATCAACCTCAACTTTTAAAAGTACAAAAAAGTTCAACAAAATAAACAGTGATAACACCAATAAATTCAGCAACAACCTCAACTTTGAAAAACACAAAAAATATCAAAAGAAACCATTGATAACATCAACAAATTCAACAACAACTTCAATATTGATAATCACCAACACATTCAAAGTTCTCAACATTGAAAAACGCCAACAAATTCAACAACAACATCAACACTGAATAGCACCAACAAATTCTGAAACAACCTCAACTTTGAAAAACACAAACAAGTTCTAAAAAAACCATTGATAACACCAACAAATTAAATAACAACCCCAATATTGAAAATCACCAACAAATTCAACGGCCTCAACTTTGAAAAACACCAACAAATTCAACAACAACCTCAACTTTTAAAAATACAAACAAGTTCAACAAAAAAACATTGATAACACCAACAAATTCAACAACAAAGTCAACAATGAAAAACACCAACAAATTCAAAATCAACTTCAACTTTTAAAAGTACATAAAAGTTCAACAAAATAAACATTGATAACACCAATAATTTCAGCAACAACCTCAACTTTGAACAACACAAAAAAGTTCCAAAAATACCATTGATAACACCAACAAATTCAACAACAATGTCAATACTGAAAATCACCAACAAATTCAACAACAACCTCAATATTGAAAATCACCAACAAATTCCACAACAACCTCACCATTGAAACACACCAACAAATTCAACAACAACCTCAACATTGAAAAATACCAACAAATTCAACAAAAAATCAAGATTGAAAAATACAAAAAAAAAGATTGATAACACCAAAAATTCAACAACAATCTCAATATTGAAAATCACCAGCAAATTCAACGACCTCAACTTTGAAAAAGACCAACAAATTCAACAACAACCTCAACTTTTAAAAATACAAACAAGTTCAACAAAAAAAACATTGAAAACACCAACAAATTCAACAACAACCTCATCTTTTAAAAGTACAAAAAAGTTGAAAAAAGAACATTGATAACACCAACAAATTCAACAAGAAAGTCAACAATGAAAAACACCAACAAATTCAACAACAACCTCAACAATGAAAAACACCAACAAATTCAACAACAACCTCAACATTGAAAAACGGCAACAAATTCAACAATAACCTCAACAATGAAAAACACCAAAACATTCAAAATCAACCTCAACGTTTAAAGTACAAAAAAGTTGAAAAAAGAACATTGATAACAACAACAAATTTAACAACAACCTCAACAATGAAAACACCAAAAAATTCAACAAAAACCTCACCATTGAAAAACACCAACAAATTCAACAACAACCACAACATTGAAATTCGCCAACATATTCAACAACAACCTCAACATTGAAAAACGCCAACAAATTCAACCATAACCTCAACAATGAAAAACACCAAAACATTCAAAATCAACCTCAACTTTTAAAAGTACAAAAAAGTTCAACAAAATAAACAGTGATAACACCAATAAATTCAGCAACAACCTCAACTTTGAAAAACACAAAAAATATCAAAAGAAACCATTGATAACATCAACAAATTCAACAACAACTTCAATATTGATAATCACCAACACATTCAAAGTTCTCAACATTGAAAAACGCCAACAAATTCAACAACAACATCAACACTGAATAGCACCAACAAATTCTGAAACAACCTCAACTTTGAAAAACACAAACAAGTTCTAAAAAAACCATTGATAACACCAACAAATTAAATAACAACCCCAATATTGAAAATCACCAACAAATTCAACGGCCTCAACTTTGAAAAACACCAACAAATTCAACAACAACCTCAACTTTTAAAAATACAAACAAGTTCAACAAAAAAACATTGATAACACCAACAAATTCAACAACAAAGTCAACAATGAAAAACACCAACAAATTCAAAATCAACTTCAACTTTTAAAAGTACATAAAAGTTCAACAAAATAAACATTGATAACACCAATAATTTCAGCAACAACCTCAACTTTGAACAACACAAAAAAGTTCCAAAAATACCATTGATAACACCAACAAATTCAACAACAATGTCAATACTGAAAATCACCAACAAATTCAACAACAACCTCAATATTGAAAATCACCAACAAATTCCACAACAACCTCACCATTGAAACACACCAACAAATTCAACAACAACCTCAACATTGAAAAATACCAACAAATTCAACAAAAAATCAAGATTGAAAAATACAAAAAAAAAGATTGATAACACCAAAAATTCAACAACAATCTCAATATTGGAAATCACCAGCAAATTCAACGACCTCAACTTTGAAAAGCACCAATAAATTCAACAACAACGTCAACAATGAAAAACACCAACAAATTCAAAATCAACCTCAATTTTTAAAAGTACAATAAAGTTCAACAAAATAAACATTGATAACACCAATAAATTCAACAATAACGCCAACTTTTAAAAAGTTCAACAAAAAAAACTTTGACGACACTACCCAATTTAACAACAACCTCAACATTTAAAATCACTAACAAATTCAGCAACCTCAACACTGAAAATCACTAACAAAAAAAATATTGATAACAAAAGCAAATTCAAAAACAAACTCTATATTGAAAATCACCAACAAATTCAACAACAACCACATCATTGAAAAACACCAACAAAATCATCAACAACCTCAACTTTTAAAAGTACAAAAAAGTTGAAAAAAGAACATTGATAACACCAACAAATTCCACAACAAACTCATCATTGAAAAACAACAACAAATTTAACAACAACCTCAACAATGAAAACACCAAAAAATTCAATAACAACCTCAACATTGAAAAATGCCAACAAATTCAACAACAACCTCAACAATGAAAAACACCAACAAATTCAAAATCTACTTCAACTTTTAAAAGTACAAAAAAGTTCAACAAAATAAACATTGATAACACCAATAATCTCAGCAACAACCTCAACTTTGAACAACACAAAAAAGTGCCAAAAAAACCATTGATATCACCAACAAATTCAACAACAACGTCAATATTGAAAATCACCAACAAATTCTACAAAATCAACATTGAAAAACACCAGCAAATTCAACAACAACCTCAATATTGAAAATCACCAGCAAATTCAACAACAACCTCATCATTGAAAAACAGCAACAAATTCAACAACAACCTCAACATTGAAAATCAACAACAAATTTAACAACAACCTCAACAATGAAAACACCAAAAAATTCAACAAAAGCATCACCATTGAGAAACACCAACAAATTCAACAACAACCTCAACATTGGAAAACGCCAACAAATTTAACAATAAGCTCAACAATGAAAAACATCAAAACATTCAAAATGAACCTCAACTTTTAAAAGTAGAAAAAAGTTGAAAAAAGAACATTGATAACACCAACAAATTCAACAAGAAAGTCAACAATGAAAAACACCAGCATATTCAACAACAACCTCAACAATGAAAAACACCAACAAATTCAACAACAACCTCAAGATTGAAAAACACAACAAATTCAACAATAACCTCAACAGTGAGAAACACCAAAACATTCAAAATCAACCTCAACTTTTAAAAGTACAAAAAAGTTCAACAAAATAAACAGTGATAACACCAAAAAATTCAGCAACAACCTCAACTTTGAAAAACACAAAAACTATCAAAAGAAACCATTGATAACATCAACAAATTCAACAACAACTTCAATATTGATAATCACCAACAAATTCAACGTCCTCAACATTGAAAAACGCCAACAAATTCAACAACAATCTCAACATTGAAAAACGCCAACAAATTCAACAATAACCTCAACAGTGAGAAACAGCAAAACATTCAAAATCAACCTCAACTTTTGAAAGTACAAAAAAGATCAACAAAATAAACAGTGATAACACCAATAAATTCAGCAACAACCTCAACTTTGAAAAACACAAAAAATATCAAAAGAAACCATTGATAACATCAACAAATTCAACAACAACTTCAATATTGATAATCACCAACAAATTCAACGTCCTCAACATTGAAAAACGCCAACAAATTCAACAACAACCTTAACATTGAAAAACGGCAACAAATTCAACAATAACCTCAACAATGAAAAACACCAAAACATTCAAAATCAACCTCAACTTTTAAAAGTACAAAAAAGTTCAAAAAAATGAACAGTGATAACACCAATAAATTCAGCAACAACCTCAACTTTGAAAAACACAAAAAAGATCAAAAGATACCATTGATAACACCAACAAATTCAACAACAACGTCAATATTGATAATCACCAACAAATTCAACGTCCTCAACATTGAAAAATGCCAACAAATTCAACAACAACCTCAACAATGAAAATCACCAACAAATTCAAAATCAACTTCAACTTTTAAAAGTACAAAAAAGTTCAACAAAATAAACATTGATAACACCAATAATCTCAGCAACAACCTCAACTTTGAACAACACAAAAAAGTGCCAAAAAAACCATTGATATCACCAACAAATTCAACAACAACGTCAATATTGAAAATCACCAACAAATTCTACAAAATCAACATTGAAAAACACCAGCAAATTCAACAACAACCTCAATATTGAAAATCACCAGCATATTCAACAACAACCTCATCATTGAAAAACAGCAACAAATTCAACAACAACCTCAACATTGAAAATCAACAACAAATTTAACAACAACCTCAACAATGAAAACACCAAAAAATTCAACAAAAGCATCACCATTGAGAAACACCAACAAATTCAACAACAACCTCAACATTGGAAAACGCCAACAAATTTAACAATAAGCTCAACAATGAAAAACATCAAAACATTCAAAATGAACCTCAACTTTTAAAAGTACAAAAAAGTTCATCAAAATAAACAGTGATAACACCAATAAATTCAGCAACAACCTCAACCTTGAAAAACACAAAAAAGATATAAAAAAACCATTGATAACACCAACAAATTCAACAACAACATCAACACTGAATAGCACCAACAAATTCAGCAAAAACCTCACCTTTCAAAAACACAAACAAGTTCTAAAAACACCATTGATAACACCAACAAATTCAACAACAACCTCAATATTGAAAATCACCAACAAATTCAACGGCCTCAACTTTGAAAAAGACCAACAAATTCAACAACAACCTCAACTTTTAAAAATACAAACAAGTTCAACAAAAAAAACATTGAAAACACCAACAAATTCAACAACAACATCATCTTTTAAAAGTACAAAAAAGTTGAAAAAAGAACATTGATAACACCAACAAATTCAACAAGAAAGTCAACAATGAAAAACACCAACAAATTCAACAACAACCACAACATTGAAATTCGCCAACATATTCAACAACAACCTCAACATTGAAAAACGCCAACAAATTCAACCATAACCTCAACTATGAAAAACACCCAAACAATGAAAATCAACCTCAACTTTTAAAAGTACAAAAAAGTTCAAAAAAATAAACAGTGATAACACCAACATATTCAACAACAACTTCAATATTGATAATCACCAACAAATTCAGCAACAACCTCAACACTGAATATCACCAACAAATACAGCAACAACCTTAAATTTGAAAAACACCAAAAAGTTAAAATAAAACATTGATAACACCAACAAATTCAACAATAACCTAAATATTGAAAAACACCAACAAATTCAACAACAACCTCAACAATGAAAAACACCAAAAATTTAAAACAACAATCTCAACATGGAAAAATGCCAACAAATTCAACAACAACATCAACACTGAATATCACCAATAATTTCAGCAACAACCTTAAATTTGAAAAACACCAAAAAGTTTAAAAAAACATTGATAACGCCAACAAATTCAACAACAACCTAAATATTGAAAAACACCACAAATTCAACAACAACCTCAACTTTTAAAAATACAAACAAGTTCAACAAATATTCAACAACAAGCACAATTTTGAAAATCACCAACAATTTCAACAACATCAATATTGAAAAACACCAATAAATTCAAAAACAACCAAAACATTGAAAAACACCAACAAATTCAACAACCTCATCTTTCAAAAATAGAAAAAAGTTCAAAAAATATCTTGATCACAACAACAAATTCAACAACGACCTCATCTTTGAAAAACACCAACAAATTAAACAAGAACCTCAACATTTAAAAGTACAAAAAAGTTCAACAAAATAAACATTGATAACACCAATAAATTCAACAATAACCACAACTTTTAATAATACAAACAAGTTCAACAAAAAAAACTTTGATGACACTATCCAATTTAACAACAACCTCAACATTTAAAATCACTAACAAATTTAGCAGCCTAAACACTGAAAATCACCAACAAAAAAACGTTGATAACAAAAGCAAATTCAAAAACAAACTCAATATTGAAAATCACCAACAAATTCAACAACAACCTCATTGTTGAAAAACACCAACAAATTCAACAACAACCTCAACTTTTAAAAGGACAAAAAAGTACAGAATAGAATTTTGTTAACATGAACAAATTAAATAACAACGTCAACAATGAAATACACCAAAACATTTAAAATCAACTTGAACTTTTAACGGTACAAACAAGTTCAACAAAATAAACAGTGATAACACCAATAATTTCAGCAACAACATCAACTTTGAAAAACACAAAAAAGTACAAAAAAAAACCATTGATAACAACAACAAATTCAACAACAACCTCAATATTGAAAATCACCAACAAATTCACCAACCTCAACACTGAATGTCACCAACAAATTCAACAACAAATTCAATTTTGAAAAACACAAAAAAGTTGAAAAAAAGCATTCATAACACCAATAAATTCAACAACAAACTCAATATTTAAAATCACCAACAAATTCAACAACATCCTCATCATTGAAAAACACCAACAAATTCAACAACAACCTTAACTTATAAAAGTACAAAAAAGTTGAAAAAAGAACATTGATAACACCAACAAATTCCACAACAACCTCATCATTGAAAAACAACAACAAATTCAACAACAACCTCAATATTGAAAATCACCAACAAATTCACCAACCTCAACACTGAATGTCACCAACAAATTCAGCAACAAATTCAATTTTGAAAAACACAAAAAAGATAAAAAAAAAACATTCATAACACCAATAAATTCAACAACAAGCTCAATATTTAAAATCACCAACAAATTCCACAACATCCTCATCATTGAAAAACACCAACAAATTCAACAACAACCTCAACTTATAAATGTACAAAAAAGTTGAAAAAAGAACATTGATAACACCAACAAATTCCACAACAACCTCATCATTGAAAAACAACAACAAATTTAACAACAACCTCAACAATGAAAACACCAAAAAATTCAATAACAACCTCAACATTGAAAAATGCCAACAAATTCAACAACAACCTCAACAATGAAAAAAACCAACAAATTCAAAATCTACTTCAACTTTTAAAAGTACAAAAAAGTTCAACAAAATAAACATTGATAACACCAATAATCTCAGCAACAACCTCAACTTTGAACAACACAAAAAAGTGCCAACAAATTCAACAACAACGTCAATATTGAAAAGCACCAACAAATTCTACAAAATCAACATTGAAAAACACCAGCAAATTCAACAACAACCTCAATATTGAAAATCACCAGCAAATTCAACAACAACCTCATCATTGAAAAACAGCAACAAATTCAACAACAACCTCAACATTGAAAATCAACAACAAATTTAACAACAACCTCAACAATGAAAACACCAAAAAATTCAACAAAAGCATCACCATTGAGAAACACCAACAAATTCAACAACAACCTCAACATTGGAAAACGCCAACAAATTTAACAATAAGCTCAACAATGAAAAACATCAAAACATTCAAAATGAACCTCAACTTTTAAAAGTACAAAAAAGTTCATCAAAATAAACAGTGATAACACCAATAAATTCAGCAACAACCTCAACCTTAAAAAACACAAAAAATATCAAAAGAAACCATTGATAACATCAACAAATTCAACAACAACTTCGATATTGATAATCACCAACAAATTCAACGTCCTCAACATTGAAAAACGCCAACAAATTCAACAACAACCTCAACATTGAAAAATGCCAACAAATTCATCAATAACCTCAACAGTGAGAAACACCAAAACATTCAAAATCAACCTCAACTTTTAAAAGTACAAAAAAGATCAACAAAATAAACAGTGATAACACCAATAAATTCAGCAACAACCTCAACTTTGAAAAACACAAAAAATATCAAAAGAAACCATTGATAACATCAACAAATTTAACAACAACTTCAATATTGATAATCACCAACAAATTCATCGTCCTCAACATTGAAAAACAGCAACAAATTCAACAACAACCTCAACATTGAAAAACGGCAACAAATTCAACAATAACCTCAACAATGAAAAACACCAAAACATTCAAAATCAACCTCAACGTTTAAAGTACAAAAAAGTTGAAAAAAGAACATTGATAACAACAACAAATTTAACAACAACCTCAACAATGAAAACACCAAAAAATTCAACAAAAACCTCACCATTGAAAAACACCAACAAATTCAACAACAACCACAACATTGAAATTCGCCAACATATTCAACAACAACCTCAACATTGAAAAACGCCAACAAATTCAACCATAACCTCAACAATGAAAAACACCAAAACATTCAAAATCAACCTCAACTTTTAAAAGTACAAAAAAGTTCAACAAAATAAACAGTGATAACACCAATAAATTCAGCAACAACCTCAACTTTGAAAAACACAAAAAAGATCAAAAGAAACCATTGATAACAACAACAAATTCAACAACAACTTCAATATTGATAATCACCAACAAATTCAACAACAACCTCAACACTGAATATCACCAACAAATACAGCAACAACCTTAAATTTGAAAAACACCAAAAAGTTAAAATAAAACATTGATAACACCAACAAATTCAACAATAACCTAAATATTGAAAAACACCAACAAATTCAACAACAACCTCAACAATGAAAAACACCAAAAATTTAAAACAACAATCTCAACATTGAAAAATTCCAACAAATTCAGCAACAACATCAACACTGAATATCACCAATAATTTCAGCAACATCCTTAAATTTGAAAAACACCAAAAAGTTTAAAAAAACATTGATAACGCCTACAAATTCAACAACAACCTAAATATTGAAAAACACCACAAATTCAACAACAACCTCAACTTTTAAAAATACAAACAAGTTCAACAAATATTCAACAACAAGCACAATTTTGAAAATCACCAACAATTTCAACAACATCAATATTGAAAAACACCAATAAATTCAAAAACAACCTCAACATTGAAAAACACCAACAAATTCAACAACCTCATCTTTCAAAAATAGAAAAAAGTTCAAAAAATAACTTGATCACAACAACAAATTCAACAACGACCTCATCTTTGAAAAACACCAACAAATTAAACAAGAACCTCAACATTTAAAAGTACAAAAAAGTTCAACAAAATAAACATTGATAACACCAATAAATTCAACAATAACCACAACTTTTAATAATACAAACAAGTTCAACAAAAAAAACTTTGATGACACTATCCAATTTAACAACAACCTCAACATTTAAAATCACTAACAAATTTAGCAACCTCAACACTGAAAATCACCAACAAAAAAACGTTGATAACAAAAGCAAATTCAAAAACAAACTCAATATTGAAAATCACCAACAAATTCAACAACAACCTCATTGTTGAAAAACACCAACAAATTCAACAACAACCTCAACTTTTAAAAGGACAAAAAAGTACAGAATAGAATTTTGTTAACATGAACAAATTCAATAACAACCTCAACAATGAAATACACCAAAACATTTAAAATCAACTTGAACTTTTAACAGTACAAACAAGTTCAACAAAATAAACAGTGATAACACCAATAATTTCAGCAAACAACATCAACTTTGAAAAACACAAAAAAGTACAAAAAAAAACCATTGATAACAACAACAAATTCAACAACAACCTCAATATTGAAAATCACCAACAAATTCACCAACCTCAACACTGAATGTCACCAACAAATTCAGCAACAAATTCAATTTTGAAAAACACAAAAAAGTTAAAAAAAAACATTCATAACAACAATAAATTCAACAACAAACTCAATATTTAAAATCACCAACAAATTCAACAACATCCTCATCATTGAAAAACACCAACAAATTCAACAACAACCTCAACTTATAAAAGTACAAAAAAGTTGAAAAAAGAACATTGATAACACCAACAAATTCCACAACAACCTCATCATTGAAAAACAACAACAAATTTAACAACAACCTCAACAATGAAAACTCCAAAAAATTCAATAACAACCCTAACATTGAAAAATGCCAACAAATTCAACAACAACCTCAACAATGAAAAACACCAACAAATTCAAAATCTACTTCAACTTTTAAAAGTACAAAAAAGTTCAACAAAATCAACATTGATAACACCAATAATCTCAGCAACAACCTCAACTTTGAACAACACAAAAAAGTGCCAAAAAAACCATTGATATCACCAACAAATTCAACAACAACGTCAATATTGAAAATCACCAACAAATTCTACAAAATCAACATTGAAAAACACCAGCAAATTCAACAACAACCTCAATATTGAAAATCACCAGCAAATTCAACAACAACCTCATCATTGAAAAACAGCAACAAATTCAACAACAACCTCAACATTGAAAATCAACAACAAATTTAACAACAACCTCAACAATGAAAACACCAAAAAATTCAACAAAAGCATCACCATTGAGAAACACCAACAAATTCAACAACAACCTCAACATTTGGAAAACGCCAACAAATTCAACAACAATCTCAACATTGAAAAACGCCAACAAATTCAACAATAACCTCAACAGTGAGAAACAGCAAAACATTCAAAATCAACCTCAACTTTTGAAAGTACAAAAAAGATCAACAAAATAAACAGTGATAACACCAATAAATTCAGCAACAACCTCAACTTTGAAAAACACAAAAAATATCAAAAGAAACCATTGATAACATCAACAAATTCAACAACAACTTCAATATTGATAATCACCAACAAATTCAACGTCCTCAACATTGAAAAACGCCAACAAATTCAACAACAACCTTAACATTGAAAAACGGCAACAAATTCAACAATAACCTCAACAATGAAAAACACCAAAACATTCAAAATCAACCTCAACTTTTAAAAGTACAAAAAAGTTCAAAAAAATGAACAGTGATAACACCAATAAATTCAGCAACAACCTCAACTTTGAAAAACACAAAAAAGATCAAAAGATACCATTGATAACACCAACAAATTCAACAACAACGTCAATATTGATAATCACCAACAAATTCAACGTCCTCAACATTGAAAAATGCCAACAAATTCAACAACAACCTCAACAATGAAAATCACCAACAAATTCAAAATCAACTTCAACTTTTAAAAGTACAAAAAAGTTCAACAAAATAAACATTGATAACACCAATAATCTCAGCAACAACCTCAACTTTGAACAACACAAAAAAGTGCCAAAAAAACCATTGATATCACCAACAAATTCAACAACAACGTCAATATTGAAAATCACCAACAAATTCTACAAAATCAACATTGAAAAACACCAGCAAATTCAACAACAACCTCAATATTGAAAATCACCAGCATATTCAACAACAACCTCATCATTGAAAAACAGCAACAAATTCAACAACAACCTCAACATTGAAAATCAACAACAAATTTAACAACAACCTCAACAATGAAAACACCAAAAAATTCAACAAAAGCATCACCATTGAGAAACACCAACAAATTCAACAACAACCTCAACATTGGAAAACGCCAACAAATTTAACAATAAGCTCAACAATGAAAAACATCAAAACATTCAAAATGAACCTCAACTTTTAAAAGTACAAAAAAGTTCATCAAAATAAACAGTGATAACACCAATAAATTCAGCAACAACCTCAACCTTGAAAAACACAAAAAAGATATAAAAAAACCATTGATAACACCAACAAATTCAACAACAACATCAACACTGAATAGCACCAACAAATTCAGCAAAAACCTCACCTTTCAAAAACACAAACAAGTTCTAAAAACACCATTGATAACACCAACAAATTCAACAACAACCTCAATATTGAAAATCACCAACAAATTCAACGGCCTCAACTTTGAAAAAGACCAACAAATTCAACAACAACCTCAACTTTTAAAAATACAAACAAGTTCAACAAAAAAAACATTGAAAACACCAACAAATTCAACAACAACATCATCTTTTAAAAGTACAAAAAAGTTGAAAAAAGAACATTGATAACACCAACAAATTCAACAAGAAAGTCAACAATGAAAAACACCAACAAATTCAACAACAACCACAACATTGAAATTCGCCAACATATTCAACAACAACCTCAACATTGAAAAACGCCAACAAATTCAACCATAACCTCAACTATGAAAAACACCCAAACAATGAAAATCAACCTCAACTTTTAAAAGTACAAAAAAGTTCAAAAAAATAAACAGTGATAACACCAACATATTCAACAACAACTTCAATATTGATAATCACCAACAAATTCAGCAACAACCTCAACACTGAATATCACCAACAAATACAGCAACAACCTTAAATTTGAAAAACACCAAAAAGTTAAAATAAAACATTGATAACACCAACAAATTCAACAATAACCTAAATATTGAAAAACACCAACAAATTCAACAACAACCTCAACAATGAAAAACACCAAAAATTTAAAACAACAATCTCAACATGGAAAAATGCCAACAAATTCAACAACAACATCAACACTGAATATCACCAATAATTTCAGCAACAACCTTAAATTTGAAAAACACCAAAAAGTTTAAAAAAACATTGATAACGCCAACAAATTCAACAACAACCTAAATATTGAAAAACACCACAAATTCAACAACAACCTCAACTTTTAAAAATACAAACAAGTTCAACAAATATTCAACAACAAGCACAATTTTGAAAATCACCAACAATTTCAACAACATCAATATTGAAAAACACCAATAAATTCAAAAACAACCAAAACATTGAAAAACACCAACAAATTCAACAACCTCATCTTTCAAAAATAGAAAAAAGTTCAAAAAATATCTTGATCACAACAACAAATTCAACAACGACCTCATCTTTGAAAAACACCAACAAATTAAACAAGAACCTCAACATTTAAAAGTACAAAAAAGTTCAACAAAATAAACATTGATAACACCAATAAATTCAACAATAACCACAACTTTTAATAATACAAACAAGTTCAACAAAAAAAACTTTGATGACACTATCCAATTTAACAACAACCTCAACATTTAAAATCACTAACAAATTTAGCAGCCTAAACACTGAAAATCACCAACAAAAAAACGTTGATAACAAAAGCAAATTCAAAAACAAACTCAATATTGAAAATCACCAACAAATTCAACAACAACCTCATTGTTGAAAAACACCAACAAATTCAACAACAACCTCAACTTTTAAAAGGACAAAAAAGTACAGAATAGAATTTTGTTAACATGAACAAATTAAATAACAACGTCAACAATGAAATACACCAAAACATTTAAAATCAACTTGAACTTTTAACGGTACAAACAAGTTCAACAAAATAAACAGTGATAACACCAATAATTTCAGCAACAACATCAACTTTGAAAAACACAAAAAAGTACAAAAAAAAACCATTGATAACAACAACAAATTCAACAACAACCTCAATATTGAAAATCACCAACAAATTCACCAACCTCAACACTGAATGTCACCAACAAATTCAACAACAAATTCAATTTTGAAAAACACAAAAAAGTTGAAAAAAAGCATTCATAACACCAATAAATTCAACAACAAACTCAATATTTAAAATCACCAACAAATTCAACAACATCCTCATCATTGAAAAACACCAACAAATTCAACAACAACCTTAACTTATAAAAGTACAAAAAAGTTGAAAAAAGAACATTGATAACACCAACAAATTCCACAACAACCTCATCATTGAAAAACAACAACAAATTCAACAACAACCTCAATATTGAAAATCACCAACAAATTCACCAACCTCAACACTGAATGTCACCAACAAATTCAGCAACAAATTCAATTTTGAAAAACACAAAAAAGATAAAAAAAAAACATTCATAACACCAATAAATTCAACAACAAGCTCAATATTTAAAATCACCAACAAATTCCACAACATCCTCATCATTGAAAAACACCAACAAATTCAACAACAACCTCAACTTATAAATGTACAAAAAAGTTGAAAAAAGAACATTGATAACACCAACAAATTCCACAACAACCTCATCATTGAAAAACAACAACAAATTTAACAACAACCTCAACAATGAAAACACCAAAAAATTCAATAACAACCTCAACATTGAAAAATGCCAACAAATTCAACAACAACCTCAACAATGAAAAAAACCAACAAATTCAAAATCTACTTCAACTTTTAAAAGTACAAAAAAGTTCAACAAAATAAACATTGATAACACCAATAATCTCAGCAACAACCTCAACTTTGAACAACACAAAAAAGTGCCAACAAATTCAACAACAACGTCAATATTGAAAAGCACCAACAAATTCTACAAAATCAACATTGAAAAACACCAGCAAATTCAACAACAACCTCAATATTGAAAATCACCAGCAAATTCAACAACAACCTCATCATTGAAAAACAGCAACAAATTCAACAACAACTTCAACATTGAAAATCAACAACAAATTTAACAACAACCTCAACAATGAAAACACCAAAAAATTCAACAAAAGCATCACCATTGAGAAACACCAACAAATTCAACAACAACCTCAACATTGGAAAACGCCAACAAATTTAACAATAAGCTCAACAATGAAAAACATCAAAACATTCAAAATGAACCTCAACTTTTAAAAGTACAAAAAAGTTCATCAAAATAAACAGTGATAACACCAATAAATTCAGCAACAACCTCCACCTTAAAAAACACAAAAAATATCAAAAGAAACCATTGATAACATCAACAAATTCAACAACAACTTCGATATTGATAATCACCAACAAATTCAACGTCCTCAACATTGAAAAACGCCAACAAATTCAACAACAACCTCAACATTGAAAAATGCCAACAAATTCATCAATAACCTCAACAGTGAGAAACACCAAAACATTCAAAATCAACCTCAACTTTTAAAAGTACAAAAAAGATCAACAAAATAAACAGTGATAACACCAATAAATTCAGCAACAACCTCAACTTTGAAAAACACAAAAAATATCAAAAGAAACCATTGATAACATCAACAAATTTAACAACAACTTCAATATTGATAATCACCAACAAATTCATCGTCCTCAACATTGAAAAACAGCAACAAATTCAACAACAACCTCAACATTGAAAAACGGCAACAAATTCAACAATAACCTCAACAATGAAAAACACCAAAACATTCAAAATCAACCTCAACGTTTAAAGTACAAAAAAGTTGAAAAAAGAACATTGATAACAACAACAAATTTAACAACAACCTCAACAATGAAAACACCAAAAAATTCAACAAAAACCTCACCATTGAAAAACACCAACAAATTCAACAACAACCACAACATTGAAATTCGCCAACATATTCAACAACAACCTCAACATTGAAAAACGCCAACAAATTCAACCATAACCTCAACAATGAAAAACACCAAAACATTCAAAATCAACCTCAACTTTTAAAAGTACAAAAAAGTTCAACAAAATAAACAGTGATAACACCAATAAATTCAGCAACAACCTCAACTTTGAAAAACACAAAAAAGATCAAAAGAAACCATTGATAACAACAACAAATTCAACAACAACTTCAATATTGATAATCACCAACAAATTCAACAACAACCTCAACACTGAATATCACCAACAAATACAGCAACAACCTTAAATTTGAAAAACACCAAAAAGTTAAAATAAAACATTGATAACACCAACAAATTCAACAATAACCTAAATATTGAAAAACACCAACAAATTCAACAACAACCTCAACAATGAAAAACACCAAAAATTTAAAACAACAATCTCAACATTGAAAAATTCCAACAAATTCAGCAACAACATCAACACTGAATATCACCAATAATTTCAGCAACATCCTTAAATTTGAAAAACACCAAAAAGTTTAAAAAAACATTGATAACGCCTACAAATTCAACAACAACCTAAATATTGAAAAACACCACAAATTCAACAACAACCTCAACTTTTAAAAATACAAACAAGTTCAACAAATATTCAACAACAAGCACAATTTTGAAAATCACCAACAATTTCAACAACATCAATATTGAAAAACACCAATAAATTCAAAAACAACCTCAACATTGAAAAACACCAACAAATTCAACAACCTCATCTTTCAAAAATAGAAAAAAGTTCAAAAAATAACTTGATCACAACAACAAATTCAACAACGACCTCATCTTTGAAAAACACCAACAAATTAAACAAGAACCTCAACATTTAAAAGTACAAAAAAGTTCAACAAAATAAACATTGATAACACCAATAAATTCAACAATAACCACAACTTTTAATAATACAAACAAGTTCAACAAAAAAAACTTTGATGACACTATCCAATTTAACAACAACCTCAACATTTAAAATCACTAACAAATTTAGCAACCTCAACACTGAAAATCACCAACAAAAAAACGTTGATAACAAAAGCAAATTCAAAAACAAACTCAATATTGAAAATCACCAACAAATTCAACAACAACCTCATTGTTGAAAAACACCAACAAATTCAACAACAACCTCAACTTTTAAAAGGACAAAAAAGTACAGAATAGAATTTTGTTAACATGAACAAATTCAATAACAACCTCAACAATGAAATACACCAAAACATTTAAAATCAACTTGAACTTTTAACAGTACAAACAAGTTCAACAAAATAAACAGTGATAACACCAATAATTTCAGCAAACAACATCAACTTTGAAAAACACAAAAAAGTACAAAAAAAAACCATTGATAACAACAACAAATTCAACAACAACCTCAATATTGAAAATCACCAACAAATTCACCAACCTCAACACTGAATGTCACCAACAAATTCAGCAACAAATTCAATTTTGAAAAACACAAAAAAGTTAAAAAAAAACATTCATAACAACAATAAATTCAACAACAAACTCAATATTTAAAATCACCAACAAATTCAACAACATCCTCATCATTGAAAAACACCAACAAATTCAACAACAACCTCAACTTATAAAAGTACAAAAAAGTTGAAAAAAGAACATTGATAACACCAACAAATTCCACAACAACCTCATCATTGAAAAACAACAACAAATTTAACAACAACCTCAACAATGAAAACTCCAAAAAATTCAATAACAACCCTAACATTGAAAAATGCCAACAAATTCAACAACAACCTCAACAATGAAAAACACCAACAAATTCAAAATCTACTTCAACTTTTAAAAGTACAAAAAAGTTCAACAAAATCAACATTGATAACACCAATAATCTCAGCAACAACCTCAACTTTGAACAACACAAAAAAGTGCCAAAAAAACCATTGATATCACCAACAAATTCAACAACAACGTCAATATTGAAAATCACCAACAAATTCTACAAAATCAACATTGAAAAACACCAGCAAATTCAACAACAACCTCAATATTGAAAATCACCAGCAAATTCAACAACAACCTCATCATTGAAAAACAGCAACAAATTCAACAACAACCTCAACATTGAAAATCAACAACAAATTTAACAACAACCTCAACAATGAAAACACCAAAAAATTCAACAAAAGCATCACCATTGAGAAACACCAACAAATTCAACAACAACCTCAACATTTGGAAAACGCCAACAAATTTAACAATAAGCTCAACAATGAAAAACATCAAAACATTCAAAATGAACCTCAACTTTTAAAAGTACAAAAAAGTTCATCAAAATTAACAGTGATAACACCAATTAATTCAGCAACAACCTCAACCTTGAAAAACACAAAAAAAAATAAAAAAAACATTGATAACACCAACAAATTCAACAACAACATCAACACTGAATAGCACCAACAAATTCAGCAAAAACCTCACCTTTCAAAAACACAAACAAGTTCTAAAAACACCATTGATAACACCAACAAATTCAACAACAAGCTCAATATTGAAAATCACCAACAAATTCAACGGCCTCAACTTTGAAAAACACCAACAAATTCAACAACAACCTCAACTTTTAAAAATACAAACAAGTTCAACAAAAAAAACATTGAAAACACCAACAAATTCAACAACAACCTCATCTTTTAAAAGTACAAAAAAGTTGAAAAAAGAACATTGATAACACCAACAAATTCAACAAGAAAGTCAACAATGAAAAACACCAACAAATTCAACAACGTCCTCAACATTGAAAAACGCCAACAAATTCAACAACAACCTCAACATTGAAAAACGCCAACAAATTCAACAATAACCTCAACAGTGAGAAACACCAAAACATTCAAAATCAACCTCAACTTTTAAATGTACAAAAAAGATCAACAAAATAAACAGTGATAACACCAATAAATTCAGCAACAACCTCAACTTTGAAAAACACAAAAAATATCAAAAGAAACCATTGATAACATCAACAAATTCAACAACAACTTCAATATTGATAATCACCAACAAATTCAACGTCCTCAACATTGAAAAACGCCAACAAATTCAACAACAACCTCAACATTGAAAAACGGCAACAAATTCAACAATAACCTCAACAATGATAATCACCAAAACATTCAAAATCAACCTCAACGTTTAAAGTACAAAAAAGTTGAAAAAAGAACATTGATAACAACAACAAATTTAACAACAACCTCAACAATGAAAACACAAAAAAATTCAAAAAAAACCTCACCATTGAAAAACACCAACAAATTCAACAACAACCACAACATTGAAATTCGCCAACATATTCAACAACAACCTCAACATTGAAAAACGCCAACAAATTCAACCATAACCTCAACAATGAAAAACACCAAAACATTCAAAATCAACCTCAATATTAAAAGTACAGAAAAGTTCAACAAAATAAACAGTGATAACACCAATAAATTCAGCAACAACCTCAACTTTGAAAAACACAAAAAAGATCAAAAGAAACCATTGATAACACCAAAAAATTCAACAACAACGTCAATATTGATAATCACCAACAAATTCAACGTCCTCAACATTGAAAAATGACAACAAATTCAACAACAACCTCAACAATGAAAAGCACCAACAAATTCAAAATCTACTTCAACTTTTAAAAGTACAAAAAAGTTCAACAAAATAAACATTGATAACACCAATAATCTCAGCAACAACCTCAACTTTGAACAACACAAAAAAGTGCCAAAAAAACCATTGATATCACCAACAAATTCAACAACAACGTCAATATTGAAAATCACCAACAAATTCTACAAAATCAACATTGAAAAACACCAGCAAATTCAACAACAACCTCAATATTGAAAATCACCAGCAAATTCAACAACAACCTCATCATTGAAAAACAGCAACAAATTCAACAACAACCTCAACATTGAAAATCAACAACAAATTTAACAACAACCTCAACAATGAAAACACCAAAAAATTCAACAAAAGCATCACCATTGAGAAACACCAACAAATTCAACAACAACCTCAACATTGGAAAACGCCAACAAATTTAACAATAAGCTCAACAATGAAAAACATCAAAACATTCAAAATGAACCTCAACTTTTAAAAGTACAAAAAAGTTCATCAAAATAAACAGTGATAACACCAACAAATTCAGCAACAACCTCAAACTTGAAAAACACAAAAAAGAATTAAAAAAACCATTGATAACATCAACAAATTCAACAACAACTTCAATATTGATAATCACCAACATATTCAACGTCCTCAACATTGAAAAACGCCAACAAATTCAACAACAACCTCAACATTGAAAAATGCCAACAAATTCATCAATAACCTCAACAGTGAGAAACACCAAAACATTCAAAATCAACCTCAACTTTTAAAAGTACAAAAAAGATCAACAAAATAAACAGTGATAACACCAATAAATTCAGCAACAACCTCAACTTTGAAAAACACAAAAAATATCAAAAGAAACCATTGATAACATCAACAAATTTAACAACAACTTCAATATTGATAATCACCAACAAATTCATCGTCCTCAACATTGAAAAACAGCAACAAATTCAACAACAACCTCAACATTGAAAAACGGCAACAAATTCAACAATAACCTCAACAATGAAAAACACCAAAACATTCAAAATCAACCTCAACGTTTAAAGTACAAAAAAGTTGAAAAAAGAACATTGATAACAACAACAAATTTAACAACAACCTCAACAATGAAAACACCAAAAAATTCAACAAAAACCTCACCATTGAAAAACACCAACAAATTCAACAACAACCACAACATTGAAATTCGCCAACATATTCAACAACAACCTCAACATTGAAAAACGCCAACAAATTCAACCATAACCTCAACAATGAAAAACACCAAAACATTCAAAATCAACCTCAACTTTTAAAAGTACAAAAAAGTTCAACAAAATAAACAGTGATAACACCAATAAATTCAGCAACAACCTCAACTTTAAAAAACACAAAAAAGATCAAAAGAAACCATTGATAACAACAACAAATTCAACAACAACTTCAATATTGATAATCACCAACAAATTCAACAACAACCTCAACACTGAATATCACCAACAAATACAGCAACAACCTTAAATTTGAAAAACACCAAAAAGTTAAAATAAAACATTGATAACACCAACAAATTCAACAATAACCTAAATATTGAAAAACACCAACAAATTCAACAACAACCTCAACAATGAAAAACACCAAAAATTTAAAACAACAATCTCAACATTGAAAAATTCCAACAAATTCAACAACAACATCAACACTGAATATCACCAATAATTTCAGCAACAACCTTAAATTTGAAAAACACCAAAAAGTTTAAAAAAACATTGATAACGCCTACAAATTCAACAACAACCTAAATATTGAAAAACACCACAAATTCAACAACAACCTCAACTTTTAAAAATACAAACAAGTTCAACAAATATTCAACAACAAGCACAATTTTGAAAATCACCAACAATTTCAACAACATCAATATTGAAAAACACCAATAAATTCAAAAACAACCTCAACATTGAAAAACACCAACAAATTCAACAACCTCATCTTTCAAAAATAGAAAAAAGTTCAAAAAATAACTTGATCACAACAACAAATTCAACAACGACCTCATCTTTGAAAAACACCAACAAATTAAACAAGAACCTCAACATTTAAAAGTACAAAAAAGTTCAACAAAATAAACATTGATAACACCAATAAATTCAACAATAACCACAACTTTTAATAATACAAACAAGTTCAACAAAAAAAATTTTGATGACACTATCCAATTTAACAACAACCTCAACATTTAAAATCACTAACAAATTTAGCAACCTCAACACTGAAAATCACCAACAAAAAAACGTTGATAACAAAAGCAAATTCAAAAACAAACTCAATATTGAAAATCACCAACAAATTCAACAACAACCTCATTGTTGAAAAACACCAACAAATTCAACAACAACCTCAACTTTTAAAAGGACAAAAAAGTACAGAATAGAATTTTGTTAACATGAACAAATTCAATAACAACCTCAACAATGAAATACACCAAAACATTTAAAATCAACTTGAACTTTTAACAGTACAAACAAGTTCAACAAAATAAACAGTGATAACACCAATAATTTCAGCAACAACATCAACTTTGAAAAACACAAAAAAGTACAAAAAAAACCATTGATAACAACAACAAATTCAACAACAACCTCAATATTGAAAATCACCAACAAATTCACCAAGCTCAACACTGAATGTCACCAACAAATTCAGCAACAAATTCAATTTTGAAAAACACAAAAAAGTTAAAAAAAAAAATTCATAACACCAATAAATTCAACAACAAACTCAATATTTAAAATCACCAACAAATTCAACAACATCCTCATCATTGAAAAACACCAACAAATTCAACAACAACCTCAACTTATAAAAGTACAAAAAAGTTGAAAAAAGAACATTGATAACACCAACAAATTCCACAACAACCTCATCATTGAAAAACAACAACAAATTTAACAACAACCTCAACAATGAAAACACCAAAAAATTCAATAACAACCCTAACATTGAAAAATGCCAACAAATTCAACAACAACCTCAACAATGAAAAGCACCAACAAATTCAAAATCTACTTCAACTTTTAAAAGTACAAAAAAGTTCAACAAAATAAACATTGATAACACCAATAATCTCAGCAACAACCTCAACTTTGAACAACACAAAAAAGTGCCAAAAAAACCATTGATATCACCAACAAATTCAACAACAACGTCAATATTGAAAATCACCAACAAATTCTACAAAATCAACATTGAAAAACACCAGCAAATTCAACAACAACCTCAATATTGAAAATCACCAGCAAATTCAACAACAACCTCATCATTGAAAAACAGCAACAAATTCAACAACAACCTCAACATTGAAAATCAACAACAAATTTAACAACAACCTCAACAATGAAAACACCAAAAAATTCAACAAAAGCATCACCATTGAGAAACACCAACAAATTCAACAACAACCTCAACATTTGGAAAACGCCAACAAATTTAACAATAAGCACAACAATGAAAAACATCAAAACATTCAAAATGAACCTCAACTTTTAAAAGTACAAAAAAGTTCATCAAAATTAACAGTGATAACACCAATTAATTCAGCAACAACCTCAACCTTGAAAAACACAAAAAAAAATAAAAAAAACATTGATAACACCAACAAATTCAACAACAACATCAACACTGAATAGCACCAACAAATTCAGCAAAAACCTCACCTTTCAAAAACACAAACAAGTTCTAAAAACACCATTGATAACACCAACAAATTCAACAACAAGCTCAATATTGAAAATCACCAACAAATTCAACGGCCTCAACTTTGAAAAACACCAACAAATTCAACAACAACCTCAACTTTTAAAAATACAAACAAGTTCAACAAAAAAAACATTGAAAACACCAACAAATTCAACAACAACCTCATCTTTTAAAAGTACAAAAAAGTTGAAAAAAGAACATTGATAACACCAACAAATTCAACAAGAAAGTCAATAATGAAAAACACCAACAAATTCAACAACAACCTCAACAATGAAAAACAAAAACAAATTCAAAATCAACTTCAACTTTTAAAAGTACATAAAAGTTCAACAAAATAAACATTGATAACACTATAAGTTCAGCAACAACCTCAACTTTGAACAACACAAAAAAGTTCCAACAAAACCATTGATATCACCAACAAATTCAAAAACAATGTCAATATTGAAAATCACCAACAAATTCAACAACAACCTCAATATTGAAAATCACCAACAAATTCCACAACAACCTCACCATTGAAACACATCAACAAATTCAACAACAACCTCAACCTTGAAAAACACAAAAAAGATATAAAAAAACCATTGATAACATCAACAAATTCAACAACAACTTCAATATTGATAATCACCAACATATTCAACGTCCTCAACATTGAAAAACGCCAACAAATTCAACAACAACCTCAACATTGAAAAACGCCAACAAATTCAACAATAACCTCAACAGTGAGAAACACCAAAACATTCAAAATCAACCTCAACTTTTAAATGTACAAAAAAGATCAACAAAATAAACAGTGATAACACCAATAAATTCAGCAACAACCTCAACTTTGAAAAACACAAAAAATATCAAAAGAAACCATTGATAACATCAACAAATTCAACAACAACTTCAATATTGATAATCACCAACAAATTCAACGTCCTCAACATTGAAAAACGCCAACAAATTCAACAACAACCTCAACATTGAAAAACGGCAACAAATTCAACAATAACCTCAACAATGAAAATCACCAAAACATTCAAAATCAACCTCAACGTTTAAAGTACAAAAAAGTTGAAAAAAGAACATTGATAACAACAACAAATTTAACAACAACCTCAACAATGAAAACACAAAAAAATTCAAAAAAAACCTCTCCATTGAAAAACACCAACAAATTCAACAACAACCACAACATTGAAATTCGCCAACATATTCAACAACAACCTCAACATTGAAAAACGCCAACAAATTCAACCATAACCTCAACAATGAAAAACACCAAAACATTCAAAATCAACCTCAATTTTAAAAGTACAGAAAAGTTCAACAAAATAAACAGTGATAACACCAATAAATTCAGCAACAACCTCAACTTTGAAAAACACAAAAAAGATCAAAAGAAACCATTGATAACACCAAAAAATTCAACAACAACGTCAATATTGATAATCACCAACAAATTCAACGTCCTCAACATTGAAAAATGCCAACAAATTCAACAACAACCTCAACAATGAAAAGCATCAACAAATTCAAAATCTACTTCAACTTTTAAAAGTACAAAAAAGTTCAACAAAATAAACATTGATAACACCAATAATCTCAGCAACAACCTCAACTTTGAACAACACAAAAAAGTGCCAAAAAAACCATTGATATCACCAACAAATTCAACAACAACGTCAATATTGAAAATCACCAACAAATTCTACAAAATCAACATTGAAAAACACCAGCAAATTCAACAACAACCTCAATATTGAAAATCACCAGCAAATTCAACAACAACCTCATCATTGAAAAACAGCAACAAATTCAACAACAACCTCAACATTGAAAATCAACAACAAATTTAACAACAACCTCAACAATGAAAACACCAAAAAATTCAACAAAAGCATCACCATTGAGAAACACCAACAAATTCAACAACAACCTCAACATTGGAAAACGCCAACAAATTTAACAATAAGCTCAACAATGAAAAACATCAAAACATTCAAAATGAACCTCAACTTTTAAAAGTACAAAAAAGTTCATCAAAATAAACAGTGATAACACCAATAAATTCAGCAACAACCTCAACTTTGAAAAACACAAAAAATATCAAAAGAAACCATTGATAACATCAACAAATTCAACAGCAACTTCAATATTGATAATCACCAACAAATTCAACGTCCTCAACATTGAAAAACGCCAACAAATTCAACAACAACCTCAACATTGAAAAACGGCAACAAATTCAACCATAACCTCAACTATGAAAAACACCAAAACATTCAAAATCAACCTCAACTTTTAAAAGTACAAAAAAGTTCAACAAAATAAACAGTGATAACACCAACAAATTCAACAACAACGTCAATATTGAAAATCACCAACAAATTCTACAAAATCAACATTGAAAAACACCAGCAAATTCAACAACAACCTCAATATTGAAAATCACCAGCAAATTCAACAACAACCTCATCATTGAAAAACAGCAACAAATTCAACAACAACCTCAACATTGAAAATCAACAACAAATTTAACAACAACCTCAACAATGAAAACACCAAAAAATTCAACAAAAGCATCACCATTGAGAAACACCAACAAATTCAACAACAACCTCAACATTGGAAAACGCCAACAAATTTAACAATAAGCTCAACAATGAAAAACATCAAAACATTCAAAATGAACCTCAACTTTTAAAAGTACAAAAAAGTTCATCAAAATAAACAGTGATAACACCAATAAATTCAGCAACAACCTCAAACTTGAAAAACACAAAAAAGATATAAAAAAACCATTGATAACATCAACAAATTCAACAACAACTTCAATATTGATAATCACCAACAAATTCAACGTCCTCAACATTGAAAAACGCCAACAAATTCAACAACAACCTCAACATTGAAAAACGCCAACAAATTCAACAATAACCTCAACAGTGAGAAACACCAAAACATTCAAAATCAACCTCAACTTTTAAAAGTACAAAAAAGATCAACAAAATAAACAGTGATAACATCAATAAATTCAGCAACAACCTCAACTTTGAAAAACACAAAAAATATCAAAAGAAACCATTGATAACATCAACAAATTCAACAACAACTTCAATATTGATAATCACCAACAAATTCAACGTCCTCAACATTGAAAAACGCCAACAAATTCAACAACAACCTCAACATTGAAAAACGGCAACAAATTCAACAATAACCTCAACAATGAAAATCACCAAAACATTCAAAATCAACCTCAACGTTTAAAGTACAATAAAGTTGAAAAAAGAACATTGAAAACAACAACAAATTTAACAACAACCTCAACAATGAAAACACCAAAAAATTCAAAAAAAACCTCACCATTGAAAAACACCAACAAATTCAACAACAACCACAACATTGAAATTCGCCAACATATTCAACAACAACCTCAACATTGAAAAACGCCAACAAATTCAACCATAACCTCAACTATGAAAAACACCAAAACATTCAAAATCAACCTCAACTTTTAAAAGTACAAAAAAGTTCAACAAAATAAACAGTGATAACACCAACAAATTCAACAACAACTTCAATATTGATAATCACCAACAAATTCAACAACAACCTCAACACTGAATATCACCAACAAATACAGCAACAACCTTAAATTTGAAAAACACCAAAAAGTTAAAATAAAACCTTGATAACACCAACAAATTCAACAATAACCTAAATATTGAAAAACACCAACAAATTCAACAACAACCTCAACAATGAAAAACACCAAAAATTTAAAACAACAATCTCAACATTGAAAAATGCCAACAAATTCAACAACAACATCAACACTGAATATCACCAATAATTTCAGCAACAACCTTAAATTTGAAAAACACCAAAAAGTTTAAAGAAACATTGATAACGCCAACAAATTCAACAACAACCTAAATATTGAAAAACACCACAAATTCAACAACAACCTCAACTTTTAAAAATACAAACAAGTTCAACAAATATTCAACAACAAGCACAATTTTGAAAATCACCAACAATTTCAACAACATCAATATTGAAAAACACCAACAAATTCAACAACATCCTCAACATTGAAAATCACCAACAAATTCCACAAACTCAACATTGAAAAACACCAACAAATTCAACAACAACCTCAACTTTTAAAAGGACAAAAAAGTACAGAATAGAATTTTGTTAACATGAACAAATTCAATAACAACCTCAACAATGAAATACACCAAAACATTTAAAATCAACTTGAACTTTTAACAGTACAAACAAGTTCAACAAAATAAACAGTGATAACACCAATAATTTCAGCAACAACATCAACTTTGAAAAACACAAAAAAGTACAAAAAAAACCATTGATAACAACAACAAATTCAACAACAACCTCAATATTGAAAATCACCCACAAATTCACCAACCTCAACACTGAATGTCACCAACAAATTCAGCAACAAATTCAATTTTGAAAAACACAAAAAAGTTAAAAAAAAAACATTCATAACACCAATAAATTCAACAACAAACTCAATATTTAAAATGACCAACAAATTCAACAACATCCTCATCATTGAAAAACACCAACAAATTCAACAACAACCTCATCTTTTAAAAGTACAAAAAAGTTGAAAAAAGAACATTGATAACACCAACAAATTCAACAAGAAAGTCAACAATGAAAAACACCAACAAATTCAACAACAACCTCAACAATGAAAAACAAAAACAAATTCAAAATCAACTTCAACTTTTAAAAGTACATAAAAGTTCAACAAAATAAACATTGATAACACTATAAGTTCAGCAACAACCTCAACTTTGAACAACACAAAAAAGTTCCAACAAAACCATTGATATCACCAACAAATTCAAAAACAATGTCAATATTGAAAATCACCAACAAATTCAACAACAACCTCAATATTGAAAATCACCAACAAATTCCACAACAACCTCACCATTGAAACACATCAACAAATTCAACAACAACCTCAACCTTGAAAAACACAAAAAAGATATAAAAAAACCATTGATAACATCAACAAATTCAACAACAACTTCAATATTGATAATCACCAACATATTCAACGTCCTCAACATTGAAAAACGCCAACAAATTCAACAACAACCTCAACATTGAAAAACGCCAACAAATTCAACAATAACCTCAACAGTGAGAAACACCAAAACATTCAAAATCAACCTCAACTTTTAAATGTACAAAAAAGATCAACAAAATAAACAGTGATAACACCAATAAATTCAGCAACAACCTCAACTTTGAAAAACACAAAAAATATCAAAAGAAACCATTGATAACATCAACAAATTCAACATCAACTTCAATATTGATAATCACCAACAAATTCAACGTCCTCAACATTGAAAAACGCCAACAAATTCAACAACAACCTCAACATTGAAAAACGGCAACAAATTCAACAATAACCTCAACAATGAAAATCACCAAAACATTCAAAATCAACCTCAACGTTTAAAGTACAAAAAAGTTGAAAAAAGAACATTGATAACAACAACAAATTTAACAACAACCTCAACAATGAAAACACAAAGAAATTCAAAAAAAACCTCTCCATTGAAAAACACCAACAAATTCAACAACAGCCACAACATTGAAATTCGCCAACATATTCAACAACAACCTCAACATTGAAAAACGCCAACAAATTCATCAACATCCTCAACAATGAAAAGCACCAACAAATTCAAAATCTACTTCAACTTTTAAAAGTACAAAAAAGTTCAACAAAATAAACATTGATAACACCAATAATCTCAGCAACAACCTCAACTTTGAACAACACAAAAAAGTGCCAAAAAAACCATTGATATCACCAACAAATTCAACAACAACGTCAATATTGAAAATCACCAACAAATTCTACAAAATCAACATTGAAAAACACCAGCAAATTCAACAACAACCTCAATATTGAAAATCACCAGCAAATTCAACAACAACCTCATCATTGAAAAACAGCAACAAATTCAACAACAACCTCAACATTGAAAATCAACAACAAATTTAACAACAACCTCAACAATGAAAACACCAAAAAATTCAACAAAAGCATCACCATTGAGAAACACCAACAAATTCAACAACAACCTCAACATTGGAAAACGCCAACAAATTTAACAATAAGCTCAACAATGAAAAACATCAAAACATTCAAAATGAACCTCAACTTTTAAAAGTACAAAAAAGTTCATCAAAATAAACAGTGATAACACCAATAAATTCAGCAACAACCTCAAACTTGAAAAACACAAAAAAGATATAAAAAAACCATTGATAACATCAACAAATTCAACAACAACTTCAATATTGATAATCACCAACAAATTCAACGTCCTCAACATTGAAAAACGCCAACAAATTCAACAACAACCTCAACATTGAAAAACGCCAACAAATTCAACAATAACCTCAACAGTGAGAAACACCAAAACATTCAAAATCAACCTCAACTTTTAAAAGTACAAAAAAGATCAACAAAATAAACAGTGATAACATCAATAAATTCAGCAACAACCTCAACTTTGAAAAACACAAAAAATATCAAAAGAAACCATTGATAACATCAACAAATTCAACAACAACTTCAATATTGATAATCACCAACAAATTCAACGTCCTCAACATTGAAAAACGCCAACAAATTCAACAACAACCTCAACATTGAAAAACGGCAACAAATTCAACAATAACCTCAACAATGAAAATCACCAAAACATTCAAAATCAACCTCAACGTTTAAAGTACAATAAAGTTGAAAAAAGAACATTGAAAACAACAACAAATTTAACAACAACCTCAACAATGAAAACACCAAAAAATTCAAAAAAAACCTCACCATTGAAAAACACCAACAAATTCAACAACAACCACAACATTGAAATTCGCCAACATATTCAACAACAACATCAACATTGAAAAACGCCAACAAATTCAACCATAACCTCAACTATGAAAAACACCAAAACATTCAAAATCAACCTCAACTTTTAAAAGTACAAAAAAGTTCATCAAAATAAACAGTGATAACACCAACAAATTCAACAACAACTTCAATATTGATAATCACCAACAAATTCAACAACAACCTCAACACTGAATATCACCAACAAATACAGCAACAACCTTAAATTTGAAAAACACCAAAAAGTTAAAATAAAACATTGATAACACCAACAAATTCAACAATAACCTAAATATTGAAAAACACCAACAAATTCAACAACAACCTCAACAATGAAAAACACCAAAAATTTAAAACAACAATCTCAACATTGAAAAATTCCAACAAATTCAACAACAACATCAACAGTGAATATCACCAATAATTTCAGCAACAACCTTAAATTTGAAAAACACCAAAAAGTTTAAAAAAACATTGATAACGTCAACAAATTCAACAACAACCTAAATATTGAAAAACACCACAAATTCAACAACAACCTCAACTTTTAAAAATACAAACAAGTTCAACGAATATTCAACAACAAGCACAATTTTGAAAATCACCAACAATTTCAACAACATCAATATTGAAAAACACCAACAAATTCAACAACATCCTCAACATTGAAAATCACCAACAAATTCCACAAACTCAACATTGAAAAACACCAACAAATTCAACAACAACCTCAACTTTTAAAAGGACAAAAAAGTACAGAATAGAATTTTGTTAACATGAACAAATTCAATAACAACCTCAACAATGAAATACACCAAAACATTTAAAATCAACTTGAACTTTTAACAGTACAAACAAGTTCAACAAAATAAACAGTGATAACACCAATAATTTCAGCAACAACATCAACTTTGAAAAACACAAAAAATTCCAAAAAAAACCATTGATAACAACAACAAATTCAACAACAACCTCAATATTGAAAATCACCCACAAATTCACCAACCTCAACACTGAATGTCACCAACAAATTCAGCAACAAATTCAATTTTGAAAAACACAAAAAAGTTAAAAAAAAACATTCATAACACCAATAAATTCAACAACAAACTCAATATTTAAAATCACCAACAAATTCAACAACATCCTCATCATTGAAAAACACCAACAAATTCAACAACAACCTCAACTTATAAAAGTACTAAAAAGTTGAAAAAAGAACATTGATAACACCAACAAATTCAACAACAACTTCAATATTGATAATCACCAACAAATTCAACGTCCTCAACATTGAAAAATGCCAACAAATTCAACAACAACCTCAACAATGAAAAACACCAACAAATTCAAAATCTACTTCAACTTTTAAAAGTACAAAAAAGTTCAACAAAATAAACATTGATAACACCAATAATCTCAGCAACAACCTCAACTTTGAACAACACAAAAAAGTGCCAAAAAAACCATTGATATCACCAACAAATTCAACAACAACGTCAATATTGAAAATCACCAACAAATTCTACAAAATCAACATTGAAAAACACCAGCAAATTCAACAACAACCTCAATATTGAAAATCACCAGCAAATTCAACAACAACCTCATCATTGAAAAACAGCAACAAATTCAACAACAACCTCAACATTGAAAATCAACAACAAATTTAACAACAACCTCAACAATGAAAACATCAAAAAATTCAACAAAAGCATCACCATTGAGAAAAACCAACAAATTCAACAACAAACTCAACATTGGAAAACGCCAACAAATTTAACAATAAGCTCAACAATGAAAAACATCAAAACATTCAAAATGAACCTCAACTTTTAAAAGTACAAAAAAGTTCATCAAAATAAACAGTGATAACACCAATTAATTCAGCAACAACCTCAACCTTGAAAAACACAATAAAAATATAAAAAAACCATTGATAACACCAACAAATTCAACAACAACATCAACACTGAATAGCACCAACAAATTCAGCAAAAACCTCACCTTTCAAAAACACAAACAAGTTCTAAAAACACCATTGATAACACCAACAAATTCAACAACAACCTCAATATTGAAAATCACCAACAAATTCAACGGCCTCAACTTTGAAAAAGACCAACAAATTCAACAACAACCTCAACTTTTAAAAATACAAACAAGTTCAACAAAAAAAACATTGAAAACACCAACAAATTCAACAACAACCTCATCTTTTAAAAGTACAAAAAAGTTGAAAAAAGAACATTGATAACACCAACAAATTCAACAAGAAAGTCAACAATGAAAAACACCAACAAATTCAACAACAACCTCAACAATGAAAAACACCAACAAATTCAAAATCAACTTCAACTTTTAAAAGTACATAAAAGTTCAACAAAATAAACATTGATAACACCTATAATTTCAGCAACAACCTCAACTTTGAACAACACAAAAAAGTTCCAACAAAACCATTGAGATCACCAACAAATTCAAAAACAATGTCAATATTGAAAATCACCAACAAATTCAACAACAACCTCAATATTGAAAATCACCAACAAATTCCACAACAACCTCACCATTGAAACATACCAACAAATTCAACAACAACCTCAACATTGAAAAACACCAACAAATTCAACAACAACCTCAAGATTGAAAAACGCCAACAAATTCAACAATAACCTCAACAGTGAGAAACGCCAAAACATTCAAAATCAACCTCGACTTTTAAAAGTACAAAAAAGTTCAACAAAATAAACAGTGATAACATCAATAAATTCAGCAACAACCTCAACTTTGAAAAACACAAAAAATATCAAAAGAAACCATTGATAACATCAACAAATTCAACAACAACTTCAATATTGATAATCACCAACAAATTCAACGTCCTCAACATTGGAAAACACCAACAAATTCAACAACAACCTCAACTTTGAAAAACACAAAAAATATCAAAAGAAACCATTGATAACATCAACAAATTCAACAACAACTTCAATATTGATAATCACCAACAAATTCAACGTCCTCAACATTGGAAAACACCAACAAATTCAACAACAACCTCAACATTGAAAAACGACAACAAATTCAACAATAACCTCAACAATGAAAAACAGCAAAACATTCAAAATCAACCTCAACGTTTAAAGTACAAAAAAGTTGAAAAAAGAACATTGATAACAACAACAAATTCAACAACAACCTCAACACTGAATATCACCAACAAATACAGCAACAACCTTAAATTTGAAAAACACCAAAAAGTTAAAATAAAACCTTGATAACACCAACAAATTCAACAATAACCTAAATATTGAAAAACACCAACAAATTCAACAACAACCTCAACAATGAAAAACACCAAAAATTTAAAACAACAATCTCAACATTGAAAAATGCCAACAAATTCAACAACAACATCAACACTGAATATCACCAATAATTTCAGCAACAACCTTAAATTTGAAAAACACCAAAAAGTTTAAAAAAACATTGATAACGCCAACAAATTCAACAACAACCTAAATATTGAAAAACACCACAAATTCAACAACAACCTCAACTTTTAAAAATACAAACAAGTTCAACAAATATTCAACAACAAGCACAATTTTGAAAATCACCAACAATTTCAACAACATCAATATTGAAAAACACCAACAAATTCAACAACATCCTCAACATTGAAAATCACCAACAAATTCCACAAACTCAACATTGAAAAACACCAACAAATTCAACAACAACCTCAACTTTTAAAAGGACAAAAAAGTACAGAATAGAATTTTGTTAACATGAACAAATTCAATAACAACCTCAACAATGAAATACACCAAAACATTTAAAATAAACTTGAAATTTTAACAGTACAAACAAGTTCAACAAAATAAACAGTGATAACACCAATAATTTCAGCAACAACATCAACTTTGAAAAACACAAAAAAGTACAAAAAAAACCATTGATAACAACAACAAATTCAACAACAACCTCAATATTGAAAATCACCCACAAATTCACCAACCTCAACACTGAATGTCACCAATAAATTCAGCAACAAATTCAATTTTGAAAAACACAAAAAAGTTAAAAAAAAAACATTCATAACACCAATAAATTCAACAACAAACTCAATATTTAAAATCACCAACAAATTCAACAACATCCTCATCATTGAAAAACACCAACAAATTCAACAACAACCTCATCTTTTAAAAGTACAAAAAAGTTGAAAAAAGAACATTGATAACACCAACAAATTCAACAAGAAAGTCAACAATGAAAAACACCAACAAATTCAACAACAACCTCAACAATGAAAAACAAAAACAAATTCAAAATCAACTTCAACTTTTAAAAGTACATAAAAGTTCAACAAAATAAACATTGATAACACTATAAGTTCAGCAACAACCTCAACTTTGAACAACACAAAAAAGTTCCAACAAAACCATTGATATCACCAACAAATTCAAAAACAATGTCAATATTGAAAATCACCAACAAATTCAACAACAACCTCAATATTGAAAATCACCAACAAATTCCACAACAACCTCACCATTGAAACACATCAACAAATTCAACAACAACCTCAACCTTGAAAAACACAAAAAAGATATAAAAAAACCATTGATAACATCAACAAATTCAACAACAACTTCAATATTGATAATCACCAACATATTCAACGTCCTCAACATTGAAAAACGCCAACAAATTCAACAACAACCTCAACATTGAAAAACGCCAACAAATTCAACAATAACCTCAACAGTGAGAAACACCAAAACATTCAAAATCAACCTCAACTTTTAAATGTACAAAAAAGATCAACAAAATAAACAGTGATAACACCAATAAATTCAGCAACAACCTCAACTTTGAAAAACACAAAAAATATCAAAAGAAACCATTGATAACATCAACAAATTCAACAACAACTTCAATATTGATAATCACCAACAAATTCAACGTCCTCAACATTGAAAAACGCCAACAAATTCAACAACAACCTCAACATTGAAAAACGGCAACAAATTCAACAATAACCTCAACAATGAAAATCACCAAAACATTCAAAATCAACCTCAACGTTTAAAGTACAAAAAAGTTGAAAAAAGAACATTGATAACACCAACAAATTCAACAAGAAAGTCAACAATGAAAACACAAAGAAATTCAAAAAAAACCTCTCCATTGAAAAACACCAACAAATTCAACAACAACCACAACATTGAAATTCGCCAACATATTCAACAACAACCTCAACATTGAAAAACGCCAACAAATTCATCAACATCCTCAACAATGAAAAGCACCAACAAATTCAAAATCTACTTCAACTTTTAAAAGTACAAAAAAGTTCAACAAAATAAACATTGATAACACCAATAATCTCAGCAACAACCTCAACTTTGAACAACACAAAAAAGTGCCAAAAAAACCATTGATATCACCAACAAATTCAACAACAACGTCAATATTGAAAATCACCAACAAATTCTACAAAATCAACATTGAAAAACACCAGCAAATTCAACAACAACCTCAATATTGAAAATCACCAGCAAATTCAACAACAACCTCATCATTGAAAAACAGCAACAAATTCAACAACAACCTCAACATTGAAAATCAACAACAAATTTAACAACAACCTCAACAATGAAAACACCAAAAAATTCAACAAAAGCATCACCATTGAGAAACACCAACAAATTCAACAACAACCTCAACATTGGAAAACGCCAACAAATTTAACAATAAGCTCAACAATGAAAAACATCAAAACATTCAAAATGAACCTCAACTTTTAAAAGTACAAAAAAGTTCATCAAAATAAACAGTGATAACACCAATAAATTCAGCAACAACCTCAAACTTGAAAAACACAAAAAAGATATAAAAAAACCATTGATAACATCAACAAATTCAACAACAACTTCAATATTGATAATCACCAACAAATTCAACGTCCTCAACATTGAAAAACGCCAACAAATTCAACAACAACCTCAACATTGAAAAACGCCAACAAATTCAACAATAACCTCAACAGTGAGAAACACCAAAACATTCAAAATCAACCTCAACTTTTAAAAGTACAAAAAAGATCAACAAAATAAACAGTGATAACATCAATAAATTCAGCAACAACCTCAACTTTGAAAAACACAAAAAATATCAAAAGAAACCATTGATAACATCAACAAATTCAACAACAACTTCAATATTGATAATCACCAACAAATTCAACGTCCTCAACATTGAAAAACGCCAACAAATTCAACAACAACCTCAACATTGAAAAACGGCAACAAATTCAACAATAACCTCAACAATGAAAATCACCAAAACATTCAAAATCAACCTCAACGTTTAAAGTACAATAAAGTTGAAAAAAGAACATTGAAAACAACAACAAATTTAACAACAACCTCAACAATGAAAACACCAAAAAATTCAAAAAAAACCTCACCATTGAAAAACACCAACAAATTCAACAACAACCACAACATTGAAATTCGCCAACATATTCAACAACAACATCAACATTGAAAAACGCCAACAAATTCAACCATAACCTCAACTATGAAAAACACCAAAACATTCAAAATCAACCTCAACTTTTAAAAGTACAAAAAAGTTCATCAAAATAAACAGTGATAACACCAACAAATTCAACAACAACTTCAATATTGATAATCACCAACAAATTCAACAACAACCTCAACACTGAATATCACCAACAAATACAGCAACAACCTTAAATTTGAAAAACACCAAAAAGTTAAAATAAAACATTGATAACACCAACAAATTCAACAATAACCTAAATATTGAAAAACACCAACAAATTCAACAACAACCTCAACAATGAAAAACACCAAAAATTTAAAACAACAATCTCAACATTGAAAAATGCCAACAAATTCAACAACAACATCAACACTGAATATCACCAATAATTTCAGCAACAACCTTAAATTTGAAAAACACCAAAAAGTTTAAAAAAACATTGATAACGCCAACAAATTCAACAACAACCTAAATATTGAAAAACACCACAAATTCAACAACAACCTCAACTTTTAAAAATACAAACAAGTTCAAAAAATATTCAACAACAAGCACAATTTTGAAAATCACCAACAATTTCAACAACATCAATATTGAAAAACACCAACAAATTCAACAACATCCTCAACATTGAAAATCACCAACAAATTCCACAAACTCAACATTGAAAAACACCAACAAATTCAACAACAACCTCAACTTTTAAAAGGACAAAAAAGTACAGAATAGAATTTTGTTAACATGAACAAATTCAATAACAACCTCAACAATGAAATACACCAAAACATTTAAAATCAACTTGAACTTTTAACAGTACAAACAAGTTCAACAAAATAAACAGTGATAACACCAATAATTTCAGCAACAACATCAACTTTGAAAAACACAAAAAAGTACAAAAAAAACCATTGATAACAACAACAAATTCAACAACAACCTCAATATTGAAAATCACCCACAAATTCACCAACCTCAACACTGAATGTCACCAACAAATTCAGCAACAAATTCAATTTTGAAAAACACAAAAAAGTTAAAAAAAAACATTCATAACACCAATAAATTCAACAACAAACTCAATATTTAAAATCACCAACAAATTCAACAACATCCTCATCATTGAAAAACACCAACAAATTCAACAACAACCTCAACTTATAAAACTACTAAAAAGTTGAAAAAAGAACATTGATAACACCAACAAATTCAACAACAACTTCAATATTGATAATCACCAACAAATTCAACGTCCTCAACATTGAAAAATGCCAACAAATTCAACAACAACCTCAACAATGAAAAACACCAACAAATTCAAAATCTACTTCAACTTTTAAAAGTACAAAAAAGTTCAACAAAATAAACATTGATAACACCAATAATCTCAGCAACAACCTCAACTTTGAACAACACAAAAAAGTGCCAAAAAAACCATTGATATCACCAACAAATTCAACAACAACGTCAATATTGAAAATCACCAACAAATTCTACAAAATCAACATTGAAAAACACCAGCAAATTCAACAACAACCTCAATATTGAAAATCACCAGCAAATTCAACAACAACCTCATCATTGAAAAACAGCAACAAATTCAACAACAACCTCAACATTGAAAATCAACAACAAATTTAACAACAACCTCAACAATGAAAACATCAAAAAATTCAACAAAAGCATCACCATTGAGAAAAACCAACAAATTCAACAACAAACTCAACATTGGAAAACGCCAACAAATTTAACAATAAGCTCAACAATGAAAAACATCAAAACATTCAAAATGAACCTCAACTTTTAAAAGTACAAAAAAGTTCATCAAAATAAACAGTGATAACACCAATTAATTCAGCAACAACCTCAACCTTGAAAAACACAATAAAAATATAAAAAAACCATTGATAACACCAACAAATTCAACAACAACATCAACACTGAATAGCACCAACAAATTCAGCAAAAACCTCACCTTTCAAAAACACAAACAAGTTCTAAAAACACCATTGATAACACCAACAAATTCAACAACAACCTCAATATTGAAAATCACCAACAAATTCAACGGCCTCAACTTTGAAAAAGACCAACAAATTCAACAACAACCTCAACTTTTAAAAATACAAACAAGTTCAACAAAAAAAACATTGAAAACACCAACAAATTCAACAACAACCTCATCTTTTAAAAGTACAAAAAAGTTGAAAAAAGAACATTGATAACACCAACAAATTCAACAAGAAAGTCAACAATGAAAAACACCAACAAATTCAACAACAACCTCAACAATGAAAAACACCAACAAATTCAAAATCAACTTCAACTTTTAAAAGTACATAAAAGTTCAACAAAATAAACATTGATAACACCTATAATTTCAGCAACAACCTCAACTTTGAACAACACAAAAAAGTTCCAACAAAACCATTGAGATCACCAACAAATTCAAAAACAATGTCAATATTGAAAATCACCAACAAATTCAACAACAACCTCAATATTGAAAATCACCAACAAATTCCACAACAACCTCACCATTGAAACACACCAACAAATTCAACAACAACCTCAACATTGAAAAACACCAACAAATTCAACAACAACCTCAAGATTGAAAAACGCCAACAAATTCAACAATAACCTCAACAGTGAGAAACGCCAAAACATTCAAAATCAACCTCGACTTTTAAAAGTGCAAAAAAGTTCAACAAAATAAACAGTGATAACATCAATAAATTCAGCAACAACCTCAACTTTGAAAAACACAAAAAATATCAAAAGAAACCATTGATAACATCAACAAATTCAACAACAACTTCAATATTGATAATCACCAACAAATTCAACGTCCTCAACATTGGAAAACACCAACAAATTCAACAACAACCTCAACATTGAAAAACGACAACAAATTCAACAATAACCTCAACAATGAAAAACAGCAAAACATTCAAAATCAACCTCAACGTTTAAAGTACAAAAAAGTTGAAAAAAGAACATTGATAACAACAACAAATTTAACAACAACCTCAACAATGAAAACACCAAAAAATTCAAAAAAAACCTCACCATTGAAAAACACCAACAAATTCAACAACAACCTCAACATTGAAATTCGCCAACATATTCAACAACAACCTCAACATTGAAATTCGCCAACATATTCAACAACAACCTCAACATTGAAAAACGCCAACAAATTCAACCATAACCTCAACAATGAAAAACACCAAAACATTCAAAATCAACCTCAACTTTTAAAAGTACAAAAAAGTTCAACAAAATAAACATTGATAACACCAATAAATTCAGCAACAACCTCAACTTTGAAAAACACAAAAAAGATCAAAAGAAACCATTGATAACACCAACAAATTCAACAACAACTTCAATATTGATAATCACCAACAAATTCAACGTCCTCAACATTGAAAAATGCCAACAAATTCAACAACAACCTCAACAATGAAAAACACCAACAAATTCAAAATCTACTTCAACTTTTAAAAGTACAAAAAAGTTCAACAAAATAAACATTGATAACACCAATAATCTCAGCAACAACCTCAACTTTGAACAACACAAAAAAGTGCCAAAAAAACCATTGATATCACCAACAAATTCAACAACAACGTCAATATTAAAAATCACCAACAAATTCTACAAAATCAACATTGAAAAACACCAGCAAATTCAACAACAACCTCAATATTGAAAATCACCAGCAAATTCAACAACAACCTCATCATTGAAAAACAGCAACAAATTCAACAACAACCTCAACATTGAAAATCAACAACAAATTTAACAACAACCTCAACAATGAAAACACCAAAAAATTCAACAAAAACACCACAATTGAGAAACACCAACAAATTCAACAACAACCTCAACATTGGAAAACGCCAACAAATTTAACAATAAGCTCAACAATGAAAAACATCAAAACATTCAAAATGAACCTCAACTTTTAAAAGTACAAAAAAGTTCATCAAAATAAACAGTGATAACACCAATAAATTCAGCAACAACCTCAACCTTGAAAAACACAAAAAAGATATAAAAAAACCATTGATAACACCAACAAATTCAACAACAACATCAACACTGAATAGCACCAACAAATTCAGCAAAAACCTCACCTTTCAAAAACACAAACAAGTTCTAAAAACACCATTGATAACACCAACAAATTCAACAACAACCTCAATATTGAAAATCACCAACAAATTCAACGGCCTCAACTTTGAAAAAGACCAACAAATTCAACAACAACCTCAACTTTTAAAAATACAAACAAGTTCAACAAAAAAAACATTGAAAACACCAACAAATTCAACAACAACCTCATCTTTTAAAAGTACAAAAAAGTTGAAAAAAGAACATTGATAACACCAACAAATTCAACAAGAAAGTCAACAATGAAAAACACCAACAAATTCAACAACAACCTCAACAATGAAAAACACCAACAAATTCAAAATCAACTTCAACTTTTAAAAGTACATAAAAGTTCAACAAAATAAACATTGATAACACCTATAATTTCAGCAACAACCTCAACTTTGAACAACACAAAAAAGTTCCAACAAAACCATTGAGATCACCAACAAATTCAAAAACAATGTCAATATTGAAAATCACCAACAAATTCAACAACAACCTCAATATTGAAAATCACCAACAAATTCCACAACAACCTCACCATTGAAACACACCAACAAATTCAACAACAACCTCAACATTGAAAAACACCAACAAATTCAACAACAACCTCAAGATTGAAAAACGCCAACAAATTCAACAATAACCTCAACAGTGAGAAACGCCAAAACATTCAAAATCAACCTCGACTTTTAAAAGTACAAAAAAGTTCAACAAAATAAACAGTGATAACATCAATAAATTCAGCAACAACCTCAACTTTGAAAAACACAAAAAATATCAAAAGAAACCATTGATAACATCAACAAATTCAACAACAACTTCAATATTGATAATCACCAACAAATTCAACGTCCTCAACATTGGAAAACACCAACAAATTCAACAACAACCTCAACATTGGAAAACGACAACAAATTCAACAATAACCTCAACAATGAAAAACAGCAAAACATTCAAAATCAACCTCAACGTTTAAAGTACAAAAAAGTTGAAAAAAGAACATTGATAACAACAACAAATTTAACAACAACCTCAACAATGAAAACACCAAAAAATTCAAAAAAAACCTCACCATTGAAAAACACCAACAAATTCAACAACAACCTCAACATTGAAATTCGCCAACATATTCAACAACAACCTCAACATTGAAATTCGCCAACATATTCAACAACAACCTCAACATTGAAAAACGCCAACAAATTCAACCATAACCTCAACAATGAAAAACACCAAAACATTCAAAATCAACCTCAACTTTTAAAAGTACAAAAAAGTTCAACAAAATAAACATTGATAACACCAATAAATTCAGCAACAACCTCAACTTTGAAAAACACAAAAAAGATCAAAAGAAACCATTGATAACACCAACAAATTCAACAACAACTTCAATATTGATAATCACCAACAAATTCAACGTCCTCAACATTGAAAAATGCCAACAAATTCAACAACAACCTCAACAATGAAAAACACCAACAAATTCAAAATCTACTTCAACTTTTAAAAGTACAAAAAAGTTCAACAAAATAAACATTGATAACACCAATAATCTCAGCAACAACCTCAACTTTGAACAACACAAAAAAGTGCCAAAAAAACCATTGATATCACCAACAAATTCAACAACAACGTCAATATTAAAAATCACCAACAAATTCTACAAAATCAACATTGAAAAACACCAGCAAATTCAACAACAACCTCAAGATTGAAAAACGCCAACAAATTCAACAATAACCTCAACAGTGAGAAACACCAAAACATTCAAAATCAACCTCAACTTTTAAAAGTACAAAAAAGATCAACAAAATAAACAGTGATAACACCAATAAATTCAGCAACAACCTCAACTTTGAAAAACACAAAAAATATCAAAAGAAACCATTGATAACATCAACAAATTCAACAACAACTTCAATATTGATAATCACCAACAAATTCAACGTCCTCAACATTGAAAAACGCCAACAAATTCAACAACAACCTCAACATTGAAAAACGGCAAAAAATTCAACAATAACCTCAACAATGAAAAACACCAAAACATTCAAAATCAACCTCAACGTTTAAAGTACAAAAAAGTTGAAAAAAGAACATTGATAACAACAACAAATTTAACAACAACCTCAACAATGAAAACACCAAAAAATTCAACAAAAACCTCACCATTGAAACACACCAACAAATTCAACAACAACCTCAACATTGAAAAACACCAACAAATTCAACAACAACCTCAAGATTGAAAAACGCCAACAAATTCAACAATAACCTCAACAGTGAGAAACGCCAAAACATTCAAAATCAACCTCGACTTTTAAAAGTACAAAAAAGTTCAACAAAATAAACAGTGATAACACCAATAAATTCAGCAACAACCTCAACTTTGAAAAACACAAAAAATATCAAAAGAAACCATTGATAACATCAACAAATTCAACAACAACTTCAATATTGATAATCACCAACAAATTCAACGTCCTCAACATTGGAAAACACCAACAAATTCTACAACAACCTCAACATTGAAAAACGACAACAAATTCAACAATAACCTCAACAATGAAAAACAGCAAAACATTCAAAATCAACCTCAACGTTTAAAGTACAAAAAAGTTGAAAAAAGAACATTGATAACAACAACAAATTTAACAACAACCTCAACAATGAAAACACCAAAAAATTCAAAAAAAACCTCACCATTGAAAAACACCAACAAATTCAACAACAACCTCAACATTGAAATTCGCCAACATATTCAACAACAACATCAACATTGAAAAACGCCAACAAATTCAACCATAACCTCAACAATGAAAAACACCAAAACATTCAAAATCAACCTCAACTTTTAAAAGTACAAAAAAGTTCAACAAAATAAACATTGATAACACCAATAAATTCAGCAACAACCTCAACTTTGAAAAACACAAAAAAGATCAAAAGAAACCATTGATAACACCAACAAATTCAACAACAACTTCAATATTGATAATCACCAACAAATTCAACGTCCTCAACATTGAAAAATGCCAACAAATTCAACAACAACCTCAACAATGAAAAACACCAACAAATTCAAAATCTACTTCAACTTTTAAAAGTACAAAAAAGTTCAACAAAATAAACATTGATAACACCAATAATCTCAGCAACAACCTCAACTTTGAACAACACAAAAAAGTGCCAAAAAAACCATTGATATCACCAACAAATTCAACAACAACGTCAATATTGAAAATCACCAACAAATTCTACAAAATCAACATTGAAAAACACCAGCAAATTCAACAACAACCTCAATATTGAAAATCACCAGCAAATTCAACAACAACCTCATCATTGAAAAACAGCAACAAATTCAACAACAACCTCAACATTGAAAATCAACAACAAATTTAACAACAACCTCAACAATGAAAACACCAAAAAATTCAACAAAAGCATCACCATTGAGAAACACCAACAAATTCAACAACAACCTCAACATTGGAAAACGCCAACAAATTTAACAATAAGCTCAACAATGAAAAACATCAAAACATTCAAAATGAACCTCAACTTTTAAAAGTACAAAAAAGTTCATCAAAATAAACAGTGATAACACCAATAAATTCAGCAACAACCTCAACCTTGAAAAACACAAAAAAGATATAAAAAAACCATTGATAACACCAACAAATTCAACAACAACATCAACACTGAATAGCACCAACAAATTCAGCAAAAACCTCACCTTTCAAAAACACAAACAAGTTCTAAAAACACCATTGATAACACCAACAAATTCAACAACAACCTCAATATTGAAAATCACCAACAAATTCAACGGCCTCAACTTTGAAAAAGACCAACAAATTCAACAACAACCTCAACTTTTAAAAATACAAACAAGTTCAACAAAAAAAACATTGAAAACACCAACAAATTCAACAACAACCTCATCTTTTAAAAGTACAAAAAAGTTGAAAAAGGAACATTGATAACACCAACAAATTCAACAAGAAAGTCAACAATGAAAAACACCAACAATTTCAACAACAACCTCAACAATGAAAAACACCAACAAATTCAAAATCAACTTCAACTTTTAAAAGTACATAAAAGTTCAACAAAATAAACATTGATAACACCTATAATTTCAGCAACAACCTCAACTTTGAACAACACAAAAAAGTTCCAACAAAACCATTGAGATCACCAACAAATTCAAAAACAATGTCAATATTGAAAATCACCAACAAATTTAACAACAACCTCAATATTGAAAATCACCAACAAATTCCACAACAACCTCACCATTGAAACACACCAACAACTTCAACAACAGCCTCAACATTGAAAAACACCAACAAATTCAACAACAACCTCAAGATTGAAAAACGCCAACAAATTCAACAATAACCTCAACAGTGAGAAACACCAAAACATTCAAAATCAACCTCAACTTTTAAAAGTACAAAAAAGTTCAACAAAATAAACAGTGATAACACCAATAAATTCAGCAACAACCTCAAATTTGAAAAACACAAAAAATATCAAAAGAAACCATTGATAACATAAACAAATTCAACAACAACTTCAATATTGATAATCACCAACAAATTCAACGTCCTCAACATTGAAAAACGCCAACAAATTCAACAACAACCTCAACATTGAAAAACGCCAACAAATTCAACAATAACCTCAACAGTGAGAAACACCAAAACATTCAAAATCAACCTCAACTTTTAAAAGTACAAAAAAGATCAACAAAATAAACAGTGATAACACCAATAAATTCAGCAACAACCTCAACTTTGAAAAACACAAAAAATATCAAAAGAAACCATTGATAACATCAACAAATTCAACATCAACTTCAATATTGATAATCACCAACAAATTCAACGTCCTCAACATTGAAAAACGCCAACAAATTCAACAACAACCTCAACATTGAAAAACGGCAACAAATTCAACAATAACCTCAACAATGAAAAACACCAAAACATTCAAAATCAACCTCAACGTTTAAAGTACAAAAAAGTTGAAAAAAGAACATTGATAACAACAACAAATTTAACAACAACCTCAACAATGAAAACACCAAAAAATTCAACAAAAACCTCACCATTGAAACAAACCAACAAATTCAACAACAACCTCAACATTGAAAAACACCAACAAATTCAACAACAACCTCAAGATTGAAAAACGCCAACAAATTCAACAATAACCTCAACAGTGAGAAACGCCAAAACATTCAAAATCAACCTCGACTTTTAAAAGTACAAAAAAGTTCAACAAAATAAACAGTGATAACACCAATAAATTCAGCAACAACCTCAACTTTGAAAAACACAAAAAATATCAAAAGAAACCATTGATAACATCAACAAATTCAACAACAACTTCAATATTGATAATCACCAACAAATTCAACGTCCTCAACATTGGAAAACACCAACAAATTCTACAACAACCTCAACATTGAAAAACGACAACAAATTCAACAATAACCTCAACAATGAAAAACAGCAAAACATTCAAAATCAACCTCAACGTTTAAAGTACAAAAAAGTTGAAAAAAGAACATTGATAACAACAACAAATTTAACAACAACCTCAACAATGAAAACACCAAAAAATTCAAAAAAAACCTCACCATTGAAAAACACCAACAAATTCAACAACAACCTCAACATTGAAATTCGCCAACATATTCAACAACAACATCAACATTGAAAAACGCCAACAAATTCAACCATAACCTCAACAATGAAAAACACCAAAACATTCAAAATCAACCTCAACTTTTAAAAGTACAAAAAAGTTCAACAAAATAAACATTGATAACACCAATAAATTCAGCAACAACCTCAACTTTGAAAAACACAAAAAAGATCAAAAGAAACCATTGATAACACCAACAAATTCAACAACAACTTCAATATTGATAATCACCAACAAATTCAACGTCCTCAACATTGAAAAATGCCAACAAATTCAACAACAACCTCAACAATGAAAAACACCAACAAATTCAAAATCTACTTCAACTTTTAAAAGTACAAAAAAGTTCAACAAAATAAACATTGATAACACCAATAATCTCAGCAACAACCTCAACTTTGAACAACACAAAAAAGTGCCAAAAAAACCATTGATATCACCAACAAATTCAACAACAACGTCAATATTGAAAATCACCAACAAATTCTACAAAATCAACATTGAAAAACACCAGCAAATTCAACAACAACCTCAATATTGAAAATCACCAGCAAATTCAACAACAACCTCATCATTGAAAAACAGCAACAAATTCAACAACAACCTCAACATTGAAAATCAACAACAAATTTAACAACAACCTCAACAATGAAAACACCAAAAAATTCAACAAAAGCATCACCATTGAGAAACACCAACAAATTCAACAACAACCTCAACATTGGAAAACGCCAACAAATTTAACAATAAGCTCAACAATGAAAAACATCAAAACATTCAAAATGAACCTCAACTTTTAAAAGTACAAAAAAGTTCATCAAAATAAACAGTGATAACACCAATAAATTCAGCAACAACCTCAACCTTGAAAAACACAAAAAAGATATAAAAAAACCATTGATAACACCAACAAATTCAACAACAACATCAACACTGAATAGCACCAACAAATTCAGCAAAAACCTCACCTTTCAAAAACACAAACAAGTTCTAAAAACACCATTGATAACACCAACAAATTCAACAACAACCTCAATATTGAAAATCACCAACAAATTCAACGGCCTCAACTTTGAAAAAGACCAACAAATTCAACAACAACCTCAACTTTTAAAAATACAAACAAGTTCAACAAAAAAAACATTGAAAACACCAACAAATTCAACAACAACCTCATCTTTTAAAAGTACAAAAAAGTTGAAAAAGGAACATTGATAACACCAACAAATTCAACAAGAAAGTCAACAATGAAAAACACCAACAATTTCAACAACAACCTCAACAATGAAAAACACCAACAAATTCAAAATCAACTTCAACTTTTAAAAGTACATAAAAGTTCAACAAAATAAACATTGATAACACCTATAATTTCAGCAACAACCTCAACTTTGAACAACACAAAAAAGTTCCAACAAAACCATTGAGATCACCAACAAATTCAAAAACAATGTCAATATTGAAAATCACCAACAAATTTAACAACAACCTCAATATTGAAAATCACCAACAAATTCCACAACAACCTCACCATTGAAACACACCAACAAATTCAACAATAACCTCAACAGTGAGAAACACCAAAACATTCAAAATCAATCTCAACTTTTAAAAGTACAAAAAAGATCAACAAAATAAACAGTGATAACACCAATAAATTCAGCAACAACCTCAACTTTGAAAAACACAAAAAATATCCAAAGAAACCATTGATAACATCAACAAATTCAACAACAACTTCAATATTGATAATCACGAACAAATTCAACGTCCTCAACATTGAAAAACGCCAACAAATTCAACAACAACCTCAACATTGAAAAACGGCAAAAAATTCAACAATAACCTCAACAATGAAAAACACCAAAACATTCAAAATCAACCTCAACGTTTAAAGTACAAAAAAGTTGAAAAAAGAACATTGATAACAACAACAAATTTAACAACAACCTCAACAATGAAAACACCAAAAAATTCAACAAAAACCTCACCATTGAAAAACACCAACAAATTCAACAACAACCACAACATTGAAATTCGCCAACATATTCAACAACAACCTCAACATTGAAAAACGCCAACAAATTCAACCATAACCTCAACAATGAAAAACACCAAAACATTCAAAATCAACCTCAACTTTTAAAAGTACAAAAAAGTTCAACAAAATAAACAGTGATAACACCAATAAATTCAGCAACAACCTCAACTTTGAAAAACACAAAAAAGATCAAAAGAAACCATTGATAACACCAACAAATTCAACAACAACTTCAATATTGATAATCACCAACAAATTCAACAACAACCTCAACACTGAATATCACCAACAAATACAGCAACAACCTTAAATTTGAAAAACACCAAAAAGTTAAAATAAAACATTGATAACACCAACAAATTCAACAATAACCTAAATATTGAAAAACACCAACAAATTCAACAACAACCTCAACAATGAAAAACACCAAAAATTTAAAACAACAATCTCAACATTGAAAAATGCCAACAAATTCAACAACAACATCAACACTGAATATCACCAATAATTTCAGCAACAACCTTAAATTTGAAAAACACCAAAAAGTTTAAAAAAACATTGATAACGCCAACAAATTCAACAACAACCTAAATATTGAAAAACACCACAAATTCAACAACAACCTCAACTTTTAAAAATACAAACAAGTTCAACAAATATTCAACAACAAGCACAATTTTGAAAATCACCAACAATTTCAACAACATCAATATTGAAAAACACCAACAAATTCAACAACATCCTCAACATTGAAAATCACCAACAAATTCCACAAACTCAACATTGAAAAACACCATCAAATTCAACAACCTCAACTTTCAAAAATAGAAAAAAGTTCAAAAAATAACTTGATCACAACAACAAATTCAACAACGACCTCATCTTTGAAAAACACCAACAAATTAAACAAGAACCTCAACATTTAAAAGTACAAAAAAGTTCAACAAAATTAACATTGCTAACACCAATAAATTCAACAATAACCACAACTTTTAATAATACCAACAAGTTCAACAAAAAAAACTTTGATGACACTATCCAATTTAACAACAACCTCAACATTTAAAATCACTAACAAATTTAGCAACCTCAACACTGAAAATCACCAACAAAAAAACGTTGATAACAAAAGCAAATTCAAAAACAAACTCAATATTGAAAATCACCAACAAATTCAACAACAACCTCATTGTTGAAAAACACCAACAAATTCAACAACAACCTCAACTTTTAAAAGGACAAAAAAGTACAGAAAAGAATTTTGTTAACATGAGCAAATTCAATAACAACCTCAACAATGAAATACACCAAAACATTTAAAATCAACTTGAACTTTTAACAGTACAAACAAGTTCAACAAAATAATCAGTAATAACACCAATAATTTCAGCAACAACATCAACTTTGAAAAACACAAAAAAGTACAAAAAAAAACCATTGATAACAACAACAAATTCAACAACAACCTCAATATTGAAAATCACCCACAAATTCACCAACCTCAACACTGAATGTCACCAACAAATTCAGCAACAAATTCAATTTTGAAAAACACAAAAAAGTTAAAAAAAAAACATTCATAACACCAATAAATTCAACAACAAACTCAATATTTAAAATCACCAACAAATTCAACAACATCCTCATCATTGAAAAACACCAACAAATTCAACAACAACCTCAACTTATAAAAGTACAAAAAAGTTGAAAAAAGAACATTGATAACACCAACAAATTCCACAACAACCTCATCATTGAAAAACAACAACAAATTTAACAACAACCTCAACAATGAAAACACCAAAAAATTCAATAACAACCTCAACATTGAAAAATGCCAACAAATTCAACAACAACCTCAACAATGAAAAACACCAACAAATTCAAAATCTACTTTAACTTTTAAAAGTACAAAAAAGTTCAACAAAATAAACATTGATAACACCAATAATCTCAGCAACAACCTCAACTTTGAACAACACAAAAAAGTGCCAAAAAAACCATTGATATCACCAACAAATTCAACAACAACGTCAATATTGAAAATCACCAACAAATTCTACAAAATCAACATTGAAAAACACCAGCAAATTCAACAACAACCTCAATATTGAAAATCACCAGCAAATTCAACAACAACCTCATCATTGAAAAACAGCAACAAATTCAACAACAACCTCAACATTGAAAATCAACAACAAATTTAACAACAACCTCAACAATGAAAACACCAAAAAATTCAACAAAAGCATCACCATTGAGAAACACCAACAAATTCAACAACAACCTCAACATTGGAAAACGCCAACAAATTTAACAATAAGCTCAACAATGAAAAACATCAAAACATTCAAAATGAACCTCAACTTTTAAAAGTACAAAAAAGTTCATCAAAATAAACAGTGATAACACCAATAAATTCAGCAACAACCTCAACCTTGAAAAACACAAAAAAGATATAAAAAAACCATTGATAACACCAACAAATTCAACAACAACATCAACACTGAATAGCACCAACAAATTCAGCAAAAACCTCACCTTTCAAAAACACAAACAAGTTCTAAAAACACCATTGATAACACCAACAAATTCAACAACAACCTCAATATTGAAAATCACCAACAAATTCAACGGCCTCAACTTTGAAAAAGACCAACAAATTCAACAACAACCTCAATAATGAAAATCCCAACAAATTCAACAACAAACGAAACTTTTAAAAGTGCAAAAAAGTTCAACAAAATAAACGTTGATAACACCAACAAACTTAACAACAACCTCAATATTGAAAATCAGTGACAAATTCAACAACCTCAACATTGAATATCACCATGAAATTCAGCATCAACCTCATCTTTGAAAAACACAAATAAGTTCATGAAATAATTGATAACACCAACAAATTCATCAACAACATCAACATTGAAAAACACCAACAAATTCAACAACAACCTCAACATTAAAAAGTACAAAAAGTTCAACAGAATGAACAGTGATAACACGAATAAATTCAACAACAACCACAACTTTTAAAAAAACAAACAAGGTCAACAAAATAAACATTGATGACACTGTACAATTCAACAACAACCTCAACATTTAAAATCACCTAAAAATTCAACAACAACCTCGAAAATGAAAAACACCAACAAATTCAAAATCAACCTCAACTTTTAAAAATACAAAAAAGTTCAACAAAATAAATAATTGATAACACCAATAATTTCAGCAACGTCAACTTTGAACAACACAAAAAAGTTCAAAAAAAACCATTGTTAACACCATCAAATTCAACAACAACCTCATTGTTGAAAAACACCAACAAATTCAACAACAACCTCAACAATGTAAACACCAACAAATTCAACAAAAACCTTACCATTGAAAATCACCAACAAATTCAACAACAACCTCAACAATGAACGGCACCAAAAAATTCAACAACAATCTTCAGATTGAAAACCGCCAACAAAATCAACAACAATCTCAACAATGAAAAACAAACAACAAATTCAAAATCAACCTCAACGTTTAATTGTACAACAAAGTTCAACAAAACAAAAATTCTTGACATCAATGAATTCAGCAAAAACCTGAACTTTGAAAAACACAAAAAAGTTCAAAAAAAACCACTGATAACCCCATCAAATTCAACAGCAACAGCAATATTGAAAATCACCAACCAATTCAACGACCTCAACATTCAAAAACAACAACAGATAAAACATCCTCAACATTTAAAAATACAAACAAGTACAACAAAAAAATTGATACCACCAACAAATTCAACAACAACCTCAATAATGAAAAACACCAACAAATTCAACAAAAACCTCAACAATGAAAAACACCTAAAAATTGAACATCAATCGCAACATTGAAAAATATCAACAAATTCAACAACAACCACAACATTGAAAAATACAAAACAGTTCAAAAAATAACATTGATAACAGCAACAAATTCAACAACGACCTCGACATTGAAAAACATCAACAAATACAACAACAAACTCAACATTAAAAAACACTATACAAATTCAACAACAACCTCTATATTGAAAATCCAAACAATTTCAACAACAACCTCAACTTTTAAAAGTACAAAAAAGTTCAACAAAATAAACGTTGATATCACCAACAAATTCATCAACAACCTCAACATTGAAAAACACAAAACAGTTCAAAAGAAAACATTGATAACACCAATAAATTCAACAACATCAACATTGAAAAAAACCGACAAATTCAAAGACCTCAACTTTGAAAAAGACCAAAAAATTAAACAACAGCCTCAACATTGAAAAACACCAAAAAATTCAACAACAATCGCAACATTGAAAAATACCAACAAATTCAACAACAACCTCAACATTGAAAAATACAAAACAATTCAAAAAGTAACATTGATAACACCAACAATTTCAACAACAACCCCAATATTGAAAATCACCAACAAATTCAACGACAAACTCAATATTGAAAATCACCAACAAATTCAACAACAACCTCAACATTGAAAATCACCAACAAATTCATCAACAAACTCAACATTGAAAAAGACCAACAAATTGAACTACTACGTCAACATTGAAAAGCACCAACAAATTCAACATCAACTTCAACATTGAAAAATACACAACAGTTCAAAAAATAACATTGATAACACCAACAAATTCAACAACAACCCCAATACTGATAATCGCCAACTAATTCAACAACAACCTCAACATTGAAAAACACCAGCAATTTCAACTACATCCTCAACGTTGAAAAATACCAACAACTTCAACAACAACTTCAACTTTGAAAAATACAAAAAAGTTCAAAAAATAACATTGATAACACCAAGAAATTCAACAACAACCTCAACATTGAAAAACGCCAACAATTTCAACAACAACCTCAATATTAAAAATCCGAACAATTTCAACAACAACCTCAACTTTTAAAAGTACAAAAAAGTTCAACAAAATAAACATTGTTAAAACCAACAAATTCATTAAAAACCTCAATATTAAAAATCACCAGCAAATTCAACAACCTCAACATTGAAGAACACAAAACAGTTCAACAGAAAACATTGATAACTCCAACAAATTCAACAACATCAACATTGAAAAAAAACAAATTCAACAACAACCTCAATATTGAAAATCACCAACAATTTCAACGACGTCAACTTTGAAAAACACCAACAAATTAAACAACAACCTCAACATTTAAAAGTACAGAAAAGTTCAACAAAATGAACAGTGATAACACCAAAAAATTCAACAACAACCACAAATTTTAAAAATACAAACAATTTCAACAAAATAAACATTGATGACACTGTCCAATTCAACAACAACCTCAACATTTAAAAACACCAACAAATTCAACAACAACCTCAACAATGAAAAACACCAACAAATTCAACAACATCAAGATTGAAAAACACCAACCAATTCAACAACAACCTCAATATTGAAAATCACCAACAAATTCAACGACATCAACTTTGAAAAACGCCAAAAAATTAAACAACAACCTCAACATTGAAAAACATCAACAAATTCAACAACAACCTCAACATTGAATAATACAAAACAGTTCAAAAAATAACATTGATAACACCAACAAATTCAACAACAACCCCAATATTGAAAATCACCAACAAATTCAACAACAACCACAACATTGAAAAACACCAACAAATTCAACAACAAACTCAATATTGAAAATCACCAACAAATTCAACAACAACCCCAATATTGAAAAACATGAACAAATTCAACTACAACCTCAACATTGAAAAATACCAACAAATTCATCAACAACTTCAACTTTGAAAAATATAAAAAAGATCAAAAAATAACATTGATAACACCAACAAGTGCAACAACAACCTCAATATTGAAAATCCAAACAATTTCAACAACCTCAACTTTTAAAAGTACAAAAAAGTTCAACAAAATAAACGTTGATAACACCAACAAATTCATCAACAACCTCAATATTGAAAATCACCAGCAAATTCAACAACCTCAACATTGAAAAACACAAAACAGTTCAAAAGAAAACATTGATAACTCCAACAAATTCAACAACATCAACATTGAAAAAACCAACAAATTCAACAACAACCTCAAGTATTGAAAATCACCAATATAATCAACGACGTCAACTTTGAAAAACACCAACAAATTAAACAACAACCTCAACACTTAAAAGTACAAAAAAGTTCAACAAAATGAACAGTGAGTACACCAGTAAATTCAACAACAACCACAACTTGTAAAAATACAAACAAGTTCAACAAAATAAACATTGATGACACTGTCCAATTCAACAACAAACTCAACATTTAAAATCACCAAAAAATTAAACATACAACCTCAACAATGAAAAACACCAACAAATTCAAAATCAACTTCAACTTTTAAAAGTTCAAAAAAGTTCAACAAAATAAATCATTGATAACACCAATTATTTCAGCAACAACCTCAACTTTGAACAACACAAAAAAGTTCAAAAAAAACCATTGATAACACCAACAAATTCAACAACAACCTCAATATTGAAAATCACAAACAAATTCAACAACAACCTCAACATTGAAAATCACCAACAAATTCAAACACAACCTCAACTTTTAAAAGTACAAAAAAGTTGAAAATCTGGATAACACCATCAAATTCAACAACAACCTTATCATTGAAAAACATCAAATTTAACAACAACCTCAACAATGAAAACATCAACAAATTCAACAAAAACCTCACCATTGAAAAACACCAACAAAGGGAACAACAACCTCAACAATGAAAAACACCAAAACATTCAAAATCAACCTCAACGTTTAAAAGTACAAAAAAGTTCAACAAAATAAACAATGATAACACCAATAAATTCAGCAACAACCTCAACTTTGAAAAACACAGAAAATTCAAAAAAAACCATTGACAAACCTTACAAATTCAAGAACAACCTCAACAATAAATATCACCAAAAAATTCAATAACAACCTCAACATTGAAAACCACCAACAAATTAAACGACAACCTCAACAATTAAAAACACCAAAACATTCAAAATCAACCTCAACGTTTAAAAGTACAAAAAAGTTCAACAAAATAAACAGTGATAACATCAATAAATGCAGCAACAAACTCAACTCAAAAAAAACCATTGACAAACCCTACAAATTCAACAACAACCTCAACAATGAACAGCACCAAAAAATTCAATAACAACCTCAATAATGAAAATCACCAGCAAATTCAACAACCTCAACATTCAAAAACACAAAACAGTTCAAAAGAAAACATTGATAATTCCAACCAATTCAACAACAACCTCAATATTGAAAATCACCAACAAATGCAACGACTTCAATTTTGAAAAACACCAAAAATTAAACAACAACCTCAACATTTAAAATACAAACAAGTTCAGCAAAATAAACATTGATGACACTCTCCAATTCAACAAGAACCTCAACATTTAGAATCACAAACAAATTTAACAACAACCTCAATATTGAAAATCAGCAACAAATTCAACTACAACCTCAACATTGAAAAACACCAACAAATTCAACAACAACCTAAACAATGAAAAACACCAAAAAATTCAACAACAACCGCAACAATGAAAAATACCAACAAATTCAATAACAACCACAACATTGTAACACGCCAACAAATTCAACAATAACCTCAATATTGAAAATCACCAACAGATTCTACAACCTCAACACTGAAAATCACCAACAAATTCAACGACCTAAGCTTTGAAAAACACAACAATTTCAACAACAACCTCATCATTCAAAAAAACCAACAAATGCAACAACTACCTCAACTTTCAAAAGTACAAAAAAGTTCAAAAAAGAACATTGATAATACCAACAAATTCAACAACAAGCTCAACAATGAAAAATACCACAAAATTCAACAACAACCTCAACATTGAAAAACGCCAACAAATTCAACAACAACCTCAAAAATGAAAAACACCAACAAATTCAAAATCAACATCAACTTTTAAAATTACAAAAAAGTTCAACAAAATAAACATTGACAACGCCAACAAATTCAACAACAACCTCAACATTGAAAAACACCAACAAATTTAAAAACAACCTCAACAATGAAAACACCAAAATATTCAATAAAACCCTAACCTTTGCAAAACACCAACAAATTCAACAAAAACTTCAACTTTAAAAAATACAAACAAGTTGAACAAAAAAATCATTGATTACACCAACACATTCAACAACAACCTCAGCATTGAAAAACACCAACAAATTCAACAACAACCTCAATATTGAAAATCACCAACAAATTCAACAACCTCAATATTGAAAATCACCAACAAATTCAACAACAACCTCTACATTGAAAAGCACCAACAGATTCAACCGCAACCTCAACATTGAGAAACACCAAAAAATTCAACAACAACTTCCACTTTGAACAATACAAAAAAGTTCAAAAAATAACATTGATAACACCAACAAGTTCAACAATAACCTCAACATTGAAAAACGCCCAGACTTTCAACAACAACCTCAATATTGAAAATCCAAACAATTTCAACAACAACCTCAACATTTAAAAGTACAAAAAAGTTCAACAAAATAAACGTTAATAACTCCAACAAATTCATCAACAACGTCAATATTGAAAATCACCAGCAAATTCAACAACCTCAACATTGAAAAACAAAAAACAGTTCAAAAGAAAACATTGATAACACGGACAAATTCAACAACACCAACGTTGAAAAACACCAACAAATTCAACAACAACCTCAACATTTAAAAGTTCAAAAATGTTTAACAAAATAAACATTGATAACACCAATATATTCAGCAACAACCACAATATTGAATATCACCAACAAATTCAACATCCTCAACATTGAAAAACACCAACAAATTCAACAACAACCTTAACTTATAAACATTCCAACAAGTTGAACAAAACACATTCATAACACCAACAAATTCAACAACAACCTCAACAATGAAAAACAACAACAAATTTAACAACAACCTCAACATTGAAAAACGCCAATAAATTCATCAACATCCTGAATATTGAAAATCAGCAAGAAATTCAACAACCTCAACACTTTATAGCACCAACAAATTCGTAACAACCTCAACTTTGCAAAACACAAAAAAGGTTTTAAAAAAGGCATTCATGAAAACAAACAAATTCAACAACAAGATTAATGTTGAAAATCACCAACAAATTCAGCGAGCTAAACTTTGAGAAACAGCAACAAATTCAACAAGAACCTCAACTTTTAAAAATACATACAAGTTCAACGAAAAAAAACATTGTTAACACCAAGAAATTCAACAACAAACTCAGTATTGAAAATCACCAACAAATTCAACAACATCAACTTTGAAGAACACCAATAAATTCAACATCAACCTCAACATTGAAAAACACAAAACAAATTCAACAACAACTTCAACTTTTAAAAGTACAAAAAAGTTCAACAAAATAAACAATGATAACAGCAATATATTCAGCAACAACCACAACTTTGAATATCACCAACAAATTCAACAACTTCAACATTGAAAAACACCAACAAATTCAACAAAAACCTTAACTTTTAAAAATACAAACAAGTTGAACAAAAAACATTCATAACACCAACAAATTCAACAACATCCTCAACAATGAAAAAGACCAACAAATTCAACGACAACCTCAACATTGAAAAACACCAACAAATTCAACCACAACCTCAACATTTAAAAATACCAACAAATTCAACAACAACCTCAACATTGAAAAAGACCAACAATTTCAACAAGAACCTCACCATTTAAAACTAGAAAAAAGTTCAAAAAAGATCATTGATAAAACCAACAAATTCAACAACAACCTGTATATTGAAAGTAACAAACAAATTAAACAACAACCTCAACACTGAAAAACAGCAATAAATTCAACAAACAACCTCAACATTGAAGAAAACCAACAAATTGAACAATAAGCTCAACTTTCAAAAATAAAAAAAAGTTCAAAAATTAATATTGATAACAGCAACAAATTCAACAACAACCACAATATTGAAAATCACCAACAAATTCAACAACAACCTCAACATTGAAAAACAGCAACATATTCAACAACAACCTCAAAAATAAAAAAAACAACAAATTCAACAACAACCTCAACATTGAAAAATACCAACAAATTCAACAACAACCTCAATATTGATAAACACATAAAAGTTCAATAAATAGCATTGATAACACCAACAACTTCAACAACAATCTCATTATTGAATATCACCAACAAATTAAACAACAACCTCAACATTGAAAAACACCAACAAATTCATCAACAACCTCAATATTGAAAATCAGCAACAAATTCAACAACAACCTCAACATTGAAAAACACCAACAACTTCAACAACCTCAACAATGAAAAGCAACAAATAATTCAACAACAACCGCAACATTGACAAATACCAACAAATTCAACAACAACCTCAACATTGAAAAATTGAAAAAAGTTCAAAAAATAACATTGATAACACCAACAAATTCAACAACAACCTCAACATTGAAAAACACCATCAAATTCAACAACAATCTCAACTTTAAAAACAAGAGAAAAAGTTTAAAAAAGAACATTGATAAAATCAACAAATTCAACAACAACCTCAATATTGATAATCACCAACAAATTGAACAACCTCAACATTGGAAAACACCAACAGATTCAACAACAACCTTAATATTGAAAAAACACCAACAAATTCAACAACAACATCAACATTGAAAAACGCCAGCAAATTCATCAACAACCTGAACAATGAAAAAAAACAAAAAAATCAACAACAACCTCAACATTGAAAAACACCAACAAATTCAACAACAAACTCAACATTTAAAACTACAAAAAGGTTCAACAAAATAAATATTGACAAAAACAACAAATTCAACTACAACCTCAATATTGAAAATCACCAACAAATTCAATAATAACCTCAACATTGAAAAACACCAACAAATTTAAAAACAACCTCAACAATGAAAACACCAAAATATTCAATAAAACCCTAACCTTTGCAAAACACCAACAAATTCAACAAAAACTTCAACTTTAAAAAATACAAACAAGTTGAACAAAAAAATCATTGATTACACCAACACATTCAACAACAACCTCAGCATTGAAAAATACAAAACAGTTCAAAAAATAACATTGATAAAACCAACAAATTCAACAACAACCTCAATACTGAAAATTGCATACAAATTCAACAACAACCTCAACATTGAAAAACACCAACAAATTCAACAACAACCTCAACATTGAAAAACACCAACAAACACATCAACAACCTCAAAATTGAAAAAGGCCAACAAATTCAACAACATCCTGAATATTGAAAATAAGCAAGAAATTCAACAACCTGAACACTTTATAGCACCAACAAATTCGCAACAACCTCAACTTTGCAAAACACAAAAAAGTTTTTAAAAAAGCAATTCAGGAAAACAAACAAATTCAACAACAAGATTAATGTTGAAAACCACAAACAAATTCAGCGACCTAAACTTTGAAAAACAGCAACAAATTCAACAAGAACCTCAACTTTTAAAAATACATACAAGTTCAACGAAAAAAAACATTGTTAACACCAAGAAATTCAACAACTAACTCAATATTGAAAATCACCATAAATTCAACAACCTCAACACTGAATATCACCAACAAATTCGCAACAACTTCAACTTTGAAAAACACAAAAAAGTTAAAAAAAAACCATCATGACACCAACAAATTCAACAATAAGCTTAATATTGAAAATCACCAACAAATTCAAAGACCTAAACTTTGAAAAACACCAACAAATTCAACAACAAACAAATTTTAAAAATACAAACAAATTCAAAAAAAAACATTGATAACACTAATTGAACATCAAACTCAACATTGAAAATCACCAACAAATTCAACAACATCAACACTGAAAAACAGCAATAAATTCAACAACAACCTCAACATTGAAAAACACCAACAAATTCAACAACAAACTCAACTTTTAAAAATACAAACAAGTTCAACAAAAAAAACATTGATAACACCAACAAATTCAACTACAAACTCAACATTGAAACATACCATCCAATTCAATAACAACGTCAACATTGAAAAAAAACAACAAATTCAAAAACAACCTCAACTTTTAAAAGTACAAAAAAGTTGAAAAAAGAACATTGATAACACCAACAAATTCAACAACAACCTCAACAATGAAAAACACCAAAAAATTCAACAACAGCCTCAACATTGAAAAACGCCAACAATTTCAACGACAACCTCAACAATGAAAAACACCAACAAATTCAAAACCAACCTCAACTTTTAAAATTACAAAAAAGTTCAACAAAATAAACAGTGATAACACCAATAAATTCAGCATCAACCTCAACTTTGAAAAACACAGAAAATTCAAAAAAAAACCATTGACAAACCGTACAAATTCAAGAACAACCTCAACAATAAACATCACCAAAAAATTCAATAACAACCTCAACATTGAAAACCACCAACAAATTAAACGACAACCTCAACAATGAAAAACACCAAAACATTCAAAATCAACCTCAACATTTAAAAGTACAAAAATGTTCAACAAAATAAACAGTGATAACACCAATAAATGCAGAAACAACCTCAACTTTGAAAAACACAACAAAGTTAAAAAAAACCATTGACAAACCCTACAAATTCAACAACAACCTCAACAATTAACAGCACCAAAAAATTCAATAACAACCTCAATATTGAAAATCACCAGCAAATTCAACAACCTCAACATTCAAAAACACAAAACAGTTCAAAAGAAAACATTGATAATTCCAACCAATTCAACAACAACCTCAATATTGAAAATCACCAACAAATGCAACGACTTCAATTTTGAAAAACACCAAAAATTAAACAACAACCTCAACATTTAAAATACAAACAAGTTCAACAAAATAAACATTGATGACACTATCCAATTCAACAACAACCTCAACATTTAAAATCACAAACAAATTTAACAACAACCTCAATATTGAAAATCAGCAACAAATTCAACAACAACCTCAACATTGAAGAACACCAACAAATTCAACAACAACCTCAACAATGAAAAACACCAAAAAATTCAACAACAACCGCAACATTGAAAAATACCAACAAATTCAATAACAACCACAACATTGTAACACGCCAACAAATTCAATAACAACCTCAATATTGAATATCACCAACAGATTCAACAACCTCAACACTGAAGATCACCAACAAATTCAGCAACAACCTTAACTTTGAAAAACACAAAAACGTTTAAAAAAAACCATTGATAACACCAGCAAATTCAACAACAACCTAAATATTGAATATCACCAACAAATTCAACGACCTCAGCTTTGAAAAACACAAACAAATTCAACAACAACCTCATCATTGAAAAAAACCAACAAATGCAACAACTACCTCAACTTTTAAAAGTACAAAAAAGTTCAAAAAACAACATTGATAATACCAACAAATTCAACAACAAGCTCAACAATGAAAAATACCTCAAAATTCAACAACAACCTCAACATTGAAAAACGCCAACAAATTCAACAACAACCTCAAAAATGAAAAACACAAACAAATTCAAAATCAACATCAACTTTTAAAATTACAAAAAAGTTCAGCAAAATAAACATTGACAACACCAACAAATTCAACAACAACCTCCACTATGAAAAACACCAACAAATTCAACCATAACCTCATCATTCAAAAACACCAACAAATTCAACAAACAACCTCAACATTGAAACACACCAACAAATTCAAGAACAACCTCATCATTGAAAAACGCCAACAAATTCAACAACAAAATCAATATTGAAAGTCACCAACAAATTCAACAACCTTAACGCTGAATATCACCGACAATTTCGTAACAAGCTCAACTTTGAAAAACACAAAAAAGTTGAAAAAAAACATTCATAACACCAACAAATTCAACAACAACATCATCTTTGAAAAACGCCAGCAAATTCATCAACAACATGAACAATGAAAAAAACCAAAAAAATTAACAACAGCCTCAACATTGAAAAACACCAACAAATTCAACGACAACCTCGACATGGAAAAACACCAACAAATTCAACAACAACTTCCACTTTGAAAAATACAAAAAAGTTCAAAAAATAACATTGATAACACCAACAAGTTAAACAACATTGAAAAACGCCAACAATTTCAATATGAACCTCAATATTGAAAATCCAAACAATTTCAACAACAAGCTCAAATTTTAAAAGTACAAAAAAGTTCAACAAAATAAATGTTGATAACTCCAACAAATTCATCAACAACCTTAATATTGAAAATCACCAGCAAATTAAACAACCTCAACATTGAAAAACAAAAAACTGTTCAAAATAAACCATTGATAACACGAACAAATTCAACAACACCAACGTTGAAAAACACCAACAAATTCAACAACAACCTCAATATTTAAAATAGTCGACAAATTCAACGGCCTCAACGTTGAAAAACACCAACAAATTAAACAACAACCTCAATATTTAAAAGTTCAAAAATATTTAACAAAATAAACATTGATAACACCAATATATTCAGCAACAACCACAATTTTGAATTTCACCAACAAATTCAACATCCTCAACATTGAAAAACACCAACAAATTCAACAACAACCTTAACTTATAAACATTCAAACAAGTTGAACAAAATACATTCAATACACCAACAAATTCAACAACAACCACAACAATGAAAAACAACAACAAATTTAACAACAACCTCAACATTGAAAAACGCCAATAAATTCATCAACATCCTGAATATTGAAAATCAGCAACAAATTCAACAACCTCAACACTTTATAGCACCAACAAATTCGTAACAACCTCAACTTTGCAAAACACAAAAAAGTTTTTAAAAAAGGCATTCATGAAAACAAACAAATTCAACAACAAGATTAAAATGGAAAATCACCAACAAATTCAGCGACTTAAATTTTGAAAAACAGCAACAAATTCAACAAGAACCTCAACTTTTAAAAATACATACAAGTTCAACGAAAAAAAACATTGTTAACACCAAGAAATTCAACAACAAACTCAATATTGAAAATCACCAACAAATTCAACAACATCAACATTGAAAAACACCAATAAATTCAACATCAACCTCAACATTGAAAAACACAAAACAAATTCAACAACAACCTCAACTTTTAAAAGTACAAATAAGTTCAACAAAATAAACATTGATAACACCAATATATTCAGCAACAACCACAACTTTGAATATCAGCAACAAATTCAACATTTTCAACATTGAAAAACACCAACAAATTCAGCAAAAACCTTAACTTTTAAAAATACAAACAAGTTGAACAAAAAACATTCATAACACCAACAAATTCAACAACAACCTCAACAATGAAAAACAACAACAAATTCAAAAACAACCTCAACATTGAAAAACACCAACAAACTCATCAGCAACCTCAAAATTGAAAAACGTAAACAAATTCAACAACATCCTGAATATTGAAAATAAGCAACAAATTCAACAACCTCAACATTGAAAAGCACCAACAAATTCGCAACCACCTCAACTTCGAAAAACACCAAAAAGATTTTTAAAAAACATTCATGCAACCAACAAATTCAACAACAAGCTTAATATTGAAAACCACCAACCAATTCAACAGCAACCTCTACTTTTAAAAATACGTTCAAGTAAGACAAAAAAAAACATTGATAACACCAAGAAATTCAACAACAAACTAAATATTGAAAACCACCAACAGATTCATAAGCATCAACATTGAAAAATACCAATAAATTCAACAACATCCTCAACATTGAAAAACACCAACAAATTCAAAAAACAACCTCAACTTTTAGAAATACAAACAAGTTCAACAAAAAAAACATTGATAACACCAACAAATTCAACAACAAACTCAATATTGAAAATCACCAACAAATTCAACAACCTCAACACTTAATATCACCAACAAATTCGCAACAACTTCAACTTTGAAAAACACAAAAAAGTTAAAAAAAAACCATCATGACACCAACAAATTCAAGAATAAGCTTAATATTGAAAATCATCAACAAATTCAAAACCTAAACTTTGAAAAATACCAACAAATTCAACAACAAACAACTTTTAAAAATACAAAGAACTTCATAAAATAAACATTGATAACACTAACTAATTGAACAACAAACTCAATATTGAAAACCACCAACAAATTCAACAACATTAACATTGAAAAACAGCAATAAATTCAACAACAACCTCAAAATTGATAACACCAACAAATTCAACAACAAACTCAATGTTGAAAATCACCAACAAATTCAACAACAACCACAACATTAAAAAACACCAACAATCTCAACAACAACCTCAACATTGAAAAACGCCAACAAATTCAACAACATCCTCAATATTGAAAATCAACAACAAATTCAACAACAACCTCAACATTGAAAAACACCAACAAACTCATCAACAACCTCAAAATTGAAAAACGCCAACAAATTCAACAACATCCTGAATATTGAAAATAAGCAACACATTCAACAACCTCAACACTGAATAGCACCAATACATTCGCAACCACCTCAACTTTGAAAAACACCAAAAAGATTTTTTAAAAACCATTCATGCAACCAACAAATTCAACAACAAGCTTAATATTGAAAACCACCAACCAATTCAACAGCAACCACTACTTTCAAAAATACGTACAAGCAAAACAAAAAAAAACATTGATAACACCAAGAAATTCAACAACAAACTCAATATTGAAAACCACCATCAAATTCATCAACATCAACATTGAAAAACACCAATCAATTCAACAACAACCTCAACATTTAAAAATACACCAGGTTCAAAAAAAAAACATTGATTACACCAACAAATTCAACAACAAACTCAATATAGAAAACCACCAACAAATTCAACAACATTAACATTGAAAAACATCAATAAATTCAACAACAACCTCAACATTGATAACACCAACAAATTCAACAACAAACTCAATGTTGAAAATCACCAACAAATTCAACAACAACCTCAACATTTAAAAACACCCACAATCTCAACAACAACCTCAACATTGAAAAACGCCATCAAATTGAACAACATATTGAAAATCACCAACAAATTCAACAACCTCAACATTGAATATCACCAACAAATTCGCAACAACTTCAACTTTGAAAAACAGAAAAAAGTTTTTAAAAAACCATTCATGACACCAACAAATTCAACAATAAGCTTAATATTGAAAATAACCAACAAATCCAACGATCTAAACTTTGAAAAACACCAACAAATACAACAACGAATAACTTTAAAAAAAAATTCAAAAAAAAATAACACCAACAAATTGAACAACAAACTCAATATTGAAAATCACCAACAAATTCAACAACCTCAACGTTGAAAAACACTAAAAAATTCAACAACAACGTCAACATTGAAAAACACCAACAAATTCAACAACAACGTCAACATTGAAAATCACCAACAAATTCAACTACAACCTCAACATTGAAAAACACGAACAAATTCAATAAAAACTTCAACTTTAAAAAATACAAACAAGTTGAACAATAAAATCATTGATAACACCAACACATTCAACAACAACCTCAGCATTGAAAAATACAAAACAGTTCAAAAAATAACATTGATAACACCAACAAATTCAACAACAACCTCAATATTGAAAATTGCATACAAATTCAACAACAACCTCAACATTGAAAAACACCAACAAATTCAACAACAACCTCAATATTGAAAATCACCAACAAATTCAACAACCTTAATATTGAAAATCACCAACAAATTCAACAACAACCTCTACATTGAAAAGCACCAACGAATTCAACTGCAACCTCGACATGGAAAAACAACAACAAATTCAACAACAACTTCCACTTTGAAAAATACAAAAAAGTTCAAAAAATAACATTGATAACACCAACAAGTTCAAAAACATTGAAAAACGCCAACAATTGCAACAACAACCTCAATATTGAAAATCCAAACAATTTCAACAACAACCTCAACTTTTAAAAGTACAAAAAAGTTCCACAAAATAAACGTTGATAACTCCAACAAATTCATCAACAACCTCAATATTGAAATTCACCAGCAAATTCAACAGCCTCAACATTGAAAAACAAAAAACTGTTCAAAATAAACCATTGATAACACGAACAAATTCAACAACACCAACGTTGAAAAACACCAACAAATTCAACAACAACTTCAATATTTAAAATCATCAACAAATTCAATGGCCTCAACGTAGAAAAACACCAACAAATTAAACAACAACCTCAACATTTAAAAGTTCAAAAATGTTTAACAAAATAAACATTGATAACACCAATATATTCAGCAACAACCACAACTTTGAATATCACCAACAAATTCAACAACTTCAACATTGAAAAACACCAACAAATTCAGCAAAAACCTTAACTTCTAAAAATACGAACAAGTTGAACAAAAAACATTCATAACACCGACAAATTCAACAACCACCTCAACAATGAAAAACAACAACAAATTCAACAACAACCTCAACATTGAAAAACACCAACAAATTCAACAACAACCTCAACATTGAAAAACACCAACAAACTCATCAACAACCTCAAAATTGAAAAACGCCAACAAATTCAACAACATCCTGAATATTGAAAATAAGTAACAAATTCAACAACCTCAACACTGAATAGCACCAACAAATTTGCAACCACCTCAACTTTGAAAAACACCAAAAAGATTTTTTAAAAACCATTCTTTCAAGCAACAAATTCAACAACAAGCTTAATATTGAAAACCACCAACCAATTCAACAGCAACCTCTACGTTTAAAAATACGTACAAGTAAAACAAAAAAAAACATTGATAACACCAAGAAATTCAACAACAAACTCAATGTTGAAAACCAACAACAAATTCATCAACATCAACATTGAAAAACACCAATAAATTGAACAACATCCTCAACATTGAAAAACATCAACAAATTCAAAAACAACCTCAACTTTTAGAAATACAAACAAGTTCAACAAAAAAAAATACATAACGCCAAAAAATTCAACAACAAACTCAAAATTGAAAATCACCAACAAATTCAACAACCTCAACACTTAATATCACCTACAAATTCGCAACAACTTCAACTTTGAAAAGCACAAATAAGTTTAAGAAACACCATCATGGCACCAACAATTTCAAGAATAAGCTTAATATTGAAAATCATCAACAAATTCAACGACCTAAACTTTGAAAAACACCAACAAATTCAACAACAAACAACTTTTAAAAATAGAAACAACTTCATAAAATAAACATTGATAACACTACCTAATTGAACAACAAACTCAATATTGAAAATCACCAACAAATTCAACAACATCAACATTGAAAAACATCAATAAATTCAAAAACAACCTCAACATTTAAAGTTACAAACAAGTTCAACAAAAAAAACATTGATAACACCAACAAATTCAACAACAAACTCAATATTGAAAACCACCAACAAGTTCAACAACATTAACATTGAAAAACAACAATAAATTCAACAACAAACTCAATATTGAAAACCACCAACAAATTCAACAACCTGAACATTGAAAAACATCAATAAATTCAACAACAACCTCAACATTGAAAAACACCAACAAACTCATCAACAACCTCAAAATTGAAAAACGCCAACAAATTCAACAACATCCTGAATATTGAAAATAAGCAACAAATTCAACAACCTCAACACTGAATACCACCAGCAAATTCGCAACCACCTCAACTTTGAAAAACACCAAAAAGATTTTTAAAAAACCATTCATGCAACCAACAAATTCAGCAACAAGCTTAATATTGAAAACCACCAACCAATTCAACAGCAAACTCTACTTTTAAAAAAACATACAAGTAAAACAAATAAAAAACATTGATAACACCAAGAAATTCAACAACAAACTCAATATTGAAAACCACCAACAAATTCATCAACATCAACATTGAAAAACACGAATTAATTCAACAACATCCTCAACATTGAAAAACACCAACAAATTCAAAAACAACCTCAACTTGTGGAAATACAAACAAGTTCAACAAAAAAAACATTGATAACACCAACAAATTCAACAACAAACTCAATATTGAAAATCACCAACAAATTCAACCACCTCAACACTGAATATCACCAACAAATTCGCAACAACTTCAACTTTGAAAAACACAAAAAAGTTTAAAAAAAACCATCATGACAACAAACAAATTCAACAATAAGCTTAATATTGAAAATCAACAACAAATTCAACGACCAAAACTTTGAAAAACACCAACAAATTCAACAACAAACAACTTTTAAAAATACAAACAACTTCATAAAATAAACATTGATAACACTAACTAATTGAACAACAAACTCAGTATTGAAAATCACCAACAAATTCAACAACATCAACATTGAAAAACATCAATAACTTCAACAACACCCTCAACATTTAAAAATACAAACAAGTTCAACAAAAAAAAATTGATAACACCAACAAATTCAACAACAAACTCAATATTGAAAACCACCAACAAATTCAACAACATTAACATTGAAAAACATCAATAAATTCAACAACAACCTCAACATTGATAACACCAACAAATTGAACAACAAACTCAATGTTGAAAAGCTCCAACAAATTCAACAACAACGTCAACATTGAAAATCACTAACAAATTCAACAACAACGTCAGCATTGAAAATCACCAACAATCTCAACAACAACCTCAACATTGGAAAATGCCAACAAATTCAACAAGATCCTCAATATTGAAAATCACCAACAAATTCAACAACCTCAACACTGAATATCACCAACAAATTCGCAACAACTTCAACTTTGGAAAACACAATAAAGTTTAAAAAAAACCATCATGACAACAAACAAATTCAACAATAAGCTTAATATTGAAAATCAACAACAAATTCAACGACCTAAACTTTGAAAAACACCAACAAATTCAACAACAAACAAATTTTAAAAATACAAACAATTTCAAAAAAAAAAACATTGATAACACTAACTAATTGAACATCAAACTCAATATTGAAAATCACCAACAAATTCAACAACATCAACATTGAAAAACAGCAATAAATTCAACAACAACCTCAACATTGAAAAACACCAACAAATTCAACAACAACCTCAACTTTTAAAAATACAAACAAGTTCATCAAGAAAAACATTGATAACACCAACAAATTCAACAACAAACTCAACTTTGAAACATTCCATCCAATTCAACAACAACGTCAACATTGAAAAAAAACAACAAATTCATAAACAACCTCAACTTTTAAAAGTACAAAAAAATTGAAAAAAGAACTTTGATAACACCAACAAATTCAACAACAACCTCAACAATGAAAAACACCAAAAAATTCAACAACAGCCTCAACATTGAAAAACGCCAACAATTTCAACGACAACCTCAACAATGAAAAACACCAACAAATTCAAAACCAACCTCAACTTTTAAAAGTGCAAAAAAGTTCAACAAAATAAACATTGATAACACCAATACATTCATCAACAACCTCAACTTTGAATATCACCAACAAATGCAACAACCTCAACATTGAAAAACACCAACAAATTCAACAACAACCGTAACTTTTAAAAAGTACAAACAAGTTCAACAAAAAACATTGATAACACAAACAAATTCAACAACAACCTCAACAATGAAAAACACCAACAAATTGAACAACAACCTCAACATTGAAATACACAAACAATCTCAACAGCAACCTCAACATTGAGAAACGCCAACAAATTCAACAACATCCTCAATATTGAAAATCACCAACAAATTCAATAACCTCAGCACTGAATATCACCAACAAATTCGCAACAACTTCAACTTTGAAAAACACAAAAAAGTTTAAAAAAAACCATTCATGACACCAACAAATTCAACAATAAGCTTAATATTGAAAATCACCAACAAATTCAACTACCTAAACTTTGAAAAACATCAACAAATTCTACAACAAACAAATTTTAAAAATACAAACAATTTCAAAAAAAAAACATTGATAACACTAACTAATTGAACATCAAACTCAATATTGAAAATCACCAACAAATTCAACAACATCAACATTGAAAAACAGCAATAAATTCAACAACAACCTCAACATTGAAAAACACCAACAAATTCAACAACAACCTCAACTTTTAAAAATACAAACAAGTTCATCAAGAAAAACATTGATAACACCAACAAATTCAACAACAAACTCAACTTTGAAACATTCCATCCAATTCAACAACAACGTCATCATTGAAAAAAAACAACAAATTCATAAACAACCTCAACTTTTAAAAGTACAAAAAAATTGAAAAAAGAACTTTGATAACACCAACAAATTCAACAACAACCTCAACAATGAAAAACACCAAAAAATTCAACAACAGCCTCAACATTGAAAAACACCAACAAATTCAACAACAACCGTAACTTTTAAAAAGTACAAACAAGTTCAACAAAAAACATTGATAACACAAACAAATTCAACAACAACCTCAACAATGAAAAACACCAACAAATTGAACAACAACCTCAACATTGAAATACACAAACAATCTCAACAGCAACCTCAACATTGAGAAACGCCAACAAATTCAACAACATCCTCAATATTGAAAATCACCAACAAATTCAATAACCTCAGCACTGAATATCACCAACAAATTCGCAACAACTTCAACTTTGAAAAACACAAAAAAGTTAAAAAAAAACCATTCATGACACCAACAAATTCAACAATAAGCTTAATATTGAAAATCACCAACAAATTCAACTACCTAAACTTTGAAAAACATCAACAAATTCTACAACAAACAACTTAAAAAATACAAACAAATTAAAAAAAAATTGATAACACCAACAAATTGAACAACAACCTCAACATTGAAACATACCATTCAATTCAACAACAACCTCAACTATAAAAAGTACAAAAAAGTTCAACAAAATAAACATTGATAACACCAATACATTCAGCAAAAACCTGAACTTTGAATATCACCAAAAAATTCAACAATCTCAACATTGAAAAACACCAACAAACTCAACAACAGCCGTAACTTTTAAAAATACAAACAAGTTCAACAAAAAACATTGATAACACGAGTAAATTCAACAACAACCTTAACTTTTAAAAATACAAACAAGTTCAACAATTAACATTGATAACACCAACAAATTCAACAACAACGTCAACAATGAAAAACACCAACAAATTCAACCACAACCTTAATATTGAAAAACACCAACAAATTCAACAACAACTTCCACTTTAAAAAATACAAACAAGTTCAACAAAAAAAAACATTGATAACACCGACAAATTCAACAACAACCTCAACAATGAAAAACACCAACAAATTCAAGAACAAACTCAACATTGAAAAACGCCAGCAAATTCAACAGCAACCTCAACTTTGTAAAACGCCAGCAATTTCACCAAAAAACTCAACAATGAAAAACACTAACAAATTCAAAATCAACCTCATTTTTTAAAAGTACAAAAAAGTTCAACAAAATGAACACTGATAACACCAATGAATTCAGCAACAACCTCAACTTTGAAAATCACCAACAAATTGAACAACCTCAACATTGAAAAACACCAACAATCTCAACAACAACCTCAAAATTGAAAAAAGCCAACAAATTCAACAACATCCTAAATATTGAAAATCACCAACAAATTCAACAACCTCAACACTGAATATCACCAACAAATTCGCAACAACTTCAACTTTGAAAAACTCAAAAAAGTTAAATAAGATTCATTTGTGACGCCAACAAATTCAACAATAAGCTTAATATTCAAAATCACCAACAAATCCAACGACCTAAACTTTGAAAAAGACAAACAAATTCAACAACAAACAACTTTTAAAAATACAAGCAAATTCAAAAAAATAAACATTGATAACACCAACAAATTGAACAACAAACTCAACATTGAAAATCAGCAACAAATTCAACAACATCAACATTGAAAAACACCAATAAATTCAACAACAACCTCAACATTGAAAATCACCAAGAAATTCAACAACATCATTATTGAATATCACCAACAAATTCAACAACAACCTCAACATTGAAAAACGCCAACAAATTCAAAAACAAACTCAATATTGAAAAATACAAAAAAGTTCAAAAAATAACATTGATAACACCAACAAATTCAACAACAACCTCAAAGTTGAAAAACGCCAACAAATTCAACAACAACCTCAATATTGAAAATCACCAACAAAAAATCAGCAACAAATTCAACATCAACCACAACATTGAAAATCACCAACAAATTCAACAACAACCTCAACTTTTAAAAAAAGAGAAAAAGTTCAATAAAAACATTGATAACACCAAGAAATTCAACAACAACCTCAACATTGAAAAACACCAAAAAGTTCAACAACGACCTCAACATTGAAAATCAGCAACAAATTCAACAACAACCTCAACATTGAAAAACGCCAACAAATTCAACAACAACCTCAACTTTTAAAAGTAGAGAAAAAGTTCAATAAAAACATTGATAACACCAAGAAATTCAACAACAACCTCAACATTGAAAATCACCAACAAATTCAACAACATCAATATTGAAAATCACCAACAAATTCAACAGCAACCTCAACAATGAAAAACAGCAACAAATTCAACAACAACCTCAACAATGAAAAACACAAAAAATTCAACAACCGCAACATTGAAAAATACTAACAAATTCAACAACAACCTCAACTTTTAAAGGAAGAGAAAAGTTCAAAAAAAACATGGATAACAACATCAAATTAAACAACAACCTCAACATTAAGTAATACGAAAACGTTCAAAAAATGAAATTGATAACATCAACAAATTCAACAACAACCTCAACATTGAAAAAAACAAAAAGTTCAAAAAATAGCATTGATAACAACAACGAATTCAACATCAAACTCAACATTGAAAATCAAGAACAAATTCAACAACAACCTCAACATTGAAAAACACCAATAAATTCAACAACAACGACAACATGGAAAAAAACCCAACAAATTCAACAACAAACTCAACATTATAAAACATCAACAAATTGACCAACAACCGCAACATTAAAAAGTACAAACAAGTTCAACAAAAAAACTTGATAACACCAACAAGTTCAACAACAACCTCAACATTGAAAAACAGCGACAAATTCAACAACAACCTCAACAATGAAAAACACCAACAAATTCAACAACGACCTCAACATTGAAAATCAGTAACAAATTCAACAACAATCTCAACTTTGAAAAACGCCAAAAAATTCAACAACAACCTCAATATTGAAAATCAACAACAAAAAATCACCAACAAATTCAACATCAACCACAACATTGAAAAACACCAACATATTCAACAACAACATCAAAATTGAAAAAACCTACAAATTCAACAACAAGCTCAACATCGAAAATCACCAACAAATTCAACAGCAACCTCAACATTGAAAATCACCAACAAATTCAACAACATCAATATTGAATATCACCAACAAATTCAACAACACCCTCAACATTGAAAAATACAAAAAGTTCAAAAAATAGCATTGATAACAACAACGAATTCAACATCAAACTCAACACTGAAAATCAACAACAAATTCAACAACAACCTCAACCTTGAAAAACACCAATCAATTCAACAACAACCACAACATGGAAAAAAAAACAACAAATTCAGCAACACACTCAACATTGTAAAACACCAACAAATTCACCAACAACCGCAACATTAAAAAGTACAAACAAGTTCAACAAAAAACATTGAAAGCACCAACAAGTTCAACCGCAACCTCAACATTGAAAAGCAACGACAAATTCAACAACAGCCTCAACAATGAAAAACACCAACCAATTCAACAACGACCTCAACATTGAAAATCAGTAACAAATTCAACAACAATCTCAACATTGAAAAACGCCAAAAAATTCAACAACAACCTCAATATTGAAAATCACCAACATAAAATCACCAACAAATTCAACACCAACCACAACATTGAAAAACACCAACAAATTCAACAACAACCTCAAAATTGAAAAAAACCTACAAATTCAACAACAACCTCCACATTGAAAAACACTAACAACTTCAAAAGCAACCTCAACATTGAAAAATACTTAAAATTTCAACAACAAGCTCACATTGAAAAACACCAACAAATTCAACAACAACCTCAACTTTTAATAGAAGTGAAAAAGTTCAATAAAAACATTGATAACACCAAGAAATTCAACAACAACCTCAACATTGAAAGACGCCAACAAATTCATTAACAACCTCAATATTGAAAGACACCAACAAATTCAACAACAACCGCAAAATTGAAAGTCACCAACAAATTCAACAACATCAATATTGAATATCACCAACAAATTCAACAACAACCGCAACATTGAAAAACAGCGACAAATTCAACAACAACCTCAACAATGAAAAAAACCAACAAATTCAACAACCACAACATTGAAAAACACTAACATATTCAACAGCAACCTCAATATTGAAAGACACCAACATATTCAACAACAACCTCAACATTTAAAATGACCAACAAATTCAACAACTTCAATATTGAAAATCACCAACAAATTCAACAACAACCTCAACATTGAAAAACACCAAAAATTCAACATGAACCACAATATTGAAAGTCAACAACAAATTCAACAAAAACCGCAACTTTGAAAAACACCAACAAATTCTACATCAACCTCAACAATGAAAAACAGGAACAAATTCAACAAAAACCTCAACAATGAAAAAAAAAGTTCAACAACCGCAACATTGAAAACAACTAACAAATTCAACAACAACCTCAACTTTTAAAAGCAGAGAAATGTTCAAAAAAAACATGGATGACATCAACAAATTCAACAACAACCTCAACATTGAAAAATACAAAAAGTTCAAAAAATAGCATTGATAACAACAACGAAATCAACATTAAACTCAACATTTAAAATCAACAACAAATTCAACAACAACCTCAACATTGAAAAACACCAATCAATTCAACAACAACCACAACATGGAAAAAAAAACAACAAATTCAACAACAAACTCAACATTGTAAAACATCAACAAGTTCACCAACAACCGCAACATTAAAAAGTACCAACAAGTTCAACAAAAAACATTGATAACACCAACAAGTTCAATAACAACCTCAACATTGAAAAACAGCGACAAATTCAATAACAACCTCAACAATGAAAAACCGCAACAAATACAACAACGACCTCAACATTGAAAATCAGTAACAAATTCAACAACAATCTCAACATTGAAAAACGCCAAAAAATTCAACAACAACTTCAATATTGAAAATCAACAACAAAAAATCACCAACAAATTCAACATCAACCACAACATTGAATAACACCAACAAATTCAACAACAACCTCAACATTGAAAAATACAAATAAGTTCAATAACAAGCTCAACATTGAAAATCACCAACAAATTCAACAACAACCTCAACTTTTAATAGAAGGGAAAAAGTTCAATAAAAACATTGATAACACCAAGAAATTCAACAAAAACCTCAACATTGAAAGATACCAACAAATTCATTAACACCCTCAATATTGAAAGACACCAGCAAATTCAACAGCAACCTCAACAATGAAAAACACAAAAAATTCAACAACCGCAACATTGAAAAATACTAACAAATTCAACAACAACCTCAACTTTTAAAAGAAGAGAAAAGTTCAAAAAAAACATGGATAACAACAACAAATTAAACAACAACCTCAACATTAAATAATATAAAAAAGTTCAAAAAATAACATTGATAACATCAACAAATTCAACAACAACCTCAACATTGAAAAATACAAAAAGTTCAAAAAATAGCATTGATAACAACAACGAATTCAACATCAAACTCAAAATTGAAAATCACCAACAAATTCAACAACATCAATTATGAAAATCACCAACAACTTCAACAACAACCTCAACAATGAAAAACACCAACAAATTCAACAATGACCTCAACATTGAAAATCAGCAACAAATTCAAACAACAACCTCAACATTGAAAAAAATCAACAAATTCAACAATAAGCTCAACTTTCAAAAACAAATAAAAGTTCAAAAAATAACATTGATAACACCAACAAATTCAACAACAACCTCAACAATCAAAAACACCAAAAAATTCAACAACAACCTCAACATTCAAAAACTGCAACAAATGCAACAACAACCTCAACATTGAAAAATACAAAAAAGTTCAAAAAATAACATTGATAACACCAACAAATTCAACAACAACCTCAAAGTTCAAAAACGCCAACAAATTCAACAACAACCTCAATATTGAAAATCACCAACAAAAAATCACCAACAAATTCAACATCAACCACAACAGTGAAAATCACCAACAAATTCAAGAACAACCTCAACTTTTAGAAGAAGAGAAAAAGTTCAATAAAAACATTGACAACAACAAGAAATTCAACAACAACCTCAACATTGAAAGACACCAAAAAGTTCAACAACGACCTCAACATTGAAAATCAGCAACAAATTCAACAACAACCTCAACATTGAAAAATGCCAACAAATTCAACATCAACCTCGATATTGAAAATCACCAACAAATTCAACATCAACCTCCACATTAAAAAACACTAACAAATTCAACAACAACCTCAACATTGAAAAAAACTTACAATTTCAACAACAAGCTCAACATTAAAAAACACCAACAAATTCAACAACAACCTCAACTTTTAAAAGAAGAGAAAAAGTTCAATTAAAACATTGATAACACCAAGAAATTCAACAACAACCTCAACATTGAATGACACCAACAAATTCAACAACAACCTCAATATTGAACATCAACAACAAATTCATCAGCAACCTCAACATTGAAAATCACCAACAAATTGAACAACATTAATATTGAAAATCACCAACAAATTCAACAACAACCTCAATATTGAAAAATACAAAAAAGTTGAAATAACAACATTGATGACACCAACAAATTCAACAACAACCTCAACATTGAAAAACAGCGAGAAATTCAACAACAACCTCAACAATGAAAAATACTAACAAATTCAACAACCTCAACATTGAAAAACACCAACATATTCAACAGGAACCTCAATATTTAAAGACACCAACATATTCAACAACAACCTCAACATTTAAAATGACCAACAAATTCAACAACTTCAATATTGAAAATCACCAACAAATTCAACAACAACCTCAACATTGAAAAACACCAACAAATTCAACAGCAACCTCAACAATGAAAAACAGCAACAAATTCAACAACAACCTCAACATTTGAAAAACACCAAAAATTCAACAACCGCAACATTGAAAAATACTAACAAATTCAACAACAACCTCAACTTTTAAAAGAAGAGAAACGTTCAAAAAAAACATGGATAACAACAACAAATTAAACAACAACCTCAACATTAAATAATATAAAAAAGTTCAAAAAATAACATTGATAACATCAACAAATTCAACAACAACCTCAACATTGAAAAATACAAAAAGTTCAAAAAATAGCATTGATAACAACAACGAATTCAACATCAAACTTGAAATTGAAAATCACCAACAAATTCAACAACATCAATTATGAAAATCACCAACAAATTCAACAACAACCTCAACAATGAAAAACACCAACAAATTCAACAATGACCTCAACATTGAAAATCAGCAACAAATTCAAACAACAACCTCAACATTGAAAAAAATCAACAAATTCAACAATAAGCACAACTTTCAAAAACAAATAAAAGTTCAAAAAATAACATTGATAACACCAACAAATTCAACAACAACCTCAACAATCAAAAACACCAAAAAATTCAACAACAACCTCAACTTTTAAAAGAAGAGAAAAAGTTCAATAAAAACATTGATTACACCAAGATATTCAACAACAACCTCAACATTGAAAGACGCCAACAAATTCAACAACAACCTCAATATTGAAAATCACCAACAAATTCAATAACCTCAACACTGAATATCACCAACAAATTCGCAACAACTTCAACTTTGAAAAACACAAAAAAGTAAAAAAAAAACCATTCATGACACCAACAAATTCAACAATAAGCTTAATATTGAAAATCACCAACAAATTCAACTACCTAAACTTTGAAAAACATCAACAAATTCTACAACAAACAACTTAAAAAATACAAACAAATTAAAAAAAAATTGATAACACCAACAAATTGAACAACAACCTCAACATTGAAACATACCATTCAATTCAACAACAACCTCAACTATAAAAAGTACAAAAAAGTTCAACAAAATAAACATTGATCACACCAATACATTCAGCAAAAACCTGAACTTTGAATATCACCAAAAAATTCAACAATCTCAACATTGAAAAACACCAACAAACTCAACAACAGCCGTAACTTTTAAAAATACAAACAAGTTCAACAAAAAACATTGATAACACGAGTAAATTCAACAACAACCTTAACTTTTAAAAATACAAACAAGTTCAACAATTAACATTGATAACACCAACAAATTCAACAACAACGTCAACAATGAAAAACACCAACAAATTCAACCACAACCTTAATATTGAAAAACACCAACAAATTCAACAACAACTTCCACTTTAAAAAATACAAACAAGTTCAACAAAAAAAAACATTGATAACACCGACAAATTCAACAACAACCTCAACAATGAAAAACACCAACAAATTCAAGAACAAACTCAACATTGAAAAACGCCAGCAAATTCAACAGCAACCTCAACTTTGTAAAACGCCAGCAATTTCACCAAAAAACTCAACAATGAAAAACACTAACAAATTCAAAATCAACCTCATTTTTTAAAAGTACAAAAAAGTTCAACAAAATGAACACTGATAACACCAATGAATTCAGCAACAACCTCAACTTTGAAAATCACCAACAAATTGAACAACCTCAACATTGAAAAACACCAACAATCTCAACAACAACCTCAAAATTGAAAAAAGCCAACAAATTCAACAACATCCTAAATATTGAAAATCACCAACAAATTCAACAACCTCAACACTGAATATCACCAACAAATTCGCAACAACTTCAACTTTGAAAAACTCAAAAAAGTTAAATAAGATTCATTTGTGACGCCAACAAATTCAACAATAAGCTTAATATTCAAAATCACCAACAAATCCAACGACCTAAACTTTGAAAAAGACAAACAAATTCAACAACAAACAACTTTTAAAAATACAAGCAAATTCAAAAAAATAAACATTGATAACACCAACAAATTGAACAACAAACTCAACATTGAAAATCAGCAACAAATTCAACAACATCAACATTGAAAAACACCAATAAATTCAACAACAACCTCAACATTGAAAATCACCAAGAAATTCAACAACATCATTATTGAATATCACCAACAAATTCAACAACAACCTCAACATTGAAAAACGCCAACAAATTCAAAAACAAACTCAATATTGAAAAATACAAAAAAGTTCAAAAAATAACATTGATAACACCAACAAATTCAACAACAACCTCAAAGTTGAAAAACGCCAACAAATTCAACAACAACCTCAATATTGAAAATCACCAACAAAAAATCAGCAACAAATTCAACATCAACCACAACATTGAAAATCACCAACAAATTCAACAACAACCTCAACTTTTAAAAAAAGAGAAAAAGTTCAATAAAAACATTGATAACACCAAGAAATTCAACAACAACCTCAACATTGAAAAACACCAAAAAGTTCAACAACGACCTCAACATTGAAAATCAGCAACAAATTCAACAACAACCTCAACATTGAAAAACGCCAACAAATTCAACAACAACCTCAACTTTTAAAAGTAGAGAAAAAGTTCAATAAAAACATTGATAACACCAAGAAATTCAACAACAACCTCAACATTGAAAATCACCAACAAATTCAACAACATCAATATTGAAAATCACCAACAAATTCAACAGCAACCTCAACAATGAAAAACAGCAACAAATTCAACAACAACCTCAACAATGAAAAACACAAAAAATTCAACAACCGCAACATTGAAAAATACTAACAAATTCAACAACAACCTCAACTTTTAAAGGAAGAGAAAAGTTCAAAAAAAACATGGATAACAACATCAAATTAAACAACAACCTCAACATTAAGTAATACGAAAACGTTCAAAAAATGAAATTGATAACATCAACAAATTCAACAACAACCTCAACATTGAAAAAAACAAAAAGTTCAAAAAATAGCATTGATAACAACAACGAATTCAACATCAAACTCAACATTGAAAATCAAGAACAAATTCAACAACAACCTCAACATTGAAAAACACCAATAAATTCAACAACAACGACAACATGGAAAAAAACCCAACAAATTCAACAACAAACTCAACATTATAAAACATCAACAAATTGACCAACAACCGCAACATTAAAAAGTACAAACAAGTTCAACAAAAAAACTTGATAACACCAACAAGTTCAACAACAACCTCAACATTGAAAAACAGCGACAAATTCAACAACAACCTCAACAATGAAAAACACCAACAAATTCAACAACGACCTCAACATTGAAAATCAGTAACAAATTCAACAACAATCTCAACTTTGAAAAACGCCAAAAAATTCAACAACAACCTCAATATTGAAAATCAACAACAAAAAATCACCAACAAATTCAACATCAACCACAACATTGAAAAACACCAACATATTCAACAACAACATCAAAATTGAAAAAACCTACAAATTCAACAACAAGCTCAACATCGAAAATCACCAACAAATTCAACAGCAACCTCAACATTGAAAATCACCAACAAATTCAACAACATCAATATTGAATATCACCAACAAATTCAACAACACCCTCAACATTGAAAAATACAAAAAGTTCAAAAAATAGCATTGATAACAACAACGAATTCAACATCAAACTCAACACTGAAAATCAACAACAAATTCAACAACAACCTCAACCTTGAAAAACACCAATCAATTCAACAACAACCACAACATGGAAAAAAAAACAACAAATTCAGCAACACACTCAACATTGTAAAACACCAACAAATTCACCAACAACCGCAACATTAAAAAGTACAAACAAGTTCAACAAAAAACATTGAAAGCACCAACAAGTTCAACCGCAACCTCAACATTGAAAAGCAACGACAAATTCAACAACAGCCTCAACAATGAAAAACACCAACCAATTCAACAACGACCTCAACATTGAAAATCAGTAACAAATTCAACAACAATCTCAACATTGAAAAACGCCAAAAAATTCAACAACAACCTCAATATTGAAAATCACCAACATAAAATCACCAACAAATTCAACACCAACCACAACATTGAAAAACACCAACAAATTCAACAACAACCTCAAAATTGAAAAAAACCTACAAATTCAACAACAACCTCCACATTGAAAAACACTAACAACTTCAAAAGCAACCTCAACATTGAAAAATACTTAAAATTTCAACAACAAGCTCACATTGAAAAACACCAACAAATTCAACAACAACCTCAACTTTTAATAGAAGTGAAAAAGTTCAATAAAAACATTGATAACACCAAGAAATTCAACAACAACCTCAACATTGAAAGACGCCAACAAATTCATTAACAACCTCAATATTGAAAGACACCAACAAATTCAACAACAACCGCAAAATTGAAAGTCACCAACAAATTCAACAACATCAATATTGAATATCACCAACAAATTCAACAACAACCGCAACATTGAAAAACAGCGACAAATTCAACAACAACCTCAACAATGAAAAAAACCAACAAATTCAACAACCACAACATTGAAAAACACTAACATATTCAACAGCAACCTCAATATTGAAAGACACCAACATATTCAACAACAACCTCAACATTTAAAATGACCAACAAATTCAACAACTTCAATATTGAAAATCACCAACAAATTCAACAACAACCTCAACATTGAAAAACACCAAAAATTCAACATGAACCACAATATTGAAAGTCAACAACAAATTCAACAAAAACCGCAACTTTGAAAAACACCAACAAATTCTACATCAACCTCAACAATGAAAAACAGGAACAAATTCAACAAAAACCTCAACAATGAAAAAAAAAGTTCAACAACCGCAACATTGAAAACAACTAACAAATTCAACAACAACCTCAACTTTTAAAAGCAGAGAAATGTTCAAAAAAAACATGGATGACATCAACAAATTCAACAACAACCTCAACATTGAAAAATACAAAAAGTTCAAAAAATAGCATTGATAACAACAACGAAATCAACATTAAACTCAACATTTAAAATCAACAACAAATTCAACAACAACCTCAACATTGAAAAACACCAATCAATTCAACAACAACCACAACATGGAAAAAAAAACAACAAATTCAACAACAAACTCAACATTGTAAAACATCAACAAGTTCACCAACAACCGCAACATTAAAAAGTACCAACAAGTTCAACAAAAAACATTGATAACACCAACAAGTTCAATAACAACCTCAACATTGAAAAACAGCGACAAATTCAATAACAACCTCAACAATGAAAAACCGCAACAAATACAACAACGACCTCAACATTGAAAATCAGTAACAAATTCAACAACAATCTCAACATTGAAAAACGCCAAAAAATTCAACAACAACTTCAATATTGAAAATCAACAACAAAAAATCACCAACAAATTCAACATCAACCACAACATTGAATAACACCAACAAATTCAACAACAACCTCAACATTGAAAAATACAAATAAGTTCAATAACAAGCTCAACATTGAAAATCACCAACAAATTCAACAACAACCTCAACTTTTAATAGAAGGGAAAAAGTTCAATAAAAACATTGATAACACCAAGAAATTCAACAAAAACCTCAACATTGAAAGATACCAACAAATTCATTAACACCCTCAATATTGAAAGACACCAGCAAATTCAACAGCAACCTCAACAATGAAAAACACAAAAAATTCAACAACCGCAACATTGAAAAATACTAACAAATTCAACAACAACCTCAACTTTTAAAAGAAGAGAAAAGTTCAAAAAAAACATGGATAACAACAACAAATTAAACAACAACCTCAACATTAAATAATATAAAAAAGTTCAAAAAATAACATTGATAACATCAACAAATTCAACAACAACCTCAACATTGAAAAATACAAAAAGTTCAAAAAATAGCATTGATAACAACAACGAATTCAACATCAAACTCAAAATTGAAAATCACCAACAAATTCAACAACATCAATTATGAAAATCACCAACAAATTCAACAACAACCTCAACAATGAAAAACACCAACAAATTCAACAATGACCTCAACATTGAAAATCAGCAACAAATTCAAACAACAACCTCAACATTGAAAAAAATCAACAAATTCAACAATAAGCTCAACTTTCAAAAACAAATAAAAGTTCAAAAAATAACATTGATAACACCAACAAATTCAACAACAACCTCAACAATCAAAAACACCAAAAAATTCAACAACAACCTCAACATTCAAAAACTGCAACAAATGCAACAACAACCTCAACATTGAAAAATACAAAAAAGTTCAAAAAATAACATTGATAACACCAACAAATTCAACAACAACCTCAAAGTTCAAAAACGCCAACAAATTCAACAACAACCTCAATATTGAAAATCACCAACAAAAAATCACCAACAAATTCAACATCAACCACAACAGTGAAAATCACCAACAAATTCAAGAACAACCTCAACTTTTAGAAGAAGAGAAAAAGTTCAATAAAAACATTGACAACAACAAGAAATTCAACAACAACCTCAACATTGAAAGACACCAAAAAGTTCAACAACGACCTCAACATTGAAAATCAGCAACAAATTCAACAACAACCTCAACATTGAAAAATGCCAACAAATTCAACATCAACCTCGATATTGAAAATCACCAACAAATTCAACATCAACCTCCACATTAAAAAACACTAACAAATTCAACAACAACCTCAACATTGAAAAAAACTTACAATTTCAACAACAAGCTCAACATTAAAAAACACCAACAAATTCAACAACAACCTCAACTTTTAAAAGAAGAGAAAAAGTTCAATTAAAACATTGATTACACCAAGATATTCAACAACAACCTCAACATTGAAAGACGCCAACAAATTCAACAACAACCTCAATATTGAAAGACACAAACAAATTCAACAACAACCTCAACATTGAAAATCACCAACAGATTCAACAACATCAATATTGAAAATCACCAACAAATTCAACATCAACTTCAACATTGAAAAACACCAACAAATTCAACAACAACCTCAACTTTTAAAAGAGAAAAAGTTCAAAAAATACATTGATAACAACAACAAATTCAACAACAACCTCAACATTGAAAAACGCAAACAAATTCAACAACAACCTCAATATTGAAAGTCACTAGCAAATTCAACAACAACCTCAACATTGAAAAACACCAACAAATTCAACAACAACCTCAATATTGAAAGACATCAACAAATTCAACAACAACCTCAACATTGAAAATCAGCAACAAATTCAAACATCAACCTCAACATTGAAAAAAACCAACAAATTCAACAATAAGCTCCACTTTCAAAAATAAATAAAAGTTCAAAAAATAACATTGATAACACCAAAAAATTCAACAACAACCTCAACAATCAAAAACACAAACAAATTCAACAACAACCTCAACATTAAAAAATACCAACAAATTCAACAACAACCTCAACATTTAAATATACAAAATATTTCAAAAAATAACATTGATAACACCAACAAATTCAACAACAACCTCAACATTGAAAAACACCAACAAATTCAACAACAACCTCAATATTGTAAATCACCAACAAAAAATCACCAACAAATTCCACATCAACCAAAACATTGAAAAACACCAACAAATTCAACAACAAATTCAAAAATGAAAAAAAACCTACAAATTCAACAATAAGCTCAACATTGAAAATCACCAACAAATTCAACAACAACCTCAACTTTTAATAGAAGAGAAAACGTTCAATAAAAACATTGATAACACCAAGAAATTCAACAACAACCTCAACATTGAAAGAGGCCAACAAATTCATTACCAACCTCAATATTGAAAGACACCAACAAATTCAACAACAACCTCAACATTGAAAATCACCAACAAATTCAACAACATCAATATTGAATATCACCAACAAATCCAACCACAACCTGAACATTGAAAAACGCCAACAAATTCAAAAATAAACTCAACACTGAAAAATATAAAAAAGTTCAAGTAATAACATTGATAATACCAACAAATTCAACAACAACCTCAACATTGAAAAATACAAAAAAGATCAAAAAATGACATTGATAACACCAACAAATTCAACAACAACCTCAACATTGATAACACCAAGAAATTCAACAACAACCTCAACATTGAAAAACACCAACAAATTCAACAAACTCAGCATTGAAAAATACCAACAAATTCAACAACAACCTCAACATTGAAAAGTACAAAAAAGTTCAAAAGATAACATTGATAATACCAACAAATTCAACAACAACTCAATATTGCAAAACACCAACAAATTCAACAACAACCCCAATATTGAAAGACACCAACATGTTCAACAACGAACTCAAATTGAAAATCAGCTACAAATTCAACAAGAACCTCAACATTGAAAAACGCCAACAAATTCAACAACAACCTCGATATTGAAAATCACCAGCAAATTCAACATCAACCTCCACATTGAAAAACACTAACAAATTCAAAAACAACCTCAACATTGAAAAAAAACTTACAATTTCAACAACAACCTCAACATTGAAAAACACCAACAAATTCAACAACAACCTCAACTTTTAAAAGAGAAAAAGTTCAAAAAATACATTGATAACGACAACAAATTCAACAACAACCTCAACATAGAAAAACGCCAACAAATTCATCAACAAGCTCAATATTGAAAGACACCAACAAATTCAACAACAACCTCAACATTGAAAAACACCAACAAATTCAACAACAACCTCATATTGAAAGACACCAACAAATTCAACAACAACATCAACATTTAAAATGACCAACAAATTCAACAACAACCCCAATATTGAAAGACACCAACATGTTCAACAACGACCTCAAATTGAAAATCAGCTACAAATTCAACAGGAACCTCAACATTGAGAAACGCCAAAAAATTCAACAGCAACCTTGATATTGAAAATCACTAACAAATTCAACATCAACCTCCACATTGAAAAACACTAACAAATTCAAAAACAACAAACACATTGAAAAAAGCTTACAATTTCAACAACAAGCTCAACATTGAAAAACACCAACAAATTCAACAACAACCTCAACTTTTAAAAGAAGAGAAAAAGTTCATTAAAATCATTGATAACACCAAGAAATTCAACAACAACCTCAACATTGAAAGACGCCAACAAATTCAATAGCAAACACAATATTGAAAGTCAACAACAAATTCAACAAAAACAGCTACATTGAAAAACACCAACAAATTCAACAGCAACCTCAACAATGAAAAACAGCAACAAATTCAACAACAACCTCAACAATGAAAAACACAAAAAATTCAACAACCGCAACACTGAAAAACACTAACAAATTCAACAACAACCTCAACTTTTAAAAGAAGAGAAAAGTTCAAAAAAAACATGGATAAGAACAGAAAATTAAACAACAAACTCAACATTAAATAATACAAAGAAGTTCAAAAAATAACATTGATAACATCAACAAATTCAACAACAACCTCAACATTGAAAAATACAAAAAGTTGAAAAAATAGCATTGATAACAACAGCGAATTCGACATCAAACTCAACATTGAAAATCAACAACAAATTCAACAACAACCTCAACATTGAAAGACGCCAACAAATTCAAAAGCAACCTCAATATTGAAAGACACCAACAAATTCAGCAACAACCTCAACATTGAAAATCACCAACAAATTCAACAACAACCTCAACATTGAAAAACACCCACAAATTCAACCACAACCTCAACTATTAAAAGAGAAAAAGTTCAAAAAATACATTGATAACAACAACAAATTCAACAACAACCTCTACATTGAAAGACACCAAAAAGTTCAACAACGACTTCAAACATTGAAAATCAGCAACAAATTCAACAACAACCTCAACATTGAAAAACGCCAACAAATTCAACAACGACCTCGTTATTGAAAATCACCAACAAATTCAACATCAATCTCCACATTGAAAAACACTAACTAATTCAAAAGCAACCTCAACATTGAAAAAAATTTAAAATTGCAACAACAAGATCAACATTGAAAAACACCAGCAAATTCAACAAAAACCTCAACTTTTAAAAGAAGGGAAAAAGTTCAATAAAAACATTGAAAACACCAAGAAATTCAACAACAACCTCAACATTCAATGACGACAACAAATTCAATAGCAACCTCAATATTGTAAGACACCAACAAATTCAACAACAACCTGAACATTGAAAATCACCAACAAATTGAACAACATCAATATTGAAAATCACCAACAAATTCAACAACAACCTCAATATTGAAAAATACAAAAAAGTTCAAATAACAACATTGATGACACCAACAAATTCAACAACAACCTCAACACTGAAAAACAGCAACAAATTCAACAACCTCAACATTGAAAAACACCAACAAATTCATCAACAAGCTCAATATTGAAAGACACCAACAAATTCAACAACAACCTCAACATTGAAAAACACCAACAAATTCAACAACAACCTCATATTGAAAGACACCAACAAATTCAACAACAACATCAACATTTAAAATGACCAACAAATTCAACTACAACCCCAATATTGAAAGACACCAACATGTTCAACAACGACCTCAAATTGAAAATCAGCTACAAATTCAACAAGAACCTCAACATTGAGAAACGCCAAAAAATTCAACAGCAACCTTGATATTGAAAATCACTAACAAATTCAACATCAACCTCCACATTGAAAAACACTAACAAATTCAAAAACAACAAACACATTGAAAAAAGCTTACAATTTCAACAACAAGCTCAACATTGAAAAACACCAACAAATTCAACAACAACCTCAACTTTTAAAAGAAGAGAAAAAGTTCATTAAAATCATTGATAACACCAAGAAATTCAACAACAACCTCAACATTGAAAGACGCCAACAAATTCAATAGCAAACACAATATTGAAAGTCAACAACAAATTCAACAAAAACAGCTACATTGAAAAACACCAACAAATTCAACAGCAACCTCAACAATGAAAAACAGCAACAAATTCAACAACAACCTCAACAATGAAAAACACAAAAAATTCAACAACCGCAACACTGAAAAACACTAACAAATTCAACAACAACCTCAACTTTTAAAAGAAGAGAAAAGTTCAAAAAAAACATGGATAAGAACAAAAAATTAAACAACAAACTCAACATTAAATAATACAAAGAAGTTCAAAAAATAACATTGATAACATCAACAAATTCAACAACAACCTCAACATTGAAAAATACAAAAAGTTGAAAAAATAGCATTGATAACAACAGCGAATTCGACATCAAACTCAACATTGAAAATCAACAACAAATTCAACAACAACCTCAACATTGAAAGACGCCAACAAATTCAAAAGCAACCTCAGTATTGAAAGACACCAACAAATTCAACAACAACCTCAACATTGAAAAATACAAAAAAGTTCAAAAGATAACATTGATAATACCAACAAATTCAACAACAACCTCAATATTGAAAAACACCAACAAATTCAACAACAACCCCAATATTGAAAGACACCAACGTGTTCAGCAGCGACCTAAAATTTAAAATCAGCTACAAATTCAAAAAGAACCTCAACATTGAAACACGCCAACAAATTCAACAACAACCTCGATATTGAAAATCACCAACAAATTCAACATCAACCTCCTCATTGAAAAGCACTAACAAATTCAAAAACAACCTCAACATAGAAAAACGCCAACAAATTCATCAACAAGCTCAATATTGAAAAACACCAACAAATTCAACAACCTCAGCATTGAATAATACCAACAAATTCAACAACAACCTCAATATTGAAAAACACCAACAAATTCAATCGCAACCTCAATATTTTATAGGCACCAACAAATTCAACAACAACCTCAACATTGAAAATCACCAACAAATTCAACAACATCAATATTGAAAATCACCAACAAATTCAACAACAACCTCAATATTGAGAAACACCAACAAATTCAACAACAACCTCAACATTGAAAAACACCAACAAATTCAACAACAACCTCAACTTTTAAAAGAGAAAAAGTTCAAAAAATACATTGATAACAACAACAAATTCAACAACAACCTCAACATTGAAAAACGCCAACAAATTCAACAACAACCTCAATATTGAAAGTCACCAACAAATTCAACAACAACCTCAACATTGAAAAACACCAACAAATTCAACAACAACCTCAATATTGAAAGACTCCAACAAATTCAACAACAACCTCAACATTGAAAATCAAAACAAATTCAAACAATAACCTAAATATTGAAAAAAACCAACAAATTCAACATTTAGCTCCACTTTCAAAAATAAATAAAAGTTCAAAAAATAACATTGATAACACCAACAAAATCAACAACAACCTCAACAATCAAAAATACAAACAAATTCAACAACAACCTCAACATTAAAAAATACTAACAAATTCAACAAGAACCTCAACATTGAAAAATACAAAAAGTTCAAAAATAACATTGATAACACCAACAAATTCAACAACAACCTCAACATTGAAAAACGCCAACACATTCAACAACAAACTCAATATTGAAAATCACCAACAAAAAAACACCAACAAATTCCACAACAAACTCAAAAATGAAAAAAAACCTACAAATTCAACAATATGCTCAACATTGAAAATCACCAACAAATTCAACAACAACCTCAACTTTTAAAAGAAGAGAAGAAGTTCAATAAAAACATTGAAAACACCAAGAAATTCAACAACAACCTCAACATTGAAAGACGCCAACAAATTCATTAACAACATCAATATTGAAAGCCACCAACAAATTCAACAACAACCTCAACATTGAGAATCACCAACAAATTCAACAACATCAATATTGATTACCACCAACAAATTCAACAACAACCTCAACATTGAAAAACGCCAACAAACTCAAAAACAAACTCAATATTGAAAAATACAAAAAAGTTCAAGTAATAACATTGATAACACCAACAAATTCAACAACAACCTCAACATTGAAAAATACAAAAAAGTTCAAAAAATGACATTGATAACACCAACAAATTCAATAACAACCTCAACATTGAAAAACACCAACAAATTCAACAACCTCAGCTTTGAAAAATTCCTACAAATTCAACAACAACCTCAACATTGAAAAATACAAAAAAGTTCAAAAGATAACATTGATAATACCAACAAATTCAACAACAACCTCAATATTGAAAAACACCAACAAATTCTACAACAACCCCAATATTGAAAGACACCAACGTGTTCAGCAGCGACCTAAAATTTAAAATCAGCTACAAATTCAAAAAGAACCTCAACATTGAAACACGCCAACAAATTCAACAACAACCTCAATATTGAAAATCACCAACAAATTCAACATCAACCTCCTCATTGAAAAGCACTAACAAATTCAAAAACAACCTCAACATAGAAAAACGCCAACAAATTCATCAACAAGCTCAATATTGAAAGACACCAACAAATTCAACAACAACCTCAACATTGAAAAACACCAACAAATTCAACAACAACCTCATATTGAAAGACACCAACAAATTCAACAACAACCTCAACATTTAAAATGACCAACAAATTCAACAACATCAATATTGAATATCACCAACAAAATCAACAACAACCTCAACATTGAAAAACGCCAACAAATTCAAAAACAAACTCATTATTGAAAAATATAAAAAAGTTCAAGTAATAACATTGATAACAACAACAAATTCAACAACAACCTCAACATTGAAAAATACAAAAAAGTTCAAAAAATGATATTGATAAAACCAAAAAATTCAACAACAACCTCAACATTGAAAATCACCAACAAATTCAACAACAACCTCAACATTGAAAAACACCAACAAATTCAACAACCTCAGCATTGAATAATACCAACAAATTCAACAACAACCTCAACATTGAAAAATATAAAAAAGTTCAAAAGATAACATTGATAATACCAACAAATTCAACAACAACCTCAATATTGAAAAACACCAACAAATTCAATCGCAACCTCAATATTTTATATTCACCAACAAATTCAACAAAAACCTCAACATTGAAAATCACCAACAAATTCAACAACATCAATATTGAAAATCACCAACAAATTCAACAACAACCTCAATATTGAAAAACGCCAACAAATTCAACAACAACCTCAACATTGAAAAACACCAACAAATTCAACAACAACCTCAACTTTTAAAAGAGAAAAAGTTCAAAAAATACTTTGATAACAACAACAAATTCAACAACAAACTCAACATTGAAAAACGCCAACAAATTCAACAACAACCTCAATATTGAAAGTCACCAACAAATTCAACAACAACCTCAACATTGAAAAACACCAACAAATTCAACAACAACCTCAATATTGAAAGACACGAAGAAGTTCAACAACAACCTCAACATTGAAAATCAGCAACAAATTCAAACAATAACCTAAACATTGAAATAAACCAACAAATTCAACAATAAGCTCCACTTTCAAAAATAAAGAAAAGTTCAAAAAATAACATTGATAACACCAACAAAATCAACAACAACCTCAACAATCAAAAACACAAACAAATTCATCAACAACCTCAACATTAAAAAATACCAACAAATTCAACAACAACCTCAACATTGAAAAATACTAAAAGTTCAAAAAATAACATTGATAACACCAACAAATTCAACAACAACCTCAACATTGAAAAACGCCAACAAATTCAACAACAACCTCGATATTGAAAATCACCAACAAATTCAACAATCAACCTCAACTTTTAAAAGAAGAGAAAAAGTTCAATAAAAACATTGATAACAATGACAACAACCCCAATATTGAAAGACACCAACATGTTCAACAACCACTTCAACATTGAAAATCAGCAACAAATTCAACAACAACCTCAACATTGAAAAACGCCGACAAATTCAACAACAACCTGGTTATTGAAAATCACCAACAAATTCAACAATCAACCTCCACATTGAAAAACACTAACAACTTCAAAAGCAACCTCAACATTGAAAAAAACTTACAATTTCAACAACAACCTCAAAGTTGAATGACACCAACAAATTCAACAACCTCAGCATTGAAAAATACCAACAAATTCAACAACAACCTCAACATTGAAAAATACAAATAGTTTCAAAAGATAACATTGATAATACCAACAAATTCAACAACAACCTCAATATTGAAAAACACCAACAAATTCAACAACAACCTCAACTTTTAAAAGAAGAGAAAAAGTTCAATAAAAACATTGATAACACCAAGAAATTCAACAACAACCTCAACTTTGAATGACACCAACAAATTCAATGGCAACCTCAATATTGAAAGACACCAACAAATTCAACAACAATCTCAACATTGAAAATCAACAACAAATTCAACAACATCAATATTGAAAATCACCAACAAATTCAACAACAAACTCAGCATTGAAAATCACCATCAAATTGAACAACATCAATATTGAAAATCACCAACAAATTCAACAACAACCTCAATATTGAAAAATACAAAAAAGTTGAAATAACAACATTGATGACACCAACAAATTCAACAACAACCTCAACATTGAAAAACAGCGAGAAATTCAACAACAACCTCAACAATGAAAAATACCAACAAATTCAACAACCTCAACATTGAAAAACACCAACATATTCAACAGCAACCCCAATATTGAAAGACACCAACATATTCAACAACAACCTCAACATTTAAAATGACCAACAAATTCAACAACATCAATATTGAATATCACCAACAATTTCAACAACAACCTCAACATTAAAAAACGCCAACAAATTCAAAAACAAACTCAATATTGAAAAATAAAAAAAGTTCAAGTAATAACATTGATAACACCAGCAAATTCAACACAAACCTCAACATTGAAAAATACAAAAAAGTTCAAAAAATGACATTGATAACACCAACAAATTCAACAACAACCTCAACATTGAAAATCACCAACAAATTCAACAACAACCGCAAAGTTGAAAATCACCAACAAATTCAACAACCTCAGCATTGAAAAATACCAACAAATTCAACAACAACCTCAACATTGAAAAATACAAATAAGTTCAAAAGATAACATTGATAATACCAACAAATTCAACAACAACCTCAATATTGAAAAACACCAACAAATTCAACAACAACCCCAATATTGAAAGACACCAACATGTTCAACAACGAACTCAAATTGAAAATCAGCTACAAATTCAACAAGAACCTCAACATTGAAAAACGCCAACAAATTCAACAACAACCTCGATATTGAAAATCACCAACAAATTCAACATCAACCTCCACATTGAAAAACACTAACAAATTCAAAAACAACCTCAACATTGAAAAAAAACTTACAATTTCAACAACAAGCTCAACATTGAAAAACACCAACAAATTCAACAACAACCTCAACTTTCAAAGGAAGAAAAAAAGTTCAATAAAAACATTGATAGCACCAAGAACTTCAACAACAACCTCAACACTGAAAGACGCCAACAAATTCAATACAAACCTCAATATTGAAAGGCACCAACAAATTCAACAACTACCTCAACATTGAAAATCACCAACAAATTCAACAACAGCCACAACATTGAAAAACGCCAACAAATTCAACAACAATCTCAACATTGAAAAACACCAACAAATTCAACAACAACCTCAACTTTTAAAAGAGAAAAAGTTCAAAAAATACATTGATAACGACAACAAATTCAACAACAACCTCAACATAGAAAAACGCCAACAAATTCATCAACAAGCTCATTATTGAAAGACACCAACAAATTCAACAACAACCTCAACATTGAAAAACACCAACAAATTCAACAACAACCTCATATTGAAAGACACCAACAAATTCAACAACAACCTCAACATTTAAAATGAACAACAAATTCAACAACATCAATATTGAATATCACCAACAAAATCAACAACAACCTCAACATTGAAAAACGCCAACAAATTCAAAAACAAACTCATTATTTAAAAATACAAAAAAGTTCAAGTAATAACATTGATAACAACAACAAATTCAACAACAACCTCAACATTGAAAAATACAAAAAAGTTCAAAAAATGACATTGACAACACCAACAAATTCAACAACAACCTCAACATTGAAAATCACCAACAAATTCAACAACAACCTCAACATTGAAAAACACCAACAAATTCAACAACCTCAGCATTGAATAATCCCAACAAATTCAACAACAACCTCAACATTGAAAAATATAAAAAAATTCAAAAGATAACATTGATAATACCAACAAATTCAACAACAACCTCAATATTGAAAAACACCAACAAATTCAATCGCAACCTCAATATTTTATAGGCACCTACAAATTCAACAACAACCTCAACATTGAAAATCACCAACAAATTCAACAACATCAATATTGAAAATCACCAACAAATTCAACAACAACCTCAACATTGAAAAATGCCAACAAACAGAAAAACAAACTCAATATTGAAAAATACAAAAAAGTTCAAGTAATAACATTGATAACACCAACAAATTCAACAACAACCTCAACATTGAAAAATACAAAAAAGTTCAAAAAATGACATTGAGAACACCAACAAATTCAACAACAACCTCAATATTGAAAAACACCAACAAATTCAACAACAACCCCAATATTGAAAGACACCAACGTGTTCAACAGAGACCTAAAATTTAAAATCAGCTACAAATTCAAAAAGAACCTCAACATTGAAACACGCCAACAAATTCAACAACAACCTCGATATTGAAAATCACCAACAAATTCAACAATCAACCTCCACATTGAAAAACACTAACAACTTCAAAAGCAACCTCAACATTGAAAAAAACTTACAATTTCAACAACAACCTCAAAGTTGAAAAACACCAACAAATTCAACAACCTCAGCATTGAAAAATACCAACAAATTCAACAGCAACCTCAACATTGAAAAATACAAATAAGTTCAAAAGATAACATTGATAATACCAACAAATTCAACAACAACCTCAATATTGAAAAACACCAACAAATTCAACAACAACCTCAACTTTTAAAAGAAGAGAAAAAGTTCAATAAAAACATTGATAACACCAAGAAATTCAACAACAACCTCAACATTGAATGACGCCAACAAATTCAATGGCAACCTCAATATTGAAAGACACCAACAAATTCAACAACAACCTCAACATTGAAAATCACCAACAAATTCAACAACATCAATATTGAAAATCACCAAAAAATTCAACAACAAACTCAGCATTGAAAATCACCAACTAATTGAACAACAACCTCAATATTGAAAAATACAAAAAATGTTCAAATAACAACATTGATGACACCAACAAATTCAACAACAACCTCAACAATGAAAAATACCAACAAATTCAACAACCTCAACATTGAAAAACACCAACATATTCAACAGCAACCCCAATATTGAAAGACACCAACATATTCAACAACAACCTCAACATTTAAAATGACCAACAAATTCAACAACATCAATATTGAATATCACCAACAATTTCAACAACAACCTCAACATTAAAAAACGCCAACAAATTCAAAAACAAACTCAATATTGAAAAATAAAAAAAGTTCAAGTAATAACATTGATAACACCAACAAATTCAACACAAACCTCAACATTGAAAAATACAAAAAAGTTCAAAAAATGACATTGATAACACCAACAAATTCAACAACAACCTCAACATTGAAAATCACCAACAAATTCAACAACAACCTCAAAGTTGAAAAACACCAACAAATTCAACAACCTCAGCATTGAAAAATACCAACAAATTCAACAACAACCTCAACATTGAAAAATACAAATAAGTTCAAAAGATAACATTGATAATACCAACAAATTCAACAACAACCTCAATATCGAAAAACACCAACAAATTCAACAACAACCCCAATACTGAAAGACACCAACATGTTCAACAATGACCTCAAATTGAAAATCAGCTACAAATTCAACAAGAACCTCAACATTGAAAAACGCCAACAAATTCAACAACAACCTCGATATTGAAAATCACCAAGAAATTCAACATCAACCTCCACATTGAAAAACACTAACAAATTCAAAAACAACCTCAACATTGAAAAAAAACTTACAATTTCAACAACAAGCTCAACATTGAAACACACCAACAAATTCAACAACAACCTCAACTTTCAAAGGAAGAAAAAAAGTTCAATAAAAACATTGATAGCACCAAGAACTTCAACAACAACCTCAACACTGAAAGACGCCAAAAAATTCAATAAAAACTCAATATTGAAAGACAACAACAAATTAAAACAACAACCTCAACATTGAAAATCACCAACAAATTCAACAACAACCACAACATTGAAAAACGCCAACAAATTCAACAACAATCACAACATTGAAAAACACCAACAAATTCAACAACAACCTCAACTTTTAAAAGAGAAAAAGTTCAAAAAATACATTGATAACGACAACAAATTCAACAACAACCTCAACATAGAAAAACGCCAACAAATTCATCAACAAGCTCAATATTGAAAGACACCAACAAATTCAACAACAACCTCAACATTGAAAAACACCAACAAATTCAACAACAACCTCATATTGAAAGACACCAACAAATTCAACAACAACCTCAACATTTAAAATGACCAACAAATTCAACAACATCTATATTGAATATCACCAAAAAAAACAACAACAACCTCAACATTGAAAAACGCCAGCAAATTCAAAAACAAAATCATTATTGAAAAATACAAAAAAGTTCAAGTAATAACATTGATAACATCAACAAATTCAACAACAACCTCAACATTGAAAAATACAAAAAAGTTCAAAAAATGACATTGATAACACCAACAAATTCAACAACAACCTCAACATTGAAAATCACCAACAAATTCAACAACAACCTCAACATTGAAAAACACCAACAAATTCAACAACCTCAGCATTGAATAATACCAACAAATTCAACAACAACCTCAACATTGAAAAATATAAAAAAGTTCAAAAGATAACATTGATAATACCAACAAATTCAACAACAACCTCAATATTGAAAAACACCAACAAATTCAATCGCAACCTCAATATTTTATAGGCACCAACAAATTCAACAACAACCTCAACATTGAAAATCACCAACAAATTCAACAACATCAATATTGAAAATCACGAACAAATTCAACAACAACCTCAATATTGAAAAACGCCAACAAATTCAACAACAACCTCAACATTGAAAAACACCAACAAATTCAACAACAACCTCAACTTTTAAAAGAGAAAAAGTTCAAAAAATACTTTGATAACAACAACAAATTCAACAACAACCTCAACATTGAAAAACGCCAACAAATTCAACAACAACCTCAATATTGAAAGTCACCAACAAATTCAACAACAACCTCAACATTGAAAAACACCAACAAATTCAACAACAACCTCAATATTGAAAGACACCAAGAAATTCAACAACAACCTCAACATTGAAAATCAGCAACAAATTCAAACAATAACCTAAACATTGAAAAAAATCAGCAAATTCAACAATAAGCTCCACTTTCAAAAATAAATTAAAGTTCAAAAAATAACATTGATAACACCAACAAAATCAACAACAACCTCAACAATCAAAAACACAAACAAATTCAACAACAACCTCAACATTAAAAGATACCAACAAATTCAACAACAACCTCAACATTGAAAAATACTAAAAGTTCAAAAAATAACATTGATAACACCAACAAGTTCAACAACAACCTCAACATTGAAAAACGCCAACAAATTCAACGACAACCTCAATATTGAAAATCACCAACAAAAAATCAGCAACAAATTCCACATCAACCACGACATTGAAAAACACCAACAAATTCCACAACAAACTCAAAAATGAAAAAAAACCTACAAATTCAAGAATATGCTCAACACTGAAAATCGCCAACAAATTCAACAACAACCTCAACTTTTAAAAGAAGAGAAAAAGTTCAATAAAAACATTGATAACACCAAGAAATTCAACAACAACCTCAACATTGAAAGACGCCAACAAATTCATTAACAACCTCAATATTGAAAGCCACCAACAAATTCAACAACAACCTCAACATTGAAAATCACCAACAAATTCAACACATCAATATTGAATATCACCAACAAATTCAACAACAACCTCAACATTGAAAAACGCCAACAAACTCAAAAACAAACTCAATATTGAAAAATACAAAAAAGTTCAAGTAATAACATTGATAACACCAACAAATTCAACAACAACCTCAACATTGAAAAATACAAAAAAGTTCAAAAAATGACATTGAGAACACCAACAAATTCAACAACAACCTCAACATTGAAAATCACCAACAAATTCAACAACAACCTCAACATTGAAAAACACCAACAAATTCAACAACCTCAGCATTGAATAATACCAACAAATTCAACAACAACCTCAACATTGAAAAATATAAAAAAGTTCAAAAGATAACATTGATAATACCAACAAATTCAACAACAACCTCAATATTGAAAAACACCAACAAATTCAATCGCAACCTCAATATTTTATAGGCACCAACAAATTCAACAACAACCTCAACATTGAAAATCACCAACAAATTCAACAACATCAATATTGAAAATCACCAACAAATTCAACAACAACCTCAATATTGAAAAACGCCAACAAATTCAACAACAACCTCAACATTGAAAAACACCAACAAATTCAACAACAACCTCAACTTTTAAAAGAGAAAAAGTTCAAAAAATACTTTGATAACAACAACAAATTCAACAACAACCTCAACATTGAAAGTCACCAACAAATTCAACAACAACCTCAACATTGAAAAACACCAACAAATTCAACAACAACCTCAATATTGAAAGACACCAAGAAATTCAACAACAACCTCAACATTGAAAATCAGCAACAAATTCAAACAATAACCTAAACATTGAAAAAAACCAACAAATTCAACAATAAGCTCCACTTTCAAAAATAAATAAAAGTTCAAAAAATAACATTGAAAACACCAACAAAATCAACAACAACCTCAACAATCAAAAACAAAAACAAATTCAACAACAACCTCAACATTAAAAAATACCAACAAATTCAACAACAACCTCAACATTGAAAAATACTAAAAGTTCAAAAAATAACATTGATAACACCAACAAATTCAACAACAACCTCAACATTGAAAAACGCCAACAAATTCAACGACAACCTCAATATTGAAAATCACCAACAAAAAATCACCAACAAATTCCACATCAACCACGACATTGAAAAACACCAACAAATTCCACAACAAACTCAAAAATGAAAAAAAACCTACAAATTCAAGAATATGCTCAACACTGAAAATCGCCAACAAATTCAACAACAACCTCAACTTTTAAAAGAAGAGAAAAAGTTCAATAAAAACATTGATAACACCAAGAAATTCAACAACAACCTCAACATTGAAAGACGCCAACAAATTCATTAACAACCTCAATATTGAAAGCCACCAACAAATTCAACAACAACCTCAACATTGAAAATCACCAACAAATTCAACAACATCAATATTGAATATCACCAACAAATTCAACAACAACCTCAACATTGAAAAACGCCAACAAACTCAAAAACAAACTCAATATTGAAAAATACAAAAAAGTTCAAGTAATAACATTGATAACACCAACAAATTCAACAACAACCTCAACATTGAAAAATACAAAAAAGTTCAAAAAATGACATTGAGAACACCAACAAATTCAACAACAACCTCAACATTCTAAAAGGCCAACAAATTCAACAACCTCAGCATTGCAAAATACCTACAAATTCAACCACAACCCCAATATTGAAAGACACCAACGTGTTCAACAGAGACCTAAAATTTAAAATCAGCTACAAATTCAAAAAGAACCTCAACATTGAAACACGCCAACAAATTCAACATCAACCTCCACATTGAAAAACACTAACAAATTCAAAAACAACCTCAACATTGAAAAACGCCAGCAATTTCAAAAACAAAATCATTATTGAAAAATACAAAAAAGTTCAAGTAATAACATTGATAACATCAACAAATTCAACAACAACCTCAACATTGAAAAATACAAAAAAGTTCAAAAAATGACATTGATAACACCAACAAATTCAACAACAACCTCAACATTGAAAATCACCAACAAATTCAACAACAACCTCAACATTGAAAAACACCAACAAATTCAACAACCTCAGCATTGAATAATACCAACAAATTCAACAACAACCTCAACATTGAAAAATATAAAAAAGTTCAAAAGATAACATTGATAATACCAACAAATTCAACAACAACCTCAATATTGAAAAACACCAACAAATTCAATCGCAACCTCAATATTTTATAGGCACCAACAAATTCAACAACAACCTCAACATTGAAAATCACCAACAAATTCAACAACATCAATATTGAAAATCACCAACAAATTCAACAACAACCTCAATATTGAAAAACGCCAACAAATTCAACAACAACCTCAACATTGAAAAACACCAACAAATTCAACAACAACCTCAACTTTTAAAAGAGAAAAAGTTCAAAAAATACTTTGATAACAACAACAAATTCAACAACAACCTCAACATTGAAAAACGCCAACAAATTCAACAACAACCTCAATATTGAATGTCACCAACAAATTCAACAACAACCTCAACATTGAAAAACACCAACAAATTCAACAACAACCTCAATATTGAAAGACACCAAGAAATTCAACAACAACCTCAACATTGAAAATCAGCAACAAATTCAAACAATAACCTAAACATTGAAAAAAATCAGCAAATTCAACAATAAGCTCCACTTTCAAAAATAAATTAAAGTTCAAAAAATAACATTGATAACACCAACAAAATCAACAACAACCTCAACAATCAAAAACACAAACAAATTCAACAACAACCTCAACATTAAAAAATACCAACAAATTCAACAACAAACTCAACATTGAAAAATACTAAAAGTTCAAAAAATAACATTGATAACACCAACAAATTCAACAACAACCTCAACATTGAAAAACGCCAACAAATTCAACGACAACCTCAATATTGAAAATCACCAACAAAAAATCACCAACAAATTCCACATCAACCACGACATTGAAAAACACCAACAAATTCCACAACAAACTCAAAAATGAAAAAAAACCTACAAATTCAAGAATATGCACAACACTGAAAATCGCCAACAAATTCAACAACAACCTCAACTTTTAAAAGAAGAGAAAAAGTTCAATAAAAACATTGATAACACCAAGAAATTCAACAACAACCTCAACATTGAAAGACTCCAACAAATTCATTAACAACCTCAATATTGAAAGCCACCAACAAATTCAACAACAACCTCAACATTGAAAATCACCAACAAATTCAACAACATCAATATTGAATATCACCAACAAATTCAACTACAACCTCAACATTGAAAAACGCCAACAAACTCAAAAACAAACTCAATATTGAAAAATACAAAAAAGTTCAAGTAATAACATTGATAACACCAACAAATTCAACAACAACCTCAACATTGAAAAATACAAAAAAGTTCAAAAAATGACATTGAGAACACCAACAAATTCAACAACAACCTCAACATTGAAAATCACCAACAAATTCAACAACAACCTCAACATTGAAAAACACCAACAAATTCAACAACCTCAGCATTGAATAATACCAACAAATTCAACAACAACCTCAACATTGAAAAATATAAAAAAGTTCAAAAGATAACATTGATAATACCAACAATTTCAACAACAACCTCAATATTGAAAAACACCAACAAATTCAATCGCAACCTCAATATTTTATAGGCACCAACAAATTCAACAACAACCTCAACATTGAAAATCACCAACAAATTCAACAACATCAATATTGAAAATCACCAACAAATTCAACAACAACCTCAATATTGAAAAACGCCAACAAATTCAACAACAACCTCAACATTGAAAAACACCAACAAATTCAACAACAACCTCAACTTTTAAAAGAGAAAAAGTTCAAAAAATACTTTGATAACAACAACAAATTCAACAACAACCTCAACATTGAAAGTCACCAACAAATTCAACAACAACCTCAACATTGAAAAACACCAACAAATTCAACAACAACCTCAATATTGAAAGACACCAAGAAATTCAACAACAACCTCAACATTGAAAATCAGCAACAAATTCAAACAATAACCTAAACATTGAAAAAAACCAACAAATTCAACAATAAGCTCCACTTTCAAAAATAAATAAATGTTCAAAAAATAACATTGAAAACACCAACAAAATCAACAACAACCTCAACAATCAAAAACAAAAACAAATTCAACAACAACCTCAACATTAAAAAATACCAACAAATTCAACAACAACCTCAACATTGAAAAATACTAAAAGTTCAAAAAATAACATTGATAACACCAACAAATTCAACAACAACCTCAACATTGAAAAACGCCAACAAATTCAACGACAACCTCAATATTGAAAATCACCAACAAAAAATCACCAACAAATTCCACATCAACCACGACATTGAAAAACACCAACAAATTCCACAACAAACTCAAAAATGAAAAAAAACCTACAAATTCAAGAATATGCTCAACACTGAAAATCGCCAACAAATTCAACAACAACCTCAACTTTTAAAAGAAGAGAAAAAGTTCAATAAAAACATTGATAACACCAAGAAATTCAACAACAACCTCAACATTGAAAGACGCCAACAAATTCATTAACAACCTCAATATTGAAAGCCACCAACAAATTCAACAACAACCTCAACATTGAAAATCACCAACAAATTCAACAACATCAATATTGAATATCACCAACAAATTCAACTACAACCTCAACATTGAAAAACGCCAACAAACTCAAAAACAAACTCAATATTGAAAAATACAAAAAAGTTCAAGTAATAACATTGATAACACCAACAAATTCAACAACAACCTCAACATTGAAAAATACAAAAAAGTTCAAAAAATGACATTGAGAACACCAACAAATTCAACAACAACCTCAACATTGAAAATCACCAACAAATTCAACAACAACCTCAACATTGAAAATCACCAACAAATTCAACAACATCAATATTGAATATCACCAACAAATTCAACAACAACCTCAACATTGAAAAACGCCAACAAACTCAAAAACAAACTCAATATTGAAAAATACAAAAAAGTTCAAGTAATAACATTGATAACACCAACAAATTCAACAACAACCTCAACATTGAAAAATACAAAAAAGTTCAAAAAATGACATTGAGAACACCAACAAATTCAACAACAACCTCAACATTCTAAAAGACCAACAAATTCAACAACCTCAGCATTGCAAAATACCTACAAATTCAACAACAACCCCAATATTGAAAGACACCAACGTGTTCAACAGAGACCTAAAATTTAAAATCAGCTACAAATTCAAAAAGAACCTCAACATTGAAACACGCCAACAAATTCAACAACAACCTCGATATTGAAAATCACCAACAAATTCAACATCAACCTCCACATTGAAAAACACTAACAAATTCAAAAACAACCTCAACATTGAAAGAAATTTACAATTTCAACAACAAGCTCAACATTGAAAAACAGCAACAAATTCAACAACAACCTCAACTTTTAAAAGAAGAGAAAAAGTTCAATAAAAACATTGATAACAATGACAACAACCCCAGTATTGAAAGACACCAACATGTTCAACAACCACTTCAACATTGAAAATCAGCAACAAATTCAACAACAACCTCAACATTGAAAAACGCCAACAAATTCAACAACAACCTGGTTATTGAAAATCACCAACAAATTCAACAATCAACCTCCACATTGAAAAACAATAACAACTTCAAAAGCAACCTCAACATTGAAAAAAACTTACAATTTCAACAACAACCTCAAAGTTGAATAACACCAACAAGTTCAACAACCTCAGCATTGAAAAATACCAACAAATTCAACAACAACCTCAACATTGAAAAATACAAATAAGTTCAAAAGATAACATTGATAATACCAACAAATTCAACAACAACCTCAATATTGAAAAACACCAACAAATTCAACAACAACCCCAATACTGAAAGACACCAACATGTTCAACAACGACCTCAAATTGAAAATCAGCTACAAATTCAACAAGAACCTCAACATTGAAAAACGCCAACAAATTCAACAACAACCTCGATATTGAAAATCACCAACAAATTCAACATCAACCTCCACATTGAAAAACACTAACAAATTCAAAAACAACCCCAACATTGAAAAAAACTTACAATTTCAACAACAAGCTCAACATTGAAAAACACCAACAAATTCAACAACAACCTCAACTTTCAAAGGAAGAAAAAAAGTTCAATAAAAACATTGATAGCACCAAGAACTTCACCACCAACCTCAACACTGAAAGACGCCAACAAATTCAATACAAACCTCAATATTGAAAGACACCAACAAATTCAACAACAACCTCAACATTGAAAATCACCAACAAATTCAACAACAACCACGACATTGAAAAACGCCAACAAATTCAACAACAATCTCAACATTGAAAAACACCAACAAATTCAACGACAACCTCAACTTTTAAAAGAGAAAAAGTTCAAAAAATACATTGATAACGACAACAAATTCAACAACAACCTCAACATAGAAAAACGCCAACAAATTCATCAACAAGCTCAATATTGAAAAACAACAACAAATTCAACAACAACCTCATATTGAAAGACACCAACAAATTCAACAACAACCTCAACATTGAAAATCAGCCACAAAATCAAACATCAACCTCAACATTGAAAAAAAACAACTAATTCAACAATAAGATCAACTTTCAAAAATAAATAAAAGTTCAAAAAATAACATTGATAACACCAACAAATTAAACAACAACATCAACATTCAAAAACACAAACAAATTCATCAACAACCTCAACATTTAAAAATACCAACAAATTCAACAACAACCTCAGCATTGAAAAATATAAAAATGTTCAAAAAATAACATTGATAACACCAACAAATTCAACAACAACATCAACATTGAAAAACGCCAATAAATTCAACAAGAACCTCAATATTGAAATTCACCAACAATAAATCTCCAACAAATTCAAGATCAACCACAACATTGAAAACCCCAACAAATTCAACAACAACCTCAAAAATGAAAAAAAACCTACAAATTCACCAATAAGCTCAACATTGAAAATCACCAACAAATTCAACAACAACCTCAACTTTTAAAAGAAGAGAAAAAGTTCAATAAAAACATTGATAACACCAAGAAATTCAACAACAACCTCAAAATTGAAAGACGCCAACAAATTCATTGACAACCTCAATATTGAAAGACACCAACAAATTCAACAACAACTTCAACATTGAAAATCACCAACAAATTCAACAACATCAATATTGAATATCACCAACAAATTCAACATCAACCTCCTCATTGAAAAACACTAACAAATTTAAAAAACAACCTCAACATTGAAAGAAATTTACAATTTCAACAACAAGCTCAACATTGAAAAACACCAACAAATTCAACAACAACCTCAACTATTAAAAGAAGAGAAAAAGTTCAGTAAAAACATTGATAACAATGACAACAACCCCAATATTGAAAGACACCAACATGTTCAACAACGACTTCAACATTGAAAATCAGCAACAAATTCAACAACAACCTCAACATTGAAAAACGCCAACAAATTCAACAACAACCTCGTTATTGAAAATCACCAACAAATTCAACAATCAACCTCCACATTGAAAAACACTAACAACTTCAAAAGCAACCTCAACATTGAAAAAAACTTACAATTTCAACAACAACCTCAAAGTTGAAAAACACCAACAAATTCAACAACCTCAGCATTGAAAAATACCAACAAACCCAACAACAACCTCAGCTTTGAAAAATACAAATAAGTTCAAAAGATAACATTGATAATACCAACAAATTCAACAACAACCTCAATATTGAAAAATACCAACAAATTCAACAACAACCTCAACATTGAATGACACCAACCTGTTCAACAACGACTTCAACATTGAAAATCAGCAACAAATTCAACAACAACCTCAACATTGAAAAACGCCAACAAATTCAACAACAACCTCGTTATTGAAAATCACCAACAAATTCAACAACAACCTCAACATTGAAAAATACAAATAAGTTCAAAAGATAACATTGATAATACCAACAAATTCAACAACAACCTCAATATTGAAAAACACCAACAAATTCAACAACAACCTCAACTTTTAAAAGAAGAGAAAAAGTTCAATAAAAACATTGATAACACCAAGAAATTCAACAACAACCTCAACATTGAATGACGCCTACACATTCAATGGCAACCTCAATATTGAAAGACACCAACAAATTCAACAACAACCTCAACATTGAAAATCACCAACAAATTCAACAACATCAATATTGAAAATCACCAACAAATTCAACAAGAAACTCAATATTGAAAAAAACAAAAAAGTTCAAATAACAACATTGATGACACCAACAAATTCAACAACAACCTCATCATTGAAAAACAGCGAGAAATTCAACAACAACCTCAACAATGAAAAATACCAACAAATTCAACAACCTCAACATTGAAAAACACCAACAAATTCAACAACAACCTCAATATTGAAAAACACCAACAAATTCAACAACAACCTCAACATTGAATGACACCAACATGTTCAACAACGACTTCAACATTGAAAATCAGCAACAAATTCAACAACAACCTCAACATTGAAAAACGCCAACAAATTCAACAACAACCTCGTTATTGAAAATCACCAACAAATTCAACAATCAACCTCCACATTGAAAAACACTAACAACTTCAAAAGCAACCTCAACATTGAAAAAAACTTACAATTTCAACAACAACCTCAAAGTTGAAAAACACCAACAAATTCAACAACCTCAGCATTGAAAAATACCAACAAATTCAACAACAACCTCAACATTGAAAAATACAAATAAGTTCAAAAGATAACATTGATAATACCAACAAATTCAACAACAACCTCAATATTGAAAAACACCAACAAATTCAACAACAACCTCAACTTTTAAAAGAAGAGAAAAAGTTCAATAAAAACATTGATAACAACAAAAAATTCAACAACAACCTCAACATTGAATGACGCCAACAAATTCAATGGCAACCTCAATATTGAAAGACACCAACAAATTCAACAACAACCTCAACATTGAAAATCACCAACAAATTCAACAACATCAATATTGAAAATCACCAACAAATTCAACAACAAACTCAAAATTGAAAAATACAAAAAAGTTCAAATAACAACATTGATGACACCAACAAATTCAACAACAACCTCAACATTGAAAAACAGCGAGAAATTCAACAACAACCTCAACAATGAAAAATACCAACAAATTCAACAACCTCAACATTGAAAAACACCAACATATTCAACAGCAACCCCAATATTGAAAGACATCAACATATTCAACAACAACCTCAACATTTAAAATGACCAACAAATTCAACAACATCAATATTGAATATCACCAACAATTTCAACAACAACCTCAACATTAAAAAACGCCAACAAATTCAAAAACAAACTCAATATTGAAAAATAAAAAAAGTTCAAGTAATAACATTGATAACACCAGCAAATTCAACACAAACCTCAACATTGAAAAACACCAACAAATTCAACAACAACCTCAACTTTTAAAAGAAGAGAAAAAGTTCAATAAAAACATTGATAACACCAAGAAATTCAACAACAACCTCAACATTGAATGACGCCAACACATTCAATGGCAACCTCAATATTGAAAGACAAGAACAAATTCAACAACAACCTCAACATTGAAAATCACCAACAAATTCAACAACATCAATATTGAAAATCACCAACAAATTCAACAACAAACTCAGCATTGAAAATCACCAACAAATTGAACAACATCAATATTGAAAATCACCAACAAATTCAACAACAACCTCAATATTGAAAAATACAAAAAAGTTCAAATAACAACATTGATGACACCAACAAATTCAACAACAACCTCAACATTGAAAAACACCAACAAATTCAACAACAACCTCAACAATGAAAAATACCAACAAATTCAACAACCTCAAAATTGAAAGACACCAACAAATTCATTAACAACCTCAATATTGAAAGACACCAACAAATTCAACAACAACCTCAACATTGAAAATCACCAACAAATTCAACAACAACCACGACATTGAAAAACGCCAACAAATTCAACAACAATCTCAACATTGAAAAACACCAACAAATTCAACGACAACCTCAACTTTTAAAAGAGAAAAAGTTCAAAAAATACATTGATAACGACAACAAATTCAACAACAACCTCAACATAGAAAAACGCCAACAAATACATCAACAAGCTCAATATTGAAAAACACCAACAAATTCAACAACAACCTCATATTGAAAGACACCAACAAATTCAACAACAACCTCAACATTGAAAATCAGCAACAAAATCAAACATCAACCTCAACATTGAAAAAAAACAACTAATTCAACAATAAGATCAACTTTCAAAAATAAATAAAAGTTCAAAAAATAACATTGATAACACCAACAAATTAAACAACAACATCAACATTCAAAAACACAAACAAATTCATCAACAACCTCAACATTTAAAAATACCAACAAATTCAACAACAACCTCAGCATTGAAAAATATAAAAATGTTCAAAAAATAACATTGATAACACCAACAAATTCAACAACAACATCAACATTGAAAAACGCCAATAAATTCAACAAGAACCTCAATATTGAAATTCACCAACAATAAATCTCCAACAAATTCAAGATCAACCACAACATTGAAAACCCCAACAAATTCAACAACAACCTCAAAAATGAAAAAAAAACCTACAAATTCACCAATAAGCTCAACATTGAAAATCACCAACAAATTCAACAACAACCTCAACTTTTAAAAGAAGAGAAAAAGTTCAATAAAAAAATTGATAACACCAAGAAATTCAACAACAACCTCAAAATTGAAAGACGCCAACAAATTCATTGACAACCTCAATATTGAAAGACACCAACAAATTCAACAACTACCTCAATATTGAAAATCACCAACAAATTCAACAACATCAATATTGAATATCACCAACAAATTCAACATCAACCTCCTCATTGAAAAACACTAACAAATTCAAAAACAACCTCAACATTGAAAGAAATTTACAATTTCAACAACAAGCTCAACATTGAAAAACACCAACAAATTCAACAACAACCTCAACATTGAAAAACGCAAACAAATTAAACAACAACCTCGTTATTGAAAATCACCAACAAATTCAACAATCAACCTCCACATTGAAAAACACTAACAACTTCAAAAGCAACCTCAACATTGAAAAAAACTTACAATCTCAACAACAACCTCAAAGTTGAAAAACACCAACAAATTCAACAACCTCAGCATTGAAAAATACCAACAAATTCAACAACAACCTCAATATTGAAAAACACCAACAAATTCAACAACAACCTCAACATTGAATGACACCAACATGTTCAACAACGACTTCAACATTGAAAATCAGCAACAAATTCAACAACAACCTCAACATTGAATGACACCAACATGTTGAACAACGACTTCAACATTGAAAATCAGCAACAAATTCAACAACCTCAACATTGAAAAACGCCAACAAATTCAACAACAACCTCGTTATTGAAAATCACCAACAAATTCAACAATCAACCTCCACATTGAAAAACACTAACAACTTCAAAAGCAACCTCAACATTGAAAAAAACTTACAATTTCAACAACAACCTCAAAGTTGAAAAACACCAACAAATTCAACAACCTCAGCATTGAAAAATACCAACAAATTCAACAACAACCTCAACATTGAAAAATACAAATAAGTTCAAAAGATAACATTGTTAATACCAACAAATTCAACAACAACCTCAACATTGAAAAACAGCAACAAATTCAACAACAACCTCAACAATGAAAAATACCAACAAATTCAACAACCTCAACATTGAAAAACACCTACATATTCAACAGCAACCTCAATATTGAAAGACACCAACATATTCAAAAACAACCTCAACAGTTAAAATGACCAACAAATTCAACAACTTCAATATTGAAAGTCACCAACAAATTCAACAAAAACCGCAACATTGAAAAACACCAACAAATACAACAGCAACCTCAACAATGAAAAATACAAAAATTCAACAACCGCAACATTGAAAAATATAAACAAATTCAACAACAACCTCAAGTTTTAAAAGAAGAGAAAAGTTCAAAAAAAACATGGATAATAACAACAAATTCAACAACAACCTCAAAATTGAAAGACACCAACAAATTCATTAACAACCTCAATATTGAAAGACACCAACAAATTCAACAACAAACTCAACATTGAAAATCACCAACAAATTCAACAACATCAATATTGAATATCACCAACAAATTCAACAACAAGCTCAACATTTTAAATCAGCAACAAAATCTAACACCAACCTCAACATTGAAAAAAAACAACAAATTCAACAATAAGCTCAACTTTTAAAAGAGAAAAAGTTCAAAAAATACGTTGATAAAAACAACAAATTCAACAACAACCTCAACATTGAAAAACGCCCACAAATTCAACAACAACCTCAATATTGAAAGTCACCAACAAATTCAACAACAACCTCAACATGGAAAAACACCAGTAAATTCAACAACAACCTCAACACTGAAAATCAGCAACAAATTCAAACATCAACCTCAACATTGAAAAAAACCAACAAATTGAACAATAAGCTCAACTTTTAAAAATAAAAAAAAGTTCAAAAAATAACATTGATAACACCAACAAATTCAACAACAACCTCAACAATCAAAAACACAAACAAATTCAACAACAACCTCAACATTGAAAAATACCAACAAATTCAACAACAACCTTAATATTGAAAAATACAAAAATGTTCACAAAATAACATTGATAACACCAACAAATTCAACAACAACCTCAACATTGCAAAACGCCAACAAATTCAACAACAACCTCAACATTGAAAAACGCCAACAAATTCAACAACAACCTCAATATTGAAAACCCCAACAAATTCCACAACAAACTCAAAAATGAAAAAAAACCTACAAATTCAACAACAAGCTCAACATTGAAAATCACCAACAAATTCAACAACAACCTCAACTTTTAAAAGAAGAGAAAAAGTTCAATACAAACATTGATAACACCAAGAAATTCAGGAACAACCTCAACATTGAAAGACGCCAACAAATTCATTAACAACCTCAATATTGAAAGACACCAACAAATTCAACAACAACCTCAACATTGAAAATCACCAACAAATTCAACAACATCAATATTGAATATCACCAACAAATTCAACAACAACCTCAACATTGAAAAACGCCAACAAATTCAAAAACAAACTCAATATTGAAAAATACAAAAAAGTTCAAAAATAACAAAGATAACAACAACAAATTCAACAACAACCTCAACATTGATAAATACAAAAAAGTTCAAAAAATGACATTGATAACACCAACAAATTCAACAACAACCTCAACATTGAAAATCACCAACAAATTCAACAACATCAATATTGAAAATCACCAACAAATTCAGCAACAACCTCAACATTGAAAATCACCAACAAATTCAACAACAACCTCAACATTGAAAAACGCCAACAAATTCAACAACAACCTCAATATTGAAAACCCCAACAAATTCCACAACAAACTCAAAAATGAAAAAAAACCTACAAATTCAACAACAAGCTCAACATTGAAAATCACCAACAAATTCAACAACAACCTCAACTTTTAAAAGAAGAGAAAAAGTTCAATACAAACATTGATAACACCAAGAAATTCAGGAACAACCTCAACATTGAAAGACGCCAACAAATTCATTAACAACCTCAATATTGAAAGACACCAACAAATTCAACAACAACCTCAACATTGAAAATCACCAACAAATTCAACAACATCAATATTGAATATCACCAACAAATTCAACAACAACCTCAACATTGAAAAACGCCAACAAATTCAAAAACAAACTCAATATTGAAAAATACAAAAAAGTTCAAAAATAACAAAGATAACAACAACAAATTCAACAACAACCTCAACATTGATAAATACAAAAAAGTTCAAAAAATGACATTGATAACACCAACAAATTCAACAACAACCTCAACATTGAAAATCACCAACAAATTCAACAACATCAATATTGAAAATCACCAACAAATTCAGCAACAACCTCAACATTGAAAATCACCAACAAATTGAACCACATCAATATTGAAAATCACCAACAACTTCAACAACAACCTCAATATTGAAAAATACAAAAAAGTTCAAATAACAACATTGATGATACCAACAAATTCAACAACAACCTCAACATTTAAAAACAAAAAACAAATTCAACAACAACCTCAACAATGAAAAATACCAACAAATTCAACATCCTCAACATTGAAAAACACCAACGTATTCAACAGCAACCTCAAAATTGAAAGACACCAACATATTCAACAACGACCTCAACATTTAAAATGACCAACAAATTCAACAACTTCAATATTGAAAATCACCAGCAAATTCAACAACAACCTCAACATTGAAAAACACCAAAAATTCAACATGAACCACAATATTGAAAGTCATCAACAAATTCAACAAAAACCGCAACATTGAAAAACACCAACAAATTCAACAGCAACCTCAACAATGAAAAACAGCAACAAATTCAACAACAACCTCAACAATGAAAAACACAAAAAATTCAACAACCGCAACAATGAAAAATACTAACAAATTCAACAACAACCTGAACTTTTAAAGGAAGAGAAAAGTTCGAAAAAAACATGGATAACAACAACAAATTAAACAACAACCTCAACATTAAATAATACATAAAAGTTCAAAAAATAACATTGATATCATCAAAAAATTCAACAACAACCTCAACATTGAAAAATACAAAAAGTTCAAAACATAGCATTGATAACAACAACGAATTCAACATCAAACTCAACATTGAAAATCAACAACAAATTCAACAACAACATCAACATTGAAAAACACCAATAAATTCAACAACAACCAACAACATGGAATTAAAAACAACAAATTCAACAACAAACTCAACATTATAAAACATCAACAAATTCACCTACAACCGCAACATTAAAAAGTACAAACAAGTTCAACAAAAAACATTGATAACACCAAAAAGTTCAACAACAACTTCAACATTGAAAAAGAGCGACAAATTCAACAACAACCTCAAAAATGTAAAACACCAATAAATTCAACAACGACCTCGACATTGAAAATCATTAACAAATTCAACAACAACCTCAACATTGAAAAACGCCAAAAAAACTCAACAACAACCTCAATATTGAAAATCACCAACAAAAAATCACCAACAAATTCAACATCAACCACAACATTGAAAAACACCAACAAATTCAAAAACAACCTCAAAATTGAAAAAATCCTACAAATTCAACAACAAGCTCAACATTGAAAATCACCAACAAATTCAACAACAACCTCAACTTTTAATAGAAGAGAAAAAGTTCAATAAAAACATTGATAACACCATGAAATTCAACAACAACCTGAACATTGAAAGACGCCAACAAATTCATTAACATCCTCAATATTGAAAGACACCAACAAATTCAACAACAACCTCAACATTGAAAATCACCAACAAATTCAACAACATCAATATTCAATATCACGAACAAATTCAACAACACCCTCAACATTGAAAAATACAAAAAGTTCAAAAAATAGCATTGATAACAATAACGAATTCAACATCAAAGCCAACATTGAAAATCAACAACAAATTCAACAACAACCTCAATATTGAAAAACACCAATAAATTCAACAACAACCACAACATGGTAAAAAAAACAACAAATTCAACAACAAACTCAACATTGTAAAACACCAACAAATTCACCAACAACCGCAACATTAAAAAGTACAAACAAGTTCAACAAAAAACATTGATAGCACCAACAAGTTCAACAACAACCTCAACATTGAAAAACAGCGACAAATTCAACAACAACCTCAACAATGAAAAACACCATAAATTCAACAACGACCTAAACATTGAAAATCAGCAACAAATTCAACAATAAGCTCTACTTTCAAAAATAAATAAAAGTTCAAAAAATAACATTGATAACACCAACAAATTCAACAACAACCTCAACAATAAAAAACACAAAAATTGAAAAATACCACCAAATTCATCAACAACCTTAATATTGAAAAATACAAAAATGTTCACAAAATAACATTGATAACACCAACAAATTCAACAACAACCTCAACATTGCAAAACGCCAACAAATTCAACAACAACCTCAACATTGAAAAACGCCAACAAATTCAACAACAACCTCAATATTGAAAACCCCAACAAATTCAACAACCACTTCAAAAATGAAAAAAAACCGACAAATTCAACAACAAGCTCAACATTGAAAATCACCAACAAATTCAACAACAACCTCAACTTTTAAAAGAAGAGAAAAAGTTCAATACAAACATTGATAACACCAAGAAATTCAGGAACAACCTCAACATTGAAAGACGCCAACAAATTCATTAACAACCTCAATATTGAAAGACACCAACAAATTCAACAACAACCTCAACATTGAAAATCACCAACAAATTCAACAACATCAATATTGAATATCACCAACAAATTCAACAACAACCTCAACATTGAAAAACGCCAACAAATTCAAAAACAAACTCAATATTGAAAAATACAAAAAAATTCAAAAATAACATTGATAACAACAACAAATTCAACAACAACCTCAACATTGATAAATACAAAAAAGTTCAAAAAATGACATTGACAACACCAACAAATTCAACAACAACCTCAACATTGAAAATCACCAACAAATTCAACAACATCAATATTGAAAATCAACAACAAATTCAACAACAACCTCAACATTGAAAATCACCAACAAATTGAACCACATCAATATTGAAAATCACCAACAACTTCAACAAAAACCACAATATTGAAAAATACAATAAAGTTCAAATAACAACATTGATGATACCAACAAATTCAACAACAACCTCAACATTTAAAAACAAAAAACAAATTCAACAACAACCTCAACAATGAAAAATACCAACAAATTCAACATCCTCAACATTGAAAAACACCAACGTATTCAACAGCAACCTCAAAATTGAAAGACACCAACATATTCAACAACAACCTCAACATTTAAAATGACCAACAAATTCAACAACTTCAATATTGAAAATCACCAGCAAATTCAACAACAACCTCAACATTAAAAAACACCAAAAATTCAACATGAACCACAATATTGAAAGTCACCAACAAATTCAACAAAAACCGCAACATTGAAAAACACCAACAAATTCAACAGCAACCTCAACAATGAAAAACAGCAACAAATTCAACAACAACCTCAACAATGAAAAACACAAAAAATTCAACAACCGCAACAATGAAAAATACTAACAAATTCAACAACAACCTCAACTTTTAAAGGAAGAGAAAAGTTCGAAAAAAACATGGATAACAACAACAAATTAAACAACAACCTCAACATTAAATAATACATAAAAGTTCAAAAAATAACATTGATATCATCAACAAATTCAACAACAACCTCAACATTGAAAAATACAAAAAGTTCAAAACATAGCATTGATAACAACAACGAATTCAACATCAAACTCAACATTGAAAATCAACAACAAATTCAACAACAACATCAACATTGAAAAACACCAATAAATTCAACAACAACCAACAACATGGAAAAAAAAACAACAAATTCAACAACAAACTCAACATTATAAAACATCAACAAATTCACCTACAACCGCAACATTAAAAAGTACAAACAAGTTCAACAAAAAACATTGATAACACCAAAAAGTTCAACAACAACTTCAACATTGAAAAAGAGCGACAAATTCAACAACAACCTCAACAATGAAAAACACCATAAATTCAACAACGACCTCAACATAGAAAATCAGCAACAAATTCAACAATAAGCTCCACTTTCAAAAATAAATAAAAGTTCAAAAAATAACATTGATAACACCAACAAATTCAACAACAACCTCAACAATCAAAAACACAAACAAATTCAACTACAACCTCAACATTGAAAAATACCAACAAATTCAACAACAACCTCAACATTGAAAAATACAAAAAAGTTCAAAAAATAACATTGATGATACCAACAAATTCAACAACAACCTCAACATTGAAAAACAACAACAAATTCAACAACAACCTCAACAATGAAAAATACCAACAAATTCAACAACCTCAACATTGAAAAACACCTACATATTCAACAGCAACCTCAATATTGAAAGAAACCAACATATTCAAAAACAACCTCAACAGTTAAAATGACCAACAAATTCAACAACTTCAATATTGAAAATCACCAACAAATTCAACAACAACCTCAACATTGAAAAACACCAAAAATTCAACATTAACCACAATATTGCAAGTCACCAACAAATTCAACAAAAACCGCAACATTGAAAAACACCAACAAATACAACAGCAACCTCAACAATGAAAAATACAAAAATTCAACAACCGCAACATTGAAAAATATAAACAAATTCAACAACAACCTCAACTTTTAAAAGAAGAGAAAAGTTAAAAAAAAACATGGATAATAACAACAAATTCAACAACAACCTCAAAATTGAAAGACACCAACAAATTCATTAACAACCTCAATATTGAAAGACACCAACAAATTCAACAACAACCTCAACATTGAAAATCACCAACAAATTCAACAACATCAATATTGAATATCACCAACAAATTCAACAACAAGCTCAACATTTTAAATCAGCAACAAAATCTAACACCAACCTCAACATTGAAAAAAAACAACAAATTCAACAATAAGCTCAACTTTTAAAAGAGAAAAAGTTCAAAAAATACGTTGATAAAAACAACAAATTCAACAACAACCTCAACATCGAAAAACACCAGTAAATTCAACAACAACCTCAACATTGAAAATCAGCAACAAATTCAAACATCAACCTCAACATTGAAAAAAACCAACAAATTGAACAATAAGCTCAACTTTCAAAAATAAATATAAGTTCAAAAAATAACATTGATAACACCAACAAATTCAACAACAACCTCAACAATCAAAAACACAAACAAATTCAACAACAACCTCAACATTGAAAAATACCAACAAATTCAACAACAACCTTAATATTGAAAAATACAAAAATGTTCACAAAATAACATTGATAACACCAACAAATTCAACAACAACCTCAACATTGCAAAACGCCAACAAATTCAACAACAACCTCAACATTGAAAAACGCCAACAAATTCAACAACAACCTCAATATTGAAAACCCCAACAAATTCAACAACCACTTCAAAAATGAAAAAAAACCTACAAATTCAACAACAAGCTCAACATTGAAAATCACCAACAAATTCAACAACAACCTCAACTTTTAAAAGAAGAGAAAAAGTTCAATACAAACATTGATAACACCAAGAAATTCAGGAACAACCTCAACATTGAAAGACGCCAACAAATTCATTAACAACCTCAATATTGAAAGACACCAACAAATTCAACAACAACCTCAACATTGAAAATCACCAACAAATTCAACAACATCAATATTGAATATCACCAACAAATTCAACAACAACCTCAACATTGAAAAACGCCAACAAATTCAAAAACAAACTCAATATTGAAAAATACAAAAAAGTTCAAAAATAACAAAGATAACAACAACAAATTCAACAACAACCTCAACATTGATAAATACAAAAAAGTTCAAAAAATGACATTGATAACACCAACAAATTCAACAACAACCTCAACATTGAAAATCACCAACAAATTCAACAACATCAATATTGAAAATCACCAACAAATTCAGCAACAACCTCAACATTGAAAATCACCAACAAATTGAACCACATCAATATTGAAAATCACCAACAACTTCAACAACAACCTCAATATTGAAAAATACAAAAAAGTTCAAATAACAACATTGATGATACCAACAAATTCAACAACAACCTCAACATTTAAAAACAAAAAACAAATTCAACAACAACCTCAACAATGAAAAATACCAACAAATTCAACATCCTCAACATTGAAAAACACCAACGTATTCAACAGCAACCTCAAAATTGAAAGACACCAACATATTCAACAACAACCTCAACATTTAAAATGACCAACAAATTCAACAACTTCAATATTGAAAATCACCAGCAAATTCAACAACAACCTCAACATTAAAAAACACCAAAAATTCAACATGAACCACAATATTGAAAGTCACCAACAAATTCAACAAAAACCGCAACATTGAAAAACACCAACAAATTCAACAGCAACCTCAACAATGAAAAACAGCAACAAATTCAACAACAACCTCAACAATGAAAAACACAAAAAATTCAACAACCGCAACAATGAAAAATACTAACAAATTCAACAACAACCTCAACTTTTAAAGGAAGAGAAAAGTTCGAAAAAAACATGGATAACAACAACAAATTAAACAACAACCTCAACATTAAATAATACATAAAAGTTCAAAAAATAACATTGATATCATCAACAAATTCAACAACAACCTCAACATTGAAAAATACAAAAAGTTCAAAACATAGCATTGATAACAACAACGAATTCAACATCAAACTCAACATTGAAAATCAACAACAAATTCAACAACAACATCAACATTGAAAAACACCAATAAATTCAACAACAACCAACAACATGGAAAAAAAAACAACAAATTCAACAACAAACTCAACATTATAAAACATCAACAAATTCACCTACAACCGCAACATTAAAAAGTACAAACAAGTTCAACAAAAAACATTGATAACACCAAAAAGTTCAACAACAACTTCAACATTGAAAAAGAGCGACAAATTCAACAACAACCTCAACAATGAAAAACACCATAAATTCAACAACGACCTCAACATAGAAAATCAGCAACAAATTCAACAATAAGCTCCACTTTCAAAAATAAATAAAAGTTCAAAAAATAACATTGATAACACCAACAAATTCAACAACAACCTCAACAATCAAAAACACAAACAAATTCAACTACAACCTCAACATTGAAAAATACCAACAAATTCAACAACAACCTCAACATTGAAAAATACAAAAAAGTTCAAAAAATAACATTGATGATACCAACAAATTCAACAACAACCTCAACATTGAAAAACAACAACAAATTCAACAACAACCTCAACAATGAAAAATACCAACAAATTCAACAACCTCAACATTGAAAAACACCTACATATTCAACAGCAACCTCAATATTGAAAGAAACCAACATATTCAAAAACAACCTCAACAGTTAAAATGACCAACAAATTCAACAACTTCAATATTGAAAATCACCAACAAATTCAACAACAACCTCAACATTGAAAAACACCAAAAATTCAACATTAACCACAATATTGCAAGTCACCAACAAATTCAACAAAAACCGCAACATTGAAAAACACCAACAAATACAACAGCAACCTCAACAATGAAAAATACAAAAATTCAACAACCGCAACATTGAAAAATATAAACAAATTCAACAACAACCTCAACTTTTAAAAGAAGAGAAAAGTTAAAAAAAAACATGGATAATAACAACAAATTCAACAACAACCTCAAAATTGAAAGACACCAACAAATTCATTAACAACCTCAATATTGAAAGACACCAACAAATTCAACAACAACCTCAACATTGAAAATCACCAACAAATTCAACAACATCAATATTGAATATCACCAACAAATTCAACAACAAGCTCAACATTTTAAATCAGCAACAAAATCTAACACCAACCTCAACATTGAAAAAAAACAACAAATTCAACAATAAGCTCAACTTTTAAAAGAGAAAAAGTTCAAAAAATACGTTGATAAAAACAACAAATTCAACAACAACCTCAACATCGAAAAACACCAGTAAATTCAACAACAACCTCAACATTGAAAATCAGCAACAAATTCAAACATCAACCTCAACATTGAAAAAAACCAACAAATTGAACAATAAGCTCAACTTTCAAAAATAAATATAAGTTCAAAAAATAACATTGATAACACCAACAAATTCAACAACAACCTCAACAATCAAAAACACAAACAAATTCAACAACAACCTCAACATTGAAAAATACCAACAAATTCAACAACAACCTTAATATTGAAAAATACAAAAATGTTCACAAAATAACATTGATAACACCAACAAATTCAACAACAACCTCAACATTGCAAAACGCCAACAAATTCAACAACAACCTCAACATTGAAAAACGCCAACAAATTCAACAACAACCTCAATATTGAAAACCCCAACAAATTCAACAACCACTTCAAAAATGAAAAAAAACCTACAAATTCAACAACAAGCTCAACATTGAAAATCACCAACAAATTCAACAACAACCTCAACTTTTAAAAGAAGAGAAAAAGTTCAATACAAACATTGATAACACCAAGAAATTCAGGAACAACCTCAACATTGAAAGACGCCAACAAATTCATTAACAACCTCAATATTGAAAGACACCAACAAATTCAACAACAACCTCAACATTGAAAATCACCAACAAATTCAACAACATCAATATTGAATATCACCAACAAATTCAACAACAACCTCAACATTGAAAAACGCCAACAAATTCAAAAACAAACTCAATATTGAAAAATACAAAAAAGTTCAAAAATAACATTGATAACAACAACAAATTCAACAACAACCTCAACATTGATAAATACAAAAAAGTTCAAAAAATGACATTGATAACACCAACAAATTCAACAACAACCTCAACATTGAAAATCACCAACAAATTCAACAACATCAATATTGAAAATCACCAACAAATTCAACAACAACCTCAACATTGAAAATCACCAACAAATTGAACCACATCAATATTGAAAATCACCAACAACTTCAACAACAACCTCAACATTGAAAAATACAAAAAAGTTCAAATAACAACATTGATGATACCAACAAATTCAACAACAACATCAACATTTAAAAACAAAAAACAAATTCAACAACAACCTCAACAATGAAAAATACCAACAAATTCAACATCCTCAACATTGAAAAACACCAACGTATTCAACAGCAACCTCAAAATTGAAAGACACCAACATATTCAACAACAACCTCAACATTTAAAATGACCAACAAATTCAACAACTTCATTATTGAAAATCACCAGCAAATTCAACAACAACCTCAACATTGAAAAACACCAAAAATTCAACATGAACCACAATATTGAAAGTCACCAACAAATTCAACAAAAACCGCAACATTGAAAAACACCAACAAATTCAACAGCAACCTCAACAATGAAAAACAGCAACAAATTCAACAACAACCTCAACAATGAAAAACACAAAAAATTCAACAACCGCAACAATGAAAAATACTAACAAATTCAACAACAACCTCAACTTTTAAAGGAAGAGAAAAGTTCGAAAAAAACATGGATAACAACAACAAATTAAACAACAACCTCAACATTAAATAATACATAAAAGTTCAAAAAATAACATTGATATCATCAACAAATTCAACAACAACCTCAACATTGAAAAATACAAAAAGTTCAAAAAATGACATTGATAACACCAACAAATTCAACAACAACCTCAAAATTGAAAATCAGCAACAAATTCAACAACATCAATATTGAAAATCACCAACAAATTCAACAACAACCTCAACATTGAAAATCACCAACAAATTGAACCACATCAATATTGAAAATCACCAACAACTTCAACAACAACCTCAATATTGAAAAATACAATAAAGTTCAAATAACAACATTGATGATACCAACAAATTCAACAACAACATCAACATTTAAAAACAAAAAACAAATTCAACAACAACCTCAACAATGAAAAATACCAACAAATTCAACATCCTCAACATTGAAAAACACCAACGTATTCAACAGCAACCTCAAAATTGAAAGACACCAACATATTCAACAACAACCTCAACATTTAAAATGACCAACAAATTCAACAACTTCAATATTGAAAATCACCAGCAAATTCAACAACAACCTCAACATTAAAAAACACCAAAAATTCAACATGAACCACAATATTGAAAGTCACCAACAAATTCAACAAAAACCGCAACATTGAAAAACACCAACAAATTCAACAGCAACCTCAACAATGAAAAACAGCAACAAATTCAACAACAACCTCAACAATGAAAAACACAAAAAATTCAACAACCGCAACAATGAAAAATACTAACAAATTCAACAACAACCTCAACTTTTAAAGGAAGAGAAAAGTTCGAAAAAAACATGGATAACAACAACAAATTAAACAACAACCTCAACATTAAATAATACATAAAAGTTCAAAAAATAACATTGATATCATCAACAAATTCAACAACAACCTCAACATTGAAAAATACAAAAAGTTCAAAACATAGCATTGATAACAACAACGAATTCAACATCAAACTCAACATTGAAAATCAACAACAAATTCAACAACAACATCAACATTGAAAAACACCAATAAATTCAACAACAACCAACAACATGGAAAAAAAAACAACAAATTCAACAACAAACTCAACATTATAAAACATCAACAAATTCACCTGCAACCGCAACATTAAAAAGTACAAACAAGTTCAACAAAAAACATTGATAACACCAAAAAGTTCAACAACAACTTCAACATTGAAAAAGAGCGACAAATTCAACAACAACCTCAAAAATGTAAAACACCAATAAATTCAACAACGACCTCGACATTGAAAATCATTAACAAATTCAACAACAACCTCAACATTGAAAAACGCCAAAAAAACTCAACAACAACCTCAATATTGAAAATCACCAACAAAAAATCACCAACAAATTCAACATCAACCACAACATTGAAAAACACCAACAAATTCAAAAACAACCTCAAAATTGAAAAAATCCTACAAATTCAACAACAAGCTCAACATTGAAAATCACCAACAAATTCAACAACAACCTCAACTTTTAATAGAAGAGAAAAAGTTCAATAAAAACATTGATAACACCATGAAATTCAACAACAACCTGAACATTGAAAGACGCCAACAAATTCATTAACATCCTCAATATTGAAAGACACCAACAAATTCAACAACAACCTCAACATTGAAAATCACCAACAAATTCAACAACATCAATATTCAATATCACGAACAAATTCAACAACACCCTCAACATTGAAAAATACAAAAAGTTCAAAAAATAGCATTGATAACAATAACGAATTCAACATCAAACCCAACATTGAAAATCAACAACAAATTCAACAACAACCTCAACAATGAAAAACACCATAAATTCAACAACGACCTCAACATTGAAAATCAGCAACAAATTCAACAATAAGCTCCACTTTCAAAAATAAATAAAAGTTCAAAAAATAACATTGATAACACCAACAAATTCAACAACAACCTCAACAATCAAAAACACAAACAAATTCAACTACAACCTCAACATTGAAAAATACCAACAAATTCAACAACAACCTCAACATTGAAAAATACAAAAAAGTTCAAAAAATGACATTGATGATACCAACTAATTCAACAACAACCTCAACATTGAAAAACAGCAACAAATTCAACAACAACCTCAACAATGAAAAATACCAACAAATTCAACAACCTCAACATTGAAAAACACCTACATATTCAACAGCAACCTCAATATTGAAAGACACCAACATATTCAAAAACAACCTCAACAGTTAAAATGACCAACAATTTCAACAACATCAATATTGAAAATCACCAACAAATTCAACAACAACCTCAACATTGAAAAACACCAAAAATTCAACATGAACCACAATATTGAAAGTCACCAACAAATTCAACAAAAACCGCAACATTGAAAAACACCAACAAATACAACAGCAACCTCAACAATGAAAAATACAAAAATTCAACAACCGCAACATTGAAAAATATAAACAAATTCAACAACAACCTCAACTTTTAAAAGAAGAGAAAAGTTCAAAAAAAACATGGATAATAACAACAAATTCAACAACAACCTCAAAATTGAAAGACACCAACAAATTCATTAACAACCTCAATATTGAAAGACACCAACAAATTCAACAACAACCTCAACATTGAAAATCACCAACAAATTCAACAACATCAATATTGAATATCACCAACAAATTCAACAACAAGCTCAACATTTTAAATCAGCAACAAAATCTAACACCAACCTCAACATTGAAAAAAAACAACAAATTCAACAATAAGCTCAACTTTTAAAAGAGAAAAAGTTCAAAAAATACGTTGATAAAAACAACAAATTCAACAACAACCTCAACATTGAAAAACGCCCACAAATTCAACAACAACCTCAATATTGAAAGTCACCAACAAATTCAACAACAACCTCAACATGGAAAAACACGAGTAAATTCAACAACAACCTCAACATTGAAAATCAGCAACAAATTCAAACATCAACCTCAACATTGAAAAAAACCAACAAATTGAACAATAAGCTCAACTTTCAAAAATAAATAAAAGTTCAAAAAATAACATTGATAACACCAACAAATTCAACAACAACCTCAACAATCAAAAACACAAACAAATTCAACAACAACCTCAACATTGAAAAATACCAACAAATTCAACAACAACCTTAATATTGAAAAATACAAAAATGTTCACAAAATAACATTGATAACACCAACAAATTCAACAACAACCTCAACATTGCAAAACGCCAACAAATTCAACAACAACTTCAACATTGAAAAACGCCAACAAATTCAACAACAACCTCAATATTGAAAACCCCAACAAATTCAACAACCACTTCAAAAATGAAAAAAAACCTACAAATTCAACAACAAGCTCAACATTGAAAATCACCAACAAATTCAACAACAACCTCAACTTTTAAAAGAAGAGAAAAAGTTCAATACAAACATTGATAACACCAAGAAATTCAGGAACAACCTCAACATTGAACGACGCCAACAAATTCATTAACAACCTCAATATTGAAAGACACCAACAAATTCAACAACAACCTCAACATTGAAAATCACCAACAAATTCAACAACATCAATATTGAATATCACCAACAAATTCAACAACATCAATATTAAATATCACCAACAAATTCAAAAACAAACTCAATATTGAAAAATACAAAAAAGTTCAAAAATAACAAAGATAACAACAACAAATTCAACAACAACCTCAACATTGATAAATACAAAAAAGTTCAAAAAATGACATTGATAACACCAACAAATTCAACAACAACCTCAACATTGAAAATCACCAACAAATTCAACAACATCAATATTGAAAATCACCAACAAATTCAACAACAACCTCAACATTGAAAATCACCAACAAATTGAACCACATCAATATTGAAAATCACCAACAACTTCAACAACAACCTCAATATTGAAAAATACAATAAAGTTCAAATAACAACATTGATGATACCAACAAATTCAACAACAACCTCAACATTTAAAAACAAAAAACAAATTCAACAACAACCTCAACAATGAAAAATACCAACAAATTCAACATCTTCAACATTGAAAAACACCAACGTATTCAACAGCAACCTCAAAATTGAAAGACACCAACATATTCAACAACAACCTCAACATTTAAAATGACCAACAAATTCAACAACTTCAATATTGAAAATCACCAGCAAATTCAACAACAACCTCAACATTGAAAAACACCAAAAATTCAACATGAACCACAATATTGAAAGTCACCAACAAATTCAACAAAAACCGCAACATTGAAAAACACCAACAAATTCAACAGCAACCTCAACAATGAAAAACAGCAACAAATTGAACAACAACCTCAACAATGAAAAACACAAAAAATTCAACAACCGCAACAATGAAAAATACTAACAAATTCAACAACAACCTCAACTTTTAAAGGAAGAGAAAAGTTCGAAAAAAACATGGATAACAACAACAAATTAAACAACAACCTCAACATTAAATAATACATAAAAGTTCAAAAAATAACATTGATATCATCAACAAATTCAACAACAACCTCAACATTGAAAAATACAAAAAGTTCAAAACATAGCATTGATAACAACAACGAATTCAACATCAAACTCAACATTGAAAATCAACAACAAATTCAACAACAACATCAGCATTGACAAACACCAATAAATTCAACAACAACCACAACATGGAAAAAAAAACAACAAATTCAACAACAAACTCAACATTATAAAACATCAACAAATTCACCTACAACCGCAACATTAAAAAGTACAAACAAGTTCAACAAAAAACATTGATAACACCAAAAAGTTCAACAACAACTTCAACATTGAAAAAGAGCGACAAATTCAACAACAACCTCAAAAATGTAAAACACCAATAAATTCAACAACGACCTCGACATTGAAAATCATTAACAAATTCAACAACAACCTCAACATTGAAAAGCGCCAAAAAAACTCAACAACAACCTCAATATTGAAAATCATCAACAAAAAATCACCAACAAATTCAACATCAACCACAACATTGAAAAACACTAACAAATTCAACAACAACCTCAAAATTGAAAAAATCCTACAAATTCAACAACAAGCTCAACATTGAAAATCACCAACAAATTCAACAACAACCTCAACTTTTAATAGAAGAGAAAAAGTTCAATAAAAACATTGATAACACCATGAAATTCAACAACAACCTGAACATTGAAAGACGCCAACAAATTCATTAACATCCTCAATATTGAAAGACACCAACAAATTCAACAACAACCTCAACATTGAAAATCACCAACAAATTCAACAACATCAATATTCAATATCACGAACAAATTCAACAACACCCTCAACATTGAAAAATACAAAAAGTTCAAAAAATAGCATTGATAACAATAACGAATTCAACATCAAAGCCAACATTGAAAATCAACAACAAATTCAACAACAACCTCAATATTGAAAAACACCAATAAATTCAACAACAACCACAACATGGTAAAAAAAACAACAAATTCAACAACAAACTCAACATTGTAAAACACCAACAAATTCACCAACAACCGCAACATTAAAAAGTACAAACAAGTTCAACAAAAAACATTGATAACACCAACAAGTTCAACAACAACCTCAACATTGAAAAACAGCGACAAATTCAACAACAACCTCAACAATGAAAAACACCATAAATTCAACAACGACCTCAACATTGAAAATCAGCAACAAATTCAACAATAAGCTCTACTTTCAAAAATAAATAAAAGTTCAAAAAATAACATTGATAACACCAACAAATTCAACAACAACCTCAACAATCAAAAACACAAACAAATTCAACTACAACCTCAACATTGAAAAATACAAAAAAGTTCAAAAAATAACATTGATGATACCAACAAATTCAACAACAACCTCAACATTGAAAAACAGCAACAAATTCAACAACAACCTCAACAATGAAAAATACCAACAAATTCAACAACCTCAACATTGAAAAACACCTACATATTCAACAGCAACCTCAATATTGAAAGACACCAACATATTCAACAACAACCTCAACAGTTAAAATGACCAACAAATTCAACAACTTCAATATTGAAAATCACCAACAAATTCAACAACAACCTCAACATTGAAAAACACCAAAAATTCAACATGAACCACAATATTGAAAGTCACCAACAAATTCAACAAAAACCGCAACATTGAAAAACACCAACAATTTCAACAGCAACCTCAACAATGAAAAATACAAAAATTCAACAACCGCAACATTGAAAAATATTAACAAATTCAACAACAACCCCAACTTTTAAAAGAAGAGAAAAGTTCAAAAAAAACATGGATAACAACAACAAATTAAACAACAACCTCAACATTAATTAATACAAAAATTCAAAAAATAACATTGATAGCATCAACAAATTCAACAACAACCTCAACATTGAAAAATACAAAAAGTTCAAAAAATAGCATTGATAACAACAACGAATTCTACATCAAACACAAAAATGAAAATCAACAACAAATTCAACAACAACCTCAACATTGAAAAACACCAATAATTTCAACAACAACAACAACATGGAAAAAAAGCCAACAAATTCAACAACAAACTCAACATTGTAAAACACCAAGAAATTCACCAACAACCGCAACATTAAAAAGTACAAACAAGTTCAACAAAAAACATGGATAACACCAACAAGTTCAACAACAACCTCAACTTTTAAAAGAAGAGAAAAAGATCAAAAAAATCATTGATAACACCAAGAAATTCAACAAGAAACTCAAAATTGAAAAACGCCAACAAATTCGATAACAACCTCAATATTGAAAGTCACCACCAAATTCAACAACAGCCTCAATAATGAAAAACACAAAAAAATTCAACAACAACCTCAACTTTTAAAAGAAGAGAATAAGATCAAAAAAACATTGATAACACCAACAAATTCAACAACAACCTCAACATTGATAAATACAAAAAAGTTCAAAAAAAAGCATTGATATCACAAACAAATTCAACAACAACCTCAACATTGAAAATCAGCAACAAATTCAAAACAATTCTCAACATTGCAAAACGTCAACAAATTCAACAACAACCTCAACATTGAAAAATACAAAAAATTTCAACAAAATAAACATTGATAACACCAACAAATTCAACAACAACCTCAATATTGAAAATAACCAACAAATTTAACAACAATCTCAACATTAAAAATCACCAACAAATTCAACAAGGACCGCAACTTTGAAAAACACCAACAAATTCAAGAACAATCTCAAACTTGAAAAACACAAACTAATTCAACAACAACCTCAACATTGAAAAGAAGATAAAAAGTTCAAAAAAAAACATTGACAACACCAGCAAATTCAACTACAACCTCAAGATTGAAAAAGACAAACAAATTCAACAACAACATCAATATTTAAAAACACAAACAAATTCAATAACAATCTCAACATTGAAAAACACCAACAAATTCAACAACTACCTCAACTTTTAAAAGAAGAGAAAAATTTGAAAATAAACATTGATAACACCAACAAATTCAACAATAAACTCAACATTGAAAATCACCAACAAATTCAACAACAACCACAATATTGAAAAATAGAAAAAAGTTCAAAAAATAACGTTGATAAAATCAACAAATTCAACAACAACCTAAACATTGAAAACCACAAAAAGTTCAAAAAAAACATTGATAACACCAACAAATTCAACAACAAACTCAATTTTGAAAATCAACAACAAACTCAACAACAACCTCAACATCGAAAATAACCAACAAATTCAACAACAACCTCAATGCTGAAAATCACCAACAAATTCAACAACATCCTCAACATTGAAAATCAGCAACAAATTCAACAACAATCTCAACATTGAAAAACAGCAACAAATTCAGGAACAACCTCAATATTGAAAATCACCAACAAATTCAACATCAACCTCAACATTTAAAAGTACAAAATAGTTCAAAGAAGACATTGATAACACCAACAAATTCAACAACAACCTCTACATTGAAAAATACAAAAAAGTTCAAAAAAAAAACATTGATAATACCAACAAATTCAACAACAACCTCAACATTGAAAAACACCAACAACTTCAACAACAACCTCAACAATGAAAAACATCGAAAAATTCAACAATCACAACAATGAAAAATACCAACAATTTCAACAACAACCTCAACTTTTAAAAGTAGAGAAAAAGTTCAAAAAAAACATTGATAACACCTGCAAATTCAACAACATCCTCAACATTGAAAAATACAAATAAGTTTAAAAAATAACATTGATAAGACCAACAAATTCAAGAACAACCTCGACATTGAAAAATACAGAAAAATTAAAAAACTAACTTTGATTAAACCATCAAATTCAACAACAAACTCAATGTTGAAAATCAACAACAAATTCAACAAAAACCTCAACGTTGAAAAAAACAAAAAAATTCAACAACAAGCTCAACATTGAAGAACGCCAACAAATTGAACAACCTCAACATTGCAAAACACCAACAAATTCAACAACAACCTTAACTTTTAAAAATACAAACAAGTTCAACAAAAAACATTGATAACACCAACAAATTGAACAACAACCTCAACATTGAAAAAAACCTACAAATTCAAGCACAAGCTCAAAATTGAAAATCACCAACAAAATTCAACATCAACCTCAACTTTATAAGAAGAGAAAACGTTCAATAAAAACATTGATAACACCAAGAAATTCAACAACAACCTCAACATTGATAGACGCCAACAAATTCAATAACAACCTCAATATTGAAAGACACCAACAAATTCAACAACAACCTCAACATTGAAAATCACGAACAAATTCAACAACATCAATATTGATTATCACCAACAAATTCAACAACAACCTCAACATTGAAAAAAGCCAACAAATTCAACAACAACCTCAATATTGAAAAATACAAAAAAGTTCAAATAATAACATTGATAACACCAACAAATTCAACAACAACCGCAACATTGAAAATCACCAAAAAATTCATCAACAACCTCAACATTGAAAAATGCAAACAAATTCAACAACCTCAACATTGAATAACACCAACAAATTCAACAACCTCAACATTGAAAAATACCAACAAATTCAACAACCTCAACATTGCAAAATACCAACAAATTCAACAACAATCTCAACTTTTAAAAGAAGAGAAAAACATCAATAAAAACATTGATAACACCAAGAAATTCAACAACAGCCTGAACATTGAAAGACACCAACAAATTCAATAACAACCTCAAATTTGAAAGATTCCAACAAATTCAACAACAAAGTTAACATTGAAATTCACCAACAAATTCAACAACATCAAAATTGAATATCACCAACAAATTCAACAACATCAAAATTGAATATCACCATCAAATTCAACAACATCAAAATTGAATATCACCAACAAATTCAACAAACTCAACATTGATAAACAGCAACATATTCAGCAACAACATCAACAATGAAAAATACCAACAAATTCAACAACAACCTCAAGATTGAAAAATAACAACAAATTCAACAACAACCTCAACATTGAAAAATACAAAAAAGTTCAAAAAATAACATTGATAACACCAACAAGTTCAACAACATCCTCAACATTGAAAATCAGCAACTAATTCAACAACACCCTCAACTTTTAAAAGAAGAGAAAAAAATCAAAAAAAACGTTGTTAACACCAACAAATTCAACAGCAACCTCAACATTGAAAAACAGTAACAAATTCAACAACAACCTCTACATTGAAAAATACAAAAAAGATCAAAAAATAACATTGATAACAACAACAAATTGAGCAAACAAAGTTTATATTGACAATCAAAAACAAATTCAACAACAACTTCAACATTGAAAATCACCAACAAATTCAACTACAAATTCAACATTGAAAAGCACCAACAAATTCAACTACAAAATCAACTTATAAAAGAAGAGAAAAAGTTCAAAAAAAACATTGATAACACCAACAAATTCAACAGTAACCTCAACATTGAAAATCACCAACAAATTCAACAGCCTCAACATTGAAAATCACCAACAAATTCAACCAGAACGTCAAAAATGAAAAACACCAACAAATTCAACAACAACCTCAACATTGAAAAACACCAACTAATTCAACAACAATCTCAATATTGAAATAAATGACAAGTTCAACAACAACCTCAACATGGAAAATCAGCAACAAATTCAACAAGAATCTCAAAATTTAAAAACACCAACAAATTCAACAACAACCTCAACTTTTAAAAGAAGAGAAAAAGTTGAAAACAAACATTGATAACACCAAAAAATTCTACAACAACCTCAACATTGAAAATCACCAACAAATTCAACAACTTCAATATTGAAAAACACCAACAAATTCAACAACAACCTCAGCATTGAAAAATACCAACAAATTCAACTACAACCTCTACAATGAAAAAAACGAAAAAATTCAGTTCGAACCTCTATATTGAAAATCACCCACAAATTCAACAACAACCACAACATTGAAAAAAAAACAACAAATTCAACTACAACCTCTACAATGAAAAATACCAAAAATATCAACAACAACCGCAACATTGAAAACCACCAACAAATTCAACAACAATCTCAACAATGAAAAACACCATCAAATTCAACAACAACATTAAAGAACACCAACAGCTTCAACAACCTCATCAATGAAAAACACCAAAAAATTCAACAACCACAACATTGAAAAATACCAACAAATTCAACAACGACCTCAACTTTTAAAAGAAGAGAAAAAGTTCTAAAAAACATTGATAACACCAACAAATTCAACAACATCCTCAACATTGAAAAATACAAATAAGTTCAAAAAATAACATTGTTAAGACCAACAAATTCAACAACAACCTTGACATTGAATAATACAGAAAAGTTAAAAAAAGAACATTGATTAAACCATCAAATTCAACAACAAACTCAATATTCAAAATCAACTACAAATTCAACAGCAACCTCAGCACTAAAAAAGGCCACCAAATTCAACAACAACTTCAACATTGAAAAAAAACAAAAAATTGAACAACAAGCTCAACATTGAAAAACACCAACAAATTGAACAACCACAACATTGCAAAACACCAACAAATTCAACAACAACCTTAACTTTTAAAAATACAAACAAGTTCAACAAAAAACATTGATAACACCAACAAATTCAACAACAACTTCAACATTGAAAAACACCAACAAATTCAACAACAACCTCAGCTTTTAAAAGAAGATAAAAAGTTCAAAAAATAACATTGATAACATCAAAAAATTCAACAACAAACTCAATATTGAAAATCAACAACAAATTCAACAACAACCTCAACATTGAAAATCACCAACAAATTCAACAACAATCTCAATAACGAAAATCACCAACACATTCAACAACAACCTCAACATTAAAAATCAGCAGCAAATTCAACAACAATCTCAACATTGAAAAGCACCAACAAATTCAACAACAAGCTCAACTTTTAAAAGAGAAAAAGTTCAAAAAAACATTGATAACATCAACAAATTGAACAACATCCTTAACATTGAAAAATACAAATAAGTTCAAAACATAACATTGATAAGACCAACAAATTCAAGAGCAACCTCGACATTGAAAAATACAGAAAAGTTAAAAAAATGACATTGATTAAACCATCAAATTCAACAACAAACTCAATATTGAAAATCAAGAACAAAATCAACAACATCCTGAACATTGAAAAACACCAACAAATTCAACAAAAACCTCAACATTGAAAAAAACCAAAAAATTCAACAAGAAGCTAAACATTGAAAATCACCAACAAATTGAACAACCTAAACATTGTAAAACACCAACAAATTCAACATCAACCATGTCTTTTAAAAATACAAACAAGTTCAACATAAAACATTGATAGCACCAACAAATTCAACAACAACCTCAACAATGTAAAAGACCAACAAATTCAACAACAACCTCAATATTAATAAAAACCTAAAAATTCAACAACAAGCTCAAAATTGAAAATCACCAACAAATTCAACAACAACCATAATTTTATAAAGAAGAGAATAAGTTCACTAAAAACATTGATAACACCAAGAAATTGAACAACAATCTCAACATTGAAAGATGGCAACAAATTTAACAACAACCTCAATATTGAATATCACCAACAAACTCAACAACAACCTCAATATTGAAAAATACAAAAAAGTTCAAATAATAACATTGATAACACCAACAAATTCATCAAACAACCTCAACATTGAAAAATACAAAAAAGTTCAAAAAATAACATTGATAACACGAACAAATTCAACATCAACCTCAACATTGAAAATCACCAACAAATTCAACAACAACCTCAACTTGAAAAACGCCAACAAATTCAACAACCTCAACATTGAAAAACAGCAAAAAATTCAACAACCTCAACATTGAAAAACAGCAACAAATTCAACAACCTCAACATTGAAAAATACCAACAAATTCAACAACAACCTCAACATTTAAAAGAGAAAAAGTTCAATAAAAACATTGATAACACCATGAAATTCAACAACAGCCTCAACATTGAATGGCGCCAACAAATTCAATAACAACCTCAATATTGAAAGACTCCAACAAATTCAACAACATACTCAACATTGAAAATCACCAACAAATTCAACAAACTCAACATTGAAAAACAGCAACAAATTCAGCAACAACATCAACAATGAAAAATAACTACAATTCAACAACAACCTCAACATTGAACAATAACAACAAATTCAACAACAACCTCAACATTGAAAAATTCAAAAAAGTTCAAAAAATAATTTTGATAACACCAACAAGTTCAACAACAACCTCAACATTGAAAATCAGCAACAAATTCATCAACAACATCAACTTTTGAAAGAAGAGAAAAAGTTCAAAAAAAACATTGATAACGCCAACAAATTCAACAACAACATCAACATTGAAAAACAGCATCAAATTCAACAACAACCTTAATTTTTATCAATACAAACAAGTTCAACAAAAAACATTGATAACACCAACAAATTCAACAAAAATCTCAACAATGAAAAACAGCCACAAATCCAACAACAAACTCAAAAATGAAAAACAACAACAAATTCAACAACGACCCCAACATTGAAAATCAGCAACAAATTCAACAACAATCTCAAATTGAAAAACGCCAACAAATTCAAATACAACATCAATATTGAAAATCACCAACAAAAAATCACGAACAAATTCAACATCAACCTCAACATTGAAAAACACCAACAAATTCAACATCAAACTCAACAATGAAAAAGACCAACAAATTCAACAACAACCTCAACATTCAAAAAAACCTACAAATTCAACATCAAGCTCAAAATTGAAAATCACCAACAAAATTCAACAACAACCTCAACTTTATAAAGAAGAGAAAACGTTCAATAAAAACATTGATAACACCAAGAAATTGAACAACAACCTCAATATTGAAAGACGCCAACAAATTCAATAACAACCTCAATATTGATAGACACCAACAAATTCAACAACATCCTCAACATTGAAAATCACGAACAAATTGAACAACATCAATATTGATTATCACCAACAAATTCAACAACAACCTCAACATTGAAAAACGCCAACAAATTCAACAACAACCTCAATATTGAAAAATACAAAAAAGTTCAAATAATAACATTGAGAACACCAACAAATTCAACAACAACCGCAACATTGAAAATCACCAACAAATTCATCAACAAGCTCAACATTGAAAAACGCCAACAAATTCAACAACCTCAACATTGAATAACACCAACAAATTCAACAACCTCAACATTGAAAAACACCAATAAATTCAACAACCTCATCATTGCAAAATACCAACAAATTCAACAACAACCTCAACTTTTAAAAGAAGAGAAAAACTTCAATAAAAACATTGATAACACCAAGAAATTCAACAACAGCCTGAACAGTGAAAGACACCAACAAATTCAATAACAACCTCAATATTGAAAGATTCCAACAAATTCAACAACAAAGTTAACATTGAAATTCACCAACAAATTCAACAACATCAGTACTGAAAATCATCAACAAATTCAACAACAACATCAACATTGAAAATCACCAACAAATTCAACAACATCAAAATTGAATATCACCAACAAATTCAACAAACTCAACATTGATAAACAGCAACAAATTCAGCAACAACATCAACAATGAAAAATACCAACAAATTCAACAACAACCTCAAGATTGAAAAATAACAACAAATTCAACAAATCCTCAACATTGAAAAATACAAAAAAGTTCAAAAAATAACATTGATAACACCAACAAGTCCAACAACATCCTCAACATTGAAAATCAGCAACTAATTCAACAACACCCTCAACTTTTAAAAGAAGAGAAAAAGTCCAAAAAATACATTGTTAACACCAACAAATTCAACAGCAACCTCAACATTGAAAAACAGTAACAAATTCAACAACAACCTCATCAATGAATAACAGCAACAAATTCAACAACCTCAGAATTGAAAAACACCAACAAATTCAACAACAGCCTGAACATTGAAAAATACAAAAAAGTTCAAAAATAACATTGATAACACCAACAAATTCAACAACAACCTCAACATTGAAAATCACCAACAAATTCAACAACAACCTCAACATTAAAAAATACAAAAAAGTTCAAAAGATAACATTGATAATACCAACAAATTCAACAACAACCTCAATATTGAAAATCACCAACAAATTCAACAACAACCTCAACATTGAAAAACATCAACGAATTCAAAAGCCACCCCAATATTGAAAGGCACAAACAAGTTCAACAACGACCTCAACATTGAAAATCAGCAACAAATTCAACAACAATCTCAACATGGAAAAACGCAAACAAATTCAACAACAACCTCGATATTAAAAATCACCAACAAATTCAACATCAACCTCCACATTGAAAAACACCAGCAAATTCAAAAACAACCTCAACATTGAAAAAAACTAACAATTTCAACAACAAGCTCAACATTGATAAAAACCAACAAATTCAACAACAACCTCAACTTTTAAAAGAAGAAAAAAAGTTATATAAAAACATTGATAACACCAAGAATTTCAACAACAGCCTCAACATTGAACGACGCCAACAAATTCAATAATAACCACAACATTGAAAATCACCAACAATTTCACACAACATCAATGTTGAAAATCAGCAACAAATTCAACAACAGCCTCAATATTGAAAAATACAAAAATGTTCAAATAATAACATTGATAACACCAACAAATTCAACAACAACCTCAACATTGAAAAACAGAAACAAATTCAACAACAACCTCAACAATGAAAAACACCATCAAATTCAACAACCTCAGCATTGAAAAACACCAACGTATTCAACAACAAACCTCAATATTGAAAGACACCAACAAATTCAACAACAACCTCATCATTTAAAATGACCAACCAATTCAACAACTTCAATATTGAAAATCATCAACATATTCAACAACAACCTCAACATTGAAAAACATCAAAAATTCAACATGAACCACAATATTGAAAATCACCAACAAATTCAACAACAACCGCAACATTGAAAAACACCAACAAATTCAACAACAACCGCAACAATGAAAAACAGCAACAAATTCAACAACAACCTCAACAATGAAAAACACCAAAAAATTCAACAACCGCAACATTGATAAATACCAACAAATTCAACAGCAACCTCAACTTTTAAAAGAAGAGAAAAAGTTCAAAAAAAATGGATAAGAACAACAAATTAAACAACAACCTCAACATTAAATAATACAAAAAAGTTCAAAAAATCATTGATAACACCAACAAATTCAACAACAACCTCAACATTGAAAAATACAAAAAGTTCAAAAAATAGCATTGATAACACCTACAAATTCAACAAAAAACTCAATCTTGAAAATCACCAACAAATTCTACAACAACCTCAACATTGAAAAACAGCAACAAATCCAACAACAACCTCAACTTTTAAAAGTACAAAAAAGTTTAAAAAAAACATTGATAACACCATCAATTAAAACAACAAACTCAATTTTAAAATCACCAACAAATTCTACAACAACCTCAACATTGAAAAACGAAAACAAATTCAACAACAGCCTCAACATTGAATAACGCAAACAGACTTAACAACAACCTCAACTTGAAAAAAACCACCAAATTGAACAACAACCTCAGTTTTAAAAGAAGAGAAAATTTTCTAAAAAACATTGATAACACCAACAAATTCAACAACCTCAACATTGAAAAACAGCAACAAATTCAACAACCTCAACATTAGAAAAACAGCAACAAATTCAACAACCTCAACATTGAAAAATACCAACAAATTCAACAACAACCTCAACATTTAAAAGAGAAAAAGTTCAATAAAAACATTGATAACACCAAGAAATTCAACAACAGCCTCAACATTGAATGACGCCAACAAATGCAAAAACAACCTCAATATTGAAAGACTCCAAGAAATTCAACAACAAACTCAACATTGAAAATCACTAACAAATTCAACAAACTCAACATTGAAAAACAGCAACAAATTCAGCAACAACATCAACAATGAAAAATACCTGCAAATACAACAACACCCTCAACATTGAAAAATATCAACAAATTCAACAACAATCTCAACATTGAAAAACACCAACAAATTCAAGAACAACCTCAATATTGAAAATCACCAACAAATTCAACATCAACCTCAACATTTAAAAGTACAAAATAGTTCAAAGAAGAACATTGATAAAACCAACAAATTCAACAACAACCTCTACATTGAAAAATACAAAAAAGTTCAAAAAAAACATTGATAACACCAACAAATTCAACAACAACCTCAACATTGAAAAACACCAACAACTTCAACAACAACCTCAACAATGAAAAACACCAAAAAATTCAACAACCGCAACAATGAAAAATACCAACAAATTCAACAACAACCTCAACTTTTAAAAGAAGAGAAAAAGTTCAAAAAAAACATTGATAACACCAACAAATTCAACAACAACCTCAACATTGAAAAATACAAAAAGTTCAAAAAATAGCATTGATAACACCTACGAATTCAACAAAAAACTCAATCTTGAAAATCACCAACAAATTCTACAACAACCTCAACATTGAAAAACGAAAACCAATTCAACCACAGCCTCAACATTGAATAACGCAAACAGACTTAACAACAACCTCAACTTGAAAAACACCACCAAATTGAACAACAACCTCAGTTTTAAAAGAAGAGAAAATTTTCTAAAAAACATTGATAACACCAACAAATTCAACAACCTGAACATTGAAAAACAGCAACACATTCAACAACCTCAACATTAGAAAAACAGCAACAAATTCAACAACCTCAACATTGAAAAATACCAACAAATTCAACACAACCTCAACATTTAAAAGAGAAAAAGTTCAATAAAAACATTGATAACACCAAGAAATTCAACAACAGCCTCAACATTGAATGACGCCAACAAATGCAATAACAACCTCAATATTGAAAGACTCCAACAAATTCAACAACAAACTCAACATTGAAAATCACCAACAAATTCAACAAACTCAACATTGAAAAACAGCAACAAATTCAGCAACAACATCAACAATGAAAAATTCCTACAAATACAACAACACCCTCAACATTGAAAAATATCAACAAATTCAACAACAACCTCAGTATTGAAAATCACCAACTAATTCAACATCAACCTCAACATTTAAAAGTACAAAATAGTTCAAAGAAGAACATTGATAACACCATCAAATTCAACAACAACCTCTACATTGAAAAATACAAAAAAGTTCAAAAAAAACATTGATAACACCAACAAATTCAACAACAACCTCAACATTGAAAAACACCAACAACTTCAACAACAACCTCAACAATGAATAACACCAAAAAATTCAACAACCGCAACAATGAAAAATACCAACAAATTCAACAACAACCTCAACTTTTAAAAGAAGAGAAAAAGTTCAAAAAATACATTGATAACACCAACAAATTCAACAACATCCTCAACATTGAAAAATACAAATAAGTTCAAAAAATAACATTGATAAGACCAACAAATTCAAGAACAACCTCGACATTGAAAAATACAGAAAAGTTAAAAAAATAACATTGATTAAACCATCAAATTCAACAACAAACTCAATATTGAAAATCAACAACAAATTCAACAAAAACCTCAACGTTGAAAAAAACCAAAAAATTTACAACAAGCACAACATTGAAGAACGCCAACAAATTGAACAACCTCAACATTGCAAAACACCAACAAATTCAACAACAACCTTAACTTTTAAAAATACAAACAAGTTCAACAAAAAAGATTGATAACACCAACAAATTCAACATCAAACTCAACAATGAAAAAGACCAACAAATTCAACAACAACCTCAACATTGAAAAAAACCTACAAATTCAACAACAAGCTCAAAATTGAAAATCACCAACAAAATTCAACAACAACCTCAACTTTATAAAGAAGAGAAAACGTTCAATTAAAACATTGATAACACCAAGAAATTCAACAACAACCTCAATATTGAGAGACGCCAACAAATTCAATAACAACCTCAATAATTAAAGACACCAACAAATTCAACAACAACCTCAACATTGAAAATCACGAACAAATTCAACAACATCAATATTGATTATCACCAACAAATTCAACAACAACCTCAACATTGAAAAACGCCAACAAATTCAACAACAACCTCAATATTGAAAAATACAAAAACGTTCAAATAATAACATTGATAACACCAACAAATTCAACAACAACCGCAACATTGAAAATCACCAAAAAATTCATCAACAACCTCAACATTGAAAAACGCCAACAAATTCAGCAACTTCAGCATTGAATAACACCAACAAATTGAACAACCTCAACATTGAAAATCACCAACAAATTCAACAACCTCAACATTGAAAAACACCAACAAATTCAACAACCTCAACACTGCAAAATACCAACAAATTCAACAACAACCTCAACTTTTAAAGGAAGAGAAAAACTTCAATAAAAACATTGATGACACCAAGAATTTCAACAACAGCCTGAACATTGAAAGACACCAACAAATTCAATAACAACCTCAATATTGAAAGATTCCAACAAATTCAACAACAATGTTAACATTGAAATTCATCAACAAATTCAACAACATCAGTATTGAAAATCATCAACAAATTCAACAACAACATCAACATTGAAAATCACCAACAAATTCAACAACATCAAAGTTGAATATCACCAACAAATTCAACAAACTCAAAATTGATAAACAGCAACAAATTCAGCAACAACATCAACAGTGAAAAATATCAACAAATTCAACAACAACCTCAAGATTGACAAATAACAACACATTCAACAACAACCTCAACATTGAAAAATACAAAAAAATTCAAAAAATAACATTGATAACACCAACAAGTTCAACAACATCCTCAACATTGAAAATCAGCAACTAATTCAACAACACCCTCAACTTTTATAAGAAGAGAAAAAGTTCAAAAAAAACATTGTTAACAACAACAAATTCAACAACAACCTCAACATTGAAAAACAGTAACAAATTCAACAACAACCTCATCAATGAATAACAGCAACAAATTCAACAACCTCAGCATTGAAAAACACCAACAAATTCAACGACAACCTCCACATTGAAAAATACAAAAAAGATCAAAAAATAACATTGATAACACCAACAAATTGAGCAAACAAAGTTTTATTGACAATCAAAAACAAATTCAGCAACAACCTCAACATTGAAAATCACCAACAAATTCAACTACAAATTCAACATTGAAAAACTCCAACAAATTCAACAACAACCTCAACTTATAAAAGAAGAGAAAAAGTTCAAAAAAAACATTGATAACACCAACAAATTCAACAACAACCTCAACATTGAAAAACACCAACAAATTCAACAACAACCTCAATATTGAAAGAGACCAACAAATTCAACAACAACCTCAACATTGAAAATCACCAACAAATTCAACAACAACCTCAACATTGAAAAACGCCAACAAATTCAACAACAACCTCAACATTGAAAAACACCAACTAATTAAACAACAATCTCAACTTTCAAAAATACAAATAAGTTCAAAAATTTACATTGATAACACCAACAAATTCAACAACAACCTCAATATTGAAAATCACCAACTAATTCAACAACAACCTCAATAGTGAAATAAACGACAAGTTCAACAACAACCTCAACATTGAAAATCAGCTACAAATTCAACAAGAATCTCAAAATTTAAAAACACCAAAAAATTCAACAACAACCTCAACTTTTAAAAGAAGAGAAAAAGTTGAAAATAAACATTGATAACACCAAAAAATTCTACAACAGCCTCAACATTGAAAATCACAAACCAATTCAACAACTTCAATATTGAAAAACACCAACAAATTCAACAACAACCTCAGCATTGAAAAATACCAACAAATTCAACAACAACCTCTACAATGAAAAAAACGAAAAAATTCAGTTAGAAACTCTATATTGAAAATCACCCACAAATTCAACAACAACCACAGCATTGAAAAAAAAACATCAAATTCAACTACAACCTCTACAATGAAAAATAACAAAAAATTCAACAACAACCGCAACATTGAAAAACTCCAACAAATTCAACAACAATCTCAACAATGAAAGACACCATCAAATTCAACAACAACCTCAACATTAAATTACACCAACAACTTCAACAACCTCAACAATGAAAAACAACAAAAAATTCAACAACCGCAAAAATGAAAAATACCAACAAATTCAACAACAACCTCAACTTTTAAAAGAAGAGAAAAAGTTCAATTAAACATTGATAACACCAACAAATTCAACAACATCCTCAACATTGAAAAATACAAATAAGTTCAAAAAATATCATTGATAAGACCAACAAATTCAACAACAACCTCGACATTGAATAATACAGAAAAGTTAAAAAAATAACATTGATTAAACCATCACATTCAACAACAAACTCAATATGCAAAATCAACTACAAATTCAACAACAACCTCAGCATTGAAAAACACCAACAAATTCAACAACAACCTCAACGTTGAAAAAAACCAAAAAATTCAACAACAAGCTCAACATTGAAAAACACTAACAAATTGAACAACCTCAGCATTGCAAAACACCAACAAATTGAACAGCCTCAGCATTGCAAAACACCAACAAATTCAACAACAACCTTAACTTTTAAAAGTACAAACAAGTTCAAGAAAAAACATTTGATAACACCAACAAATTCAACAAAAACTTCAACATTGAAAAACACCAACAACTTCAACAACCTCAACAATGAAAAACACCAACTAATTCAACAACAACCGCAACATTGAAAAATACCAACAAATTCAACAACAACCTCAGCTTTTAAAAGAAGATAAAAAGTTCATAAAAAACATTGATAACAACAACAAATTCAACAACAACCTCAACATTGAAAACTAGAAAAAAGTTCAAAAAATAACATTGATAACATCAACAAATTCAACAACAAACTCAATATTGAAAATCAGCAACAAATTAAACAACAACCTTAACATTGAAAATCACCAACAAATTCAACAACAATCTCAATAATGAAAATCACCAACACATTCAACAATAACATCAACATTGAAAATCAGCAGCAAATTCAACAACAATCTCAACATTGAAAAGCACCAACAAATTCAAGAACAACCTCAGTATTGAAAATCATCAACCAATTCAACAACAACCTCAACGTTTAAAAGAGAAAAAGTTCAAAAAAACATTGGTAACACCAACAAATTCAAAAACAACCTCGACATTGAAAAATGCAGAAAAGTTAAAAAAATGACATTGATTAAACCATCAAATTCAACAACAAACTCAATATTGAAAATCAACAACAAATTCAACAACAACCTGAACACTGAAAAACACCAACAAATACAACAAAAACCTCAACGTTGAAAAAAACTAAAAAATTCAACAAGAAGCTCAACATTGAAAAACACCAACAAATTGAACATAAACCTTGTCTTTTAAAAATACAAACAAGTTCAACAAAAAACATTGGTAGCAATAACAAATTCAACAACAACCTCAAAAATGAAAAAGACCAACAAATTCAACAACAACCTCAACATTGAAAAATAACAACAAATTCAACAACAACCTCAATATTGTTAAATACAAAAAAGTTCAAAAAATAATTTTGATAACACCAACAAATTCAACAACAAACTCAACGTTGAAAATCAGCAACAAATTCAACAACAACCTCAACTTTTGAAAGAAGAGAAAAAGTTCAAAAAAAACATTGATAACACAAACAAATTGAACAACAAGCTCAACATTGAAAAACAGCAACAAATTCAACAACAACCTCATCAATGAAAAACACCAACAAATTCAACAACCTCAACATTGAAAAACACCAACATATTCGACAACAACCTCAATATTGAAAGACACCAACAAATTCAACAACAACATCAACATTTAGAATGACCAACCAATTCAACAACTTCAATATTGAATATCACCAACAAATTCAACAACAACCTCAACACTGAAAAACATCAAAAATTCAACATGAACCACAATATTGAAAATCACCAACAAATTCAACAACAACCGCAACATTGAAAAACACCAACAAATTCAACAACAACCTCAACAATGAAAAACAGCAGCAAATTCAACAGCAAACTCAACATTGAAAACTACAGAAATTTTCAAAAAATAACATTGACAACACGAACAAATTCAACAACAACCTCTACATTGAAAAATACAAATAAGTTCAAAAAATAACATTGATAACACCAGCAAATTCAACAACAACCTCAACATTGAAAACTACAGAAATTTTCAAAAAATAACATTGATAACACCAACATATTCTACAACCTCAACATTGAAAATCACCAACAAATTCAACAACAACATCAACATTGAAAATCAGCATCAAATTCAACAACAACCTTAACTTTTATCAATACAAACAAGTTCAACAAAAAATATTGATAACACCAACAAATTCAACATCAACCTCAACATGAAAAACACCAACAAATTCAACAACAACCTCAAAATTGAAAAAAACCTACAAATTCAACAACAAGCTCAAAATTGAAAATCACCAACAAATTCAACAACAACCTCAACTTTATAAAGAAGAGAAAAAGTTCAATAAAAACATTGATAACACCAAGAAATTCAGCAACAACCTCAACATTGAAAGACGCCATCAATTTCAATAACCACCTCAAATTTAAAAACACCAACAAATTCACAAACAACCTCAAAATTGAAAAAAACCTACAAATTCAACAACAAGCTCAACATTGAAAATCACCAACAAATTCAACAACAACCTCAACTTTATAAAGAAGAGAAAAAGTTATATAAAAACATTGATAACACCAAAAATTCAACAACAACCTCAACATTGAAAGACGCCAACAAATTCAATAACCACCTCAATATTGAAAGACACCAACAAATTAAACAACAACCTCAACATTAAAAATCACCAACAAAATCAACAACATCAATATTGAATAACACGAACAAATTCAACAACAGCCTGAACATTGAAAAATACTAAAAAGTTCAAAAATAACATTGATAACACCAACAAATTCAACAACAACCTCAACATTTAAAATCACCAACAAATTCAACAACAACCTCAAAATTTAAAAACAACAACAAATTAAACAACCTCAACTTTGAAAAACACCGACAAATTCAACAACCTCGACATTGAAAAACACCAACAAATTCAACAACCTCAACATTGAAAAACATCAACAAATTCAACAACCTCAACATTGAAAAATACCAACAAATTCAACAACGACCTCAACATTGAAAAATACAAAAAAGTTCTAAAGATAACATTGATAATACCAACAAATTCAACAACAACCTCAATATTGAAAATCACCAACAAATTCAACAACAACCTCAATATTGAAAAACACCAACGAATTCAACAGCAACCACAATATTGAAAGACACAAACAAGTTCAACAACGACCTCAACATTGAAAATCAGCAACAACATTGATAAAAACTAACAATTTCATCAACATGCTCAACATTGAAAAAAAACCAACAAATTCAACAACAACCTAAGCTTTTAAAAGAAGAGAAAAAGTTATATAAAATCATTGATAACACCAAGAATTTCAACAACAGCCTCAACATTGATCGACACCAACAAATTCAATAACACACTCAATATTGAAAGACACCAACAAATTCAAACAACATCAATATTGAAAATCAGCAACAAATTCAACGACAACCTCAATATTGAAAAATACAAAAAAGTTGAAATAATAACATTGATAACACCAACAAATTCAACAACAACCTCAACATTGAAAAACAGAAACAAATTCAACAACAACCTCAACAATGAAAAACACCATCAAATTCAACAACCTCAGCATTGAAAAACACCAACATATTCAACAACAAACCTCAATATTGAAAGAGACCAACGAATTCAACAACAACATCAACATTTAAAATGACCAACCAATTCAACAACTTCAATATTGAAAATCATCAACAAATTCAACAACAACCTCAACATTGAAAAACATCAAAAATTCAACATGAACCACAATATTGAAAATCACCAACAAATTCAAGAACAACCGCAACATTGAAAAACACCAACAAATTCAACAACAACCGCAACAATGAAAAACAGCAACAAATTCAACAACAACCTCAACAATGAAAAACACCAAAAAATTCAACAACCTCAACATTGAAAAATACCAACAAATTCAACAACAACCTCAACATTGAAAAATACAAAAAAGTTCAAAAGATAACATTGAAAAACACCAACAAATTCAACAACAACCTCAATATTGAAAATCACCAACAAATTCAACAACAACCTCAACATTGAAAAACACCAACGAATTCAACAGCAACCACAATATTGAAAGACACAAACAAGTTCAACAACGACCTCAACATTGAAAATCAGCAACAAATTCAACAACAATCTCAACATGGAAAAACGCCAACAAATTCAACAACAACATCGATATTGAAAATCAGCAACAAATTCAACATCAACCTCCACATTGAAAAACACCAACAAATTCAAAAACAACCTCAACATTGAAAAAAACTAACAATTTCAACAACAAGCTCAACGTTGAAGAAAACCAACAAATTCAACAACAACCTCAACTTTTAAAAGAAGAGAAAAAGTTATATAAAAACATTGATAACACCAAGAATTTCAACAACAGCCTCAATATTGAACGACGCCAACAAATTCAATAACACCCTGAATATTGAAAGACACCAACAAATTCAACATCAACCTCAACATTGAAAATCACCAACAAATTCAAACAACATCAATATTGAAAATCAGCAACAAATTCAACAACAACCTCAATACTGAAAAATACAAAAATGTTCAAATAATAACATTGATAACACCAACAAATTCAACAACAACCTCAACATTGAAAAACAGAAACAAATTCAACAACAACCTCAACAATGAATAACACCATCACATTCAACAACCTCAGCATTGAAAAACACCAACATATTCAACAACAAACCTCAATATTGAAAGAGACCAACCAATTCAACAACAACATCAACATTTAAAATGACCAACCAATTCAACAACTTCAATATTGAAAATCCTCAACAAATTCTACAACAACCTCAACATTGAAAAACATCAAAAATTCAACATGAACCACAATATTGAAAATCACCAACAAGTTCAACAACAACCGCAACATTGAAAAACACCAACAAATTCAACAACAACCGCAACAATGAAAAACAGCAACAAATTCAACAACAACCTCAACAATGAAAAACACCAAAAAATTCAACAACCGCAACATTGATAAATACCAACAAATTCAACAGTAACCTCAACTTTTAAAAGAAGAGAAAAAGTTCAAAAGAAACATGGATAACAACAACAAATTAAACAACAACCTCAACTTTGAAAAATACAAATAAGTTCAAAAAATAGCATTGATAACACCTACGAATTCAACAACAAACTCAATCCTGAAAATCACCAACAAATTCTACAACAACCTCAACATTGAAAAACACCAACAAATTCAAAAACAACCTCAACTTTTACAAGTACAAAAAAGTTTAAAAAAAACATTGATAACACCAACAAATTAAACAACAAACTCAATCTTGAAAATCACCAACAAATTTTACAACAACCTCAACACTGAAAAACGAAAACAAATTCAACAACAACCTCAACATTGAATAACGCAAACAAATTTAACAACAACCTCAACTTTAAAAACACCAACAAATTGAACAACAACCTCAAGTTTTAAAAGAAGAGAAAATTTTCTAAAAAACATTGATAACACCAACAAATTCAACAACCTCAACATTGAAAAACAGCAACAAATTCAACAACCTCAACACTGAAAAACAGCAACAAATTCAACAACCTCAACATTGAAAAATACCAAAAAATTCAACAACAACCTCAACATTTAAAAAAGAAAAAGTTCAATAAAAACATTGATAACACCAAGAAATTCATCAACAGCGTCAACATTGAATGACGCCAACAAATTCGATAACAACCTCAATATTGAAAGACTCCAACAAATTCAACAACAAACTCAACATTGAAAATCACCAACAAATTCAACAAACTCAACATTGAAAAACAGCAAAAAATTCAACAACAACATCAACAATGAAAAATACCTACAAATTCAACAACAACCTCAACTTTGAAAAATAACAACAACCTCAACATTGAAAAATACAAATAAGTTCAAAAAATAACATTGATAACACCAACAAGTTCAACAACAACCTCAACATTGAAAATCAGCAACCAATTCAACAACAACCTCAACTTTTGAAAGCCGAGAAAAAGTTTTAAAAAAACATTGATAACGCCAACAAATTCAACAACAACCTCAACATTGAAAAACAGCAACAAATTCAACAACAACCGCATCAATGAAAATCATCAACAAATTCAACAACAACCGCATCAATGAAAATCATCAACAAATTCAACAACCTCAACAATGAAAAACACCAACATATTCAACAACAACCTCAATATTGAAAGACACCAACAAATTCAACAACAACGTCAACATTTAGAACGACCAACCAATTCAACAACTTCAATATTGTAAATCACCAACAAATTCAACAACGACCTCAACACTGAAAAACATCACAAATTCAACATGAACCACAATATTGAAAATCACCAACAAATTCAACAACAACTGCAACATTGAAAAGCACCAACAAATTCAACAACAACCTCAACAATGAAAAACAGCAACAAATTCATCAGCAACCTCAACATTGAAAAACAGCAACAAATTGAACAACAACCTCAAGTTTTAAAAGAAGAGAAAATTTTCTAAAAAACATTGATAACACCAACAAATTCAACAACCTCAACATTGAAAACCAGCAACAAATTCAACAACCTCAACACTGAAAAACAGCAACAAATTCAACAACCTCAACATTGAAAAATACCAAAAAATTCAACAACAACCTCAACATTTAAAAAAGAAAAAGTTCAATAAAAACATTGATAACACCAAGAAATTCATCAACAGCGTCAACATTGAATGACGCCAACAAATTCGATAACAACCTCAATATTGAAAGACTCCAACAAATTCAACAACAAACTCAACATTGAAAATCACCAACAAATTCAACAAACTCAACATTGAAAAACAGCAAAAAATTCAACAACAACATCAACAATGAAAAATACCTACAAATTCAACAACAACCTCAACTTTGAAAAATAACAACAACCTCAACATTGAAAAATACAAATAAGTTCAAAAAATAACATTGATAACACCAACAAGTTCAACAACAACCTCAACATTGAAAATCAGCAACCAATTCAACAACAACCTCAACTTTTGAAAGCCGAGAAAAAGTTTTAAAAAAACATTGATAACGCCAACAAATTCAACAACAACCTCAACATTGAAAAACAGCAACAAATTCAACAACAACCGCATCAATGAAAATCATCAACAAATTCAACAACCTCAACAATGAAAAACACCAACATATTCAACAACAACCTCAATATTGAAAGACACCAACAAATTCAACAACAACGTCAACATTTAGAACGACCAACCAATTCAACAACTTCAATATTGAAAATCACCAACAAATTCAACAACAACCTCAACACTGAAAAACATCACAAATTCAACATGAACCACAATATTGAAAATCACCAACAAATTCAACAACAACTGCAACATTGAAAAGCACCAACAAATTCAACAACAACCTCAACAATGAAAAACAGCAACAAATTCATCAGCAACCTCAACATTGAAAACTTCAGAAATTTTCAAAAAATAACATTGACAACACGAACAAATTCAACATCAACCTCTACATTGAAAAATACAAATAAGTTCAAAAAATAACATTGATAACACAAGCAAATTCAACAACAACCTCAACATTGGAAACTACAGAAATTTTTTAAAATTAACATTGATAACACGAACAAATTCAACAACCTCAACATTGAAAAACAGCATCAAATTCAACAACAACCTTAACTTTAATCAATACAAACAAGTTCAACAAAAAACATTGATAACACCAACAAATTCAACAACCTTAACATTGAAAAACACCAACAAGTTCAACAACGACCTCAACATTGAAAATCAGCAACAAATTCAACAACAACCTCAACATTGAAAAATACAAAAAAGTTCAAAAGATAACATTAATAATACCAACAAATTCAACACCAACCTCAATATTGAAAATCACCAACAAATTCAACAACAACCTCAACATTGAAAAACACCAACGAATTCAACAGCAACCCCAATATTGAAAGACACGAACAAGTTCAACAACGACCTCAACTTATAAATCAGCAACAAATTCAACAACAATCTCAACATGGAAAAACGCCAACAAATTCAACAACAACCTCGATATTGAAAATCACCAACAAATTCAACATCAACCTCCACATTGAAAAACACCAACAAATACAAAAACAACCTCAACATTGAAAAAAACTAACAATTTCAACAACAAGCTCAACATTGAAAAAAACCAACATTTTCAACAACAACCTCAACTTTGAACGACGCCAACAAATTGAATAACAACCTCAATATTGAAAGACACCAACAAATTCAACAACAACCTCAACATTGAAAATAACCAACAAATTCAAACAACATCAATATTGAAAATCAGCAACAAATTCAACAACAACCTCAACATTGAAAAACAGAAACAAATTGAACAACAACATCAACAATGAAAAACAACATCACATTCAACAACCTCAGTATTGAAAAACAACAACATATTCAACAACAAACCTCAATATTGAAAGACACCAACAAATTCAACAACAACCTCAACATTTAAAAACATCAAAAATTCAACATGAACCACAATATTGAAACTCACCAACAAATTCAACAACATCAGCAACATTGAAAAACAGCAACAAATTCAACAACAACCTCAACAATGAAAAACACCAAAAAATTCAACAACCGCAACATTGATAAATACCAACAAATTCAACAGCAACCTCAACTTTTAAAAGAAGAGAAAAAGTTCAAAAAAAACATGGATAACAACAACAAATTAAACAACAACCTCAACATTAAATAATACAAAAAAGTTCAAAAAATAACATTGATAACACCAACAAATGCAACAACAACCTCAACATTGAAAAATACAAAAAGTTCAAAAAATAACATTGAGAACACCTACGAATTCAACAACAAACTCAATCTTGAAAATCACCAACAAATTCTACAACAACCTCAACTTTAAAAAGTACAAAAAAGTTTTTTAAAAAATTGATAAAACCAACAAATTAATCAACAAACTCAATCTTGAAAATCACCAACAAATTCTACAACAACCTCAACATTGAAAAACGAAAACAAATTCAACAACAACCTCAACATTGAAAAACGAAAACAAATTTAACAACAACCTCAACTTGAAAAACACCAACAAATTGAAAAACAACCTCAAGTTTTAAAAGAAGAGAATATTTTCCAAAAAACGTTGATAACACCAACAAATTCAACAACCTCAACATTTAAAAACAGCAACAAATTCAACAATCTCAACATTGAAAAACAGCAACAAATTCAACAAACTCAACATTGAAAAATACGAACAAATTCAACAACAACCTCAACATTTAAAAGAGAAAAAGTTCAATAAAAAAATTGATAACACCAAGAAATTCAACAACAGCCTCAACATTGAATGACACCAGCAAATTCAATAACAACCTCAATATTGAAAGACTCCAACAAATTCAACAACAAACTCAACATTGAAAATCACCAACAAATTCAACAAACTCAACATTTATAAACAGCAACAAATTCAGCAACAACATCAACAATGAAAAATGCCTACAAATTCAACAACAACCTCAACATTGAAAAATAACAACAATTTCAAAAACAACCTCAACATTGAAAAATACAAAAAAGTTCAAAAAATAACATTGATAACACCAACTAGTTCAACAACAACCTCAACATTGAAAATCAGCAGCAAATTCAACAACAACCTCAACTTTTGAAAGAAGAGAAAAAGTTCAAAAAAAACATTGATAACGCCAAGAAATTAAACAACAAACTCAATATTGAAAATCACCAACAAATTCTACAACAACCTAAACATTGAAAAACGAAAACAAATTCAACAACAAGCTCAACATTGAATAACGCAAACAAATTTAACAACAACCTGAACTTGAAAAACACCAACAAATTGAAAAACAACCTCAAGTTTTAAAAGAAGAGAAAATTTTCTAAAAAACATTGATAATACAAACAAATTCAGCAACCTCAACATTGAAAAACAGCAACAAATTCAACAACCTCAACATTGAAAAATACCAACAAATTCAACAACAACCTCAACATTTAAAAGAGAAAAAGTTCAATAAAAAAATTGATAACACCAAGAAATTCAACAACAGCCTCAACATTGAATGACGCCAACAAATTCAATAACAACCTCAATATTGAAAGACTCCAACAAATTCAACAACAAACCCAACATTGAAAATCACCAACAAATTCAGCAACAACATCAACAATGAACAATACCTACAAATTTAACAACAACCTCAACATTGAAAAATAACAACAAATTCAACAACAACCTCAACATTGAAAAATACAAAAAAGTTCAAAAAATAACATTGATAAAACCAACAAGTTCAACAACAACCTCAACATTGAAAATCAGGAACAAATTCAACTACAACCTCATCAATGAAAAACACCAACAAATTCAACAACCTCAACATTGAAAAACACCAACATATTCAACAACAACCTCAATATTGAAAGACACCAACAAATTTAACAACAACCTCAACATTTAGAATGACCAACCAATTCAACAACTTCAATATTGAAAATCACCAACAAATTCAACAACAACCTCAACACTGAAAAACATCAAAAATTCAACATGAACCGCAATATTGAAAATCACCAACAAATTCAACAACAACCGCAACATTGAAAAACACAAACAAATTCAACAACAACCTCAACTTTTAAAAGGAGAGTAAAAGTTCAAAAATAACATTGATAACACCAACAAATTCAACAGCAACCTCAACATTGAAAATCACCAACCAATTCAACAACAGCAATATTGAAAATAACCAACACATGCAACAGAAACCACAACATTGAAAAACGCCAACAAATTCAACAAGAACCTGAATATTGAAAATCACCAACAAATTCAACAACAACCTCAACATTGAAAAACACCAACAAACTCAACAACAACCTCAACATTGAAAAGAACCAATAAATTCAACAACAATCTCAACGTTCAAAAATACAAAGAAGTTCAAAAAATAACATTGATAACACCTAAAACTCAACAACAATCTCAATATTGAAAATCACCTACAAATTCAACTACAACCTCAACATTGAAAAATAGCAACAAATTCAACAACAACCTCAACAATCAAAAAAACCAAAAAATTCAACAGCCTCAACATTGAAAAGTACCATCAAATTCCACAACCTCAACTTTTAAAAGAGAAAAAGTTCGAAAGAACATTGATAACAACAACAAATTCAACAACAACCTCAACTTTGAAAAACGGCAACAAATTCAACATCAACCTCAATATTGAAAATCACCAACAAATTCATCAACAACTTCAGCATTGAAAAACGCCAACAAATTCAACAACCTCAACATTGAAAAGTACCAACAAATTCAACAACAGCCTCAACATTGAAAAATACAAAAAAGTTCAAAAAATAACATTGATAACACCAACAAATTCAACAACAACCTCAACGTTAAAAAACGGCAACAAATTCAACAACAACCTCAATATTGAAAATCACCAACAAATTCAACAACAACCTCAACATTGAAAAACACCAACGAATTCAACAGCAACCCCAATATTGAAAGACACAAACAAGTGCAACAACGACCTCAACTTATAAATCAGCAACAAATTCAACAACAATCTCAACATGGAAAAACGCCAACAAATTCAACAACAACCTCGATATTGAAAATCACCAACAAATTCAACATCAACCTCCACGTTGAAAAACACCAACAAATACAAAAACAACCTCAACATTGAAAAAAACTAACAATTTCAACAACAAGCTCAACATTGAAAAAAGCCAACATTTTCAACAACAACCTCAACTTTGATCGACGCCAACAAATTCAATAACAACCTCAATATTGAAAGACACCAACAAATTCAACAACAACCTCAACATTGAAAATAACCAACAAATTCAAACAACATCAATATTGAAAATGAGCAAAAAATTCAACAACAACCTCAACAATGAAAAACACCAATTAAATCAAAATCAACCTCAACTTTTAAAAGTACAATAAAGTTCAACAAAGTAAACTTTGATAACACCATGAAATTCAACAACAACCACAATATTGAAAATCAGCAATACATTCAACAACAAACTCAACATTGAAAAACACCAACAAATTCATCAACATCCTCAATATTGAAAATCAACAACAAATTCAACAACAACCTCTACATTGTAAAACGCCAACAAATTCGACAACAACCTGAATTTTGAAAATCAGCAACAAATTCAACAACATCAACAATGAAAAACACCAAAAAATTCAACAACATCCTCAGCATTGAAAAACGCCAACAAATTCAAGAGCAACCTCAACAATGAAAAACACCAACAAATTCAAAATAAACCTCAAATTTTAAAAGTACAAAAAAGTTCAACAAAATAAACATTGAAAAACAACAACTAATTCAACAACATCATCATCATTGAAAAAACAAATAAAAAAATTCAGCAACAACCACAACTTTTAAATCTACTAAAAATTTCAACAAAATAAACATTGACAACATCAGCAAATTCAACTACAATCTCAATATTGAATATTGCCAACAAATTCAACAAAAATCTCAAAAATGAAAAGACCAAAAAATTCAAGAAAAACCATACCATTGAAAAACACCAACATTTTCAACAACAACCTCAACTATTAAAAGTACAAAAAAGTTCAAAAAAACAATATTGAAAATCACCAACAAATTCAAAAACCTCAATATTGAAAAACACCAAAAAATTCAACAACAACCTCAACAATGAAAAACACCAACAAATGCATCAATAACCTCAACAATGAAAAGCACCAAGAATATTCAACAACAACCTCAACATTGAAAAACGCCAACAAATTCAACAACGAACTCAACAATGAAAAACAACAATAAATTCAAAATCAACCTAAACTTGTAAAAGTACAAAAAAGTTCAAAAAAGAATATTGATAACACCAACAAATTCAAGAACACCCTCAATACTGAAAATCATCATAAATTCAACGACCTCAACTTTGAAAAACAATAAGAAATTCAACAACAACCTCAACATTGAAAAACGCCACCAAATTCAACAACAACCTCAACATTGAAAAACGCCAACAAAATCAACAGCAATCTCAATATTGAAAAACACCAACAAATTCATCAACAACGAGAACAATGAAAAAGACCAACAAATTCAGCAACAACCTCAACTTATAAGAGAAGAGAAAAAGTTCAAAAAAACATTGATAACACCAACAAATTCAACAACAATCTCAACATTGAGAAGCGCCAACAATTTCAACAACAACCTCAATATTGAAAATCATCAACAAATTCAACAACAAACTCAACATTGAAAATCGCCAACAAATTCAACAACAACCTCAATAATGAAAAACTCCAACAAAATCAACAACAACCTCAACAATGAAAAACTCCAACAAATTCAACAGCAACCTCAACAATGAATAACACAAATAAATTCAACAACAACCTCAACATTGAAGAACACCAACAAATTCAACAACAACCTCAACTTTGAAAAACGCCAACAAATTCAACAACAACCTCAATATTGAAAATCACCAATAAATTCAACAACAACCTCAACATTGAAAATCACCAACAAATTCAACAACAACCTCAACTTTTAAAAGAAGAGAAAAAGTTAAAAAAAACATTGATAACACCAACAAATTCAACAACAACCTCAACATTGAAAAACACCAACAAATTTAACAACAACCTCAACATTGAAAACACCAACAAATTGAACAACAACCTCAACTTTAAAAGAAGAGAAAAAGTTCAAAAAGTCATTGATAACACCAACAAATTCAACAACAATCTCAATATTGAAGTCACCAACAAATTCAACAGCAACCTCAACATTGAAAAACACCAACAAATTCAGCAACAATCTCAATTTTGAAAATCACCAACAAATTGAACAACAACCTCAACATTGAATAATATAAAAAGTTCAAAAAATAACATTGATAACACCAACAAATTCAACAACAAACTCAACATTGAAAAAAAACAATAAATTCAACAACAAGCTCAACATTGAAAAACACCAACAAATTCAACAACAGCCTTACCTTTTAAAAGTACAAAAAATATTAAAAAAAACATTGATAACACCAACAAATTCAACAACAGCCTCAAAATTGAAAGACACCAACAAATTCAACAACAACCTCAATATTGAAAGTCACCAAGAAATTCAACAAGAACCTCAACATTGAAAAACACCAACAAATCCAACAACAAACTCAATATTGAAAATCGCCAACAAATTCAAGAACAACCTCAAAATTGAATAACACCAACAAAGTGAACAACAACCTCAACTTATAAGAGAAGAGAAAAAGTTCAAAAAAAATTGATAACACCAACAAATTCAAGAACAATCTCAACATTGAAAAACGCGAACAAATTCAACAATAACCTCAATATTGAAAATCACCAAGAAATTCAACAACAACCTCAATATTGAAAGACATCAACAAATTCAACAACAAGCTCAACATTGAAAATCACGAGCAAATTCAACAACAACCTCAACATTGAAAAACGCCAACAATTTCAACAACAACCATCAACAAATTCAACAACAACCTCAACATTGAAAACTACAAAAAAGTTCAAAAAATAACATTGTTAACAACCTAAACATTGAAAAACACCAACAAATTCAACAACAACGTCAATATTGAAAGACATCAACAAATTCAACAACAAGCTCAACATTGAAAAACACCAAAAAATTCAACAACCTCAACTTTTAAAAGAGAAAATGATCAAAAAAAACATTGATAACACCAACATATTCAACAACAACCTCAACATTGAAAAACGCCAACAAATTCAACAACAACCTCAACATTGAAAATCATCAACAAATTGAACAACAATCTCAACATTGAAAAACACAAACAAATTCAACAACACCCTCAACTTTTAAAAGAAGAGAAAAAGTTCAACAGTATCATTGATAACACCAACAAATTCAATAAGAGCCTCAACATTGAAAAACGCCAACAAATTCGACAACAACCTCAACATTGAAAGTCACCAACAAATTCAATAACAACCTCAAAAATGAAAAACACCAGAAAATTCAACAACCTCAACTTTTAAAAGAAGAGAAAATGATCAAAAAAAACATTGATAACACCAACATATTCAACAACAACCTCAACATTGAAAAACGCCAACAATTTCAGCAACAACCTCAATATTGAAAATCATCAAAAAATTTAACAACAACCTCAACATTGAAAACTACAAAAAAGTTCAAAAAATAACATTGATAACAAGCTAAACATGGAAAAACTCCAACAAATTCAACAATAACCTCAATATTGAAAGACACCAACAAATTCAACAATAAGCTCAACATTGAAAATCACGAACAAATTCAAAAACATCAATATTGAAAATCACCAACAGATTCAACAACAACCTCAACATTGAAAAACACAAACAAATTCAACAACACCCTCAAATTATAAAAGAAGAGAAAAATTTCAAAAAAATAATTGATAACACCAACAAATTCAACAAGAGCCTCAACATTGAAAAACGCCAACATATTCGACAACAACTTCAACATTGAAAGTCACCAACAAATTCAACAACAACCTCAAAAATGAAAAACAGCAAAAAATTCAACAACAACCTCAACTTTTAAAAGAAGAGAAAAAGTTCAAAAAAATCATTGATAACACCAACAAATTCAACAACAACCTCAACATTGATAAATACAAAAAAGTTCAAAAAATAACATTGATAACACCAACAAATTCAACAACAACCTCAACATTGAAAAGCAGCAACAAATTCAAAAAGAATCTCAACATTGAAAAACGTCAACAAATTCAACAACAACCTCAATATTTAAAATAATCAATAAATTAACAACAATCTCAACTTTGAAAAACACCAACAAATTCAGCAACAACCTCAAACTTGAAAAACACAAACTAATTCAACAACAACCTCAACATTTAAAAGAACATAAATAGTTCAATAAAAACATTGATAACACCAGCAAATTCAACAGAAACCTCAACATTGAAAAACACCAACAAATTCAACAAAACCTCAAGATTGAAAGACACCAACATATTTAACAACAAGCTCAACATTGAAAATCACCAACAAATTCAACAACATCCATATTGAAAATCACCAACAAATACAACAACAACCTCAACATTGAAAAACGCCAACAAATTCAACAACAACCTCAATATTGAAAATCATCACCAGATTCAAAAACAACCTCAACTTTTAAAAGAAGAGAAAAAGTTCAAAAAAACATTGATAACACCAAAAAATTCAATAATAACCTGATCATTGACAAACACCTACAAATTCAACAACAACCTCAATATTGAAAGTCACCAACAAATTCAACAACAACCTCAACATTTTAAAAAATAATAAGTTGCAAAAATATCATTGATAACACCAACAAATTCAACAAAAAACTCAACATTGAAAAACAACAACAAACTCAAAAACAAGCTCAACATTGAAAAACACCAACAAATTCAACAACAACTTCAACTTTTAAAAGTACATAAAGTTTAAAAAAAATCATTGGTAACACAAATAAATTCAACAACCGCCTCAACATTGAAAAACGCCAACAAATTCAAGAACAACCTCAATATTGAAAGTCAACAACAAATTCAACAACAACCTCAACATTGAAAAACGCCAACAAATTCAACATTCATTTCAACATTGAAAATCAACAACAAATTGTAAAACAACGTCAACTTATAAAAGAAGAAAAAAAGTTCAAAAAAAATTGATAACACCAACAATTTGAACAACAACCTCAACTTTTAAAAGAAGAGAAAATGTTCAAAAAAACATTAATAACACCAGCAAATTCAACAACAACCTCAACATTGAAAAACGCCAACAAATTGAACAACAACCTCAACTTTTAAAAGAAGAGCAAAAGTTCAAAAAAACATTAATAACACCAACAAATTCAACAACAACCTCAATATTGAAGTCACCAACAAATTCAACAACAACCTCAACATTGAAAAACACCAACAAATTCAACAACAACCTCAATATTGAAAGACACAAACAAATTCAACAACAAGCTCAACATTGAATAACACAAACACATTCAACAACACCCTCAACTTTTAAAAGAAGAAAAAAAGTTCAAAAAAATCATTGATAACACCATCAAATTCAACAAGAGCCTCAACGTTGAAAAACGCGAACAAATTCAACGACAACCTCAAAACTGAAAAGCAGCAAAAAATTCAGCAACAACCTCAACTTTTAAAAGAAGAGAAAAGTTCAAAAAAATCATTGATAACACCAACAAATTCAACAACAACCTCAACATTGATAAATACAAAAAAGTTCAAAAAATAACATTGATAACACCAACAAATTCAACAACCTCAACATTGAAAAGCAGCAACAAATTCAAAAACAATCTCAACATTGAAAAACGTCAACAAATTCAACAACAACCTCAATATTGAAAATAACCAATAAATTAACAACAATATCAACTTTGAAAAACACCAACAAATTCAACAACAACCTTAATATTGAAAGAAACCAACAAATTCTATAACAACCTCAACGTTGAAAAACGTGAACAAATTCAACAACAACCTTAATATTGAAAGACACCCACAAATTCAACCGCAACCTCAACATTTAAAAGTACAAAAAAGTTCAAAAAAGAACATTGATAACACCAGCAAATTCAACAGCAACCTCAACAATTAAAAACACCAACAAATTCAACAACTACCTCAACATTGATAACACCAACAAATTCAACAACAACCTCAACATTGAAAATCACCAACAAATTCAACAACAACCTCAATATTGAAACACACCAACAAATTCAACAACAACCTCAATATTGAAAATTACCAACAAATTCAAAAATCTCAACATTGAAATACACCAACAAATCCATCAACAACCACAACATTGAACAGCACCAAATAATTCAACAACAACCTCAACATTGAAATACACCAACAAATTCAACAACTACCTCAACATTGAAAAACGCCAACAAATTCAACAACAACATCAACAATGAAAAACACCAACTAAATCAAAATCAACCTCAACTTTTAACAGTACAATAAAGTTCAACAAAGTAAACATTGATAACACCATGAAATTCAACAACAACCACAATATTGAAAATCAGCAATACATTCAACAACAAACTCAACATTGAAATACACCAGCAAATTCATCAACATCCTCAATATTGAAAATCAACAACAAATTCAAGAACAACCTCTACATGGTAAAACGCCAACAAATTCGACAACAACCTGAATTTTGAAAATCAGCAACAAATTCAACAACATCAACAATGAAAAACACCAAAAAATTCAACAACATCCTCAGCATTGAAAAACGCCAACAAATTCAAGAGCAACCTCAACAATGAAAAACACCAACAAATTCAAAATAAACCTCAAATTTTAAAAGTACAAAAAAGTTCAACAAAATAAACATTGAAAAACAACAACTAATTCAACAACATCATCATCATTGAAAAAACAAATAAAAAAATTCAGCAACAACCTCAACTTTTAAATCTACTAAAAATTTCAACAAAATAAACATTGACAACATCAACAAATTCAACTACAACCTCAATATTGAATATTGCCAACAAATTCATCAAAAATCTCAGCAATGAAAAGACCAAAAAATTCAACAAAATCCACACCATTGAAAAACACCAACAAATTCAACAACAACCTCAACTTTTAAAACTTCAAAAAAGTTCAAAAAAAAATATTGAAAATCACCAACAAATTCAAAAACCTCAACATTGAAAAACACCAAAAAATTCACCAACAACCTCAACATTGAAAAACACCATCAAACGCATCAATAACCTCAACAATGAAAAGCACCAAGAATATTCAACAACAACCTCAACATTGAAAAACGCCAACAAATGCAACAACGAACTCAACAATGAAAAACAACAATAAATTCAAAATCAACCTAAACTTTTAAAAGTACAAACAAGTTCAAAAAAGAATATTGATAACACCAACAAATTCAAGAACACCCTCAATACTGAAAATCACCATAAATTCAACGACCTCAACTTTGAAAAACAACAAGAAATTCAACAACAACCTCAACATTGAAAAACGCCACCAAATTCAACAACAACTTCAACATTGAAAAACGCCAACAAAATCAACAGCAATCTCAATATTGAAAAACACCAACAAATTCATCAAGAACGACAACAATGAAAAAGACCAACAAATTCAGCAACAACCTCAACTTTGATAAACACAAAAAAGTTTTTAAAAAATCCATTGATAACACCAACAAATTCAACAACAACCTCAATATTGAAAATAACCATAAATTCAACGACCTCAACTTTGAATAAAAACAACAAATTCAGCAACAACCTCAACTTTTAAAAATACAAACAAGTTCAACAAAAAAACATTAATAACACCAACAAATTCAACAACAAACTCTATATTGAAAATCACCAACAAATTCAACAGCAACCTCAACATTGAAAAACACCAACAAATTCAACAACAACCTCTACTTTTAAAAGTACAAAAGAACATTGATAACACCAACAAAATCAACAACAACCTCAACAATGAAAACGACCAAATATTTCAACAACATCCACAACATTTAAAAGTACTAACAAGTTCAACAAAAAACTTTGATGACACCAACAAATTCAACAACAACGTCAACAATGAAAAACACCAACAAATTGAACAACAACCTCATCATTGAAAAACACCAACAAATTCCACAACAACCTCAACTTTCAAAAGTACAAAAAAATTCAAAAAAAGAATATAGATAACAGCACCAAATTCAACAACAACCTCAATTTTGAAAATCACTAACAAATTCAAAAACCACAACATTGAAAAACACCGAAAAATTCAACAACAACCACACCATTGAAAAACACCAAGAAATTCATCAACAACCACAACAATGAAAAGCACCAAAAAACTCAATAACAATCTAAACATTGAAAAACGCCCACAAATTCAACAACAACCTCAACATTGAAAAACACCAACAACAACAACAACCTCGACTTTTAAAAGTACAAAAAAGTTCAAAAAAGAATATTGATAACACCAGCAAATTCAAGAACAACCTCAATATTGAAAATCAGCAACAAACTCAACAACAATCTCAGCATTGAAAAACACCAAAAAATTTTCGAAAACCTCAACATTGAAAAACAACAACAAATTCAACACCAACCACAACTTTTAAAAATACATACAAGTTCAACAAAGTAAACATTGATGACACTATCCAATTCAGCAACAACCTCAACATTAAAAATCACCGACAAATTCAGCAACCACAACACTAAAAATCACCAACAAATTCAACAACAACATCAACATTGAAAAACAATAACAAATTCAGCAAAAACCTCAACTTTTAAAACTACAAAAATGTTCAACAAAATAATCATTGACAACAGCAACTAATTCAACTACAACCTCAATATTGAAAATCACCAACAAATTCAATAACAACCTCAACATAGAAAAACACCAACAAATTTAACAACAACCTCAACTTTTATAAGTACAAAAAAGTTTTTTAAAAAACATTGATAACACCTACAAATTCAACAACAACCTCAATATTGAAAATCACCAACATATTCTACAACATCAACATTGAAAAACACCAACAAATTCAACAACAACCTCAACATTGAAAGACACCAACAAATTCAACAACAACCTCAACAATGAAAAACACAAAAAATTCAACAACACCCTCAACATTGAAAAACGCCAACAAATTCAGCAACAACCTCAACAATGATAAACACCAACAAATTCAAAAAAAACCTCAAATTTTAAAAGTACAAAAAAATTCAACAAAATAAACATTGATAATACCAATAAATTCAACAACCACCACATCTTTTAAAAATACAAACAAGTTCAACAAAATAAACATTGATGACACTATCCATTTCAACAACAACCTCAACATTTAAAATTACCAACAAATTCAGCAAGCTCAACACTGAAAATCACCAACCAATTCAGCAACAACATCATCACTGAAAAACAATAAAAAATTCAGCAACAATCTCAACTTTCAAAACTACAAAAAAGTTCAACAATATAAACATTGACAACACCAACAAATTCAACTGCAACCTCAATATTGAAAAACACCAACAAATTTAACAACAACCTCAACAATGAAAACACCAAAAAATTCAACAAAAAACTCAACAATAAAAAACACCAACAAATTCAAAATCAACCACAACTTTTAAAAGTACAAAAACTTCAACAAAATAAACATTGATAACACCATTAAATTCAACAACAACCACAATATTGAAAATCACCAATAAATTCAACAACAACTTCAACATTGAAAATCACCAATAAATTCAACAAAAACCGTAAAATTGAAAAACACCAACAAATTCAACAACAACCTCAACTTTTAAAAGTACAAAAAAGTTCAAAAAAGAATATTGATAACAACAACAAATTCAAGAACAACTTCAATATTGAAAATCACCAACAAATTCAACAACCTCAACATTGAAAAACAGCAACAAATTCAACAACAACGTCAACATTGAAAAACACCAACAAATTCAACAACAACCTCAACATTGAAAAACAACAACAAATTCAACAACAACGTCAACATTGAAAAACACCAACAAATTCAACAACAACCTCAACTTTGAAAAACACCAACAAATTCATCAACAACCACAACAATGAAAAACACCAAAAAATTCAACAACAACCTCAACAATGAAAAACACCAAAAATTCAAATTCAACCTGAATTTTTAATAGTACAAAAAAGGTCAACAAAATAAACTTTGATAACACCAAGAAAATCAGCAACCACCATAATTTTTGAAAATACAACCAAGTTCAGCAAAATAAAAATTGATGACACAATGCAATTCAACAACAACCTCAACATTTAAAATTACCAACGAATTCAGCAACCTCAACTCTGAAAATCACCAGCATATTCAACAACAACATCAACATTGAAAAACAATTAAAAAAAATCAGCAACAACCTAAACTTTTAAAACTACAAAAAAGTTCAACAAAATAAACATGGACAACACCAACAAATTCACCTACAACCTCAACATTGAAAAACACCAACAAATTCAAAATCAACCTCAACTTTTAAAAGTACAAAAAAGTTCAACAAAATAAACATTGATAACACCAAGAAATTCAACAACAACCACAATTTTTAAAAATACAGACAAGTTCCGCAAAATAAGCATTGATGGCACTATCCAATTCAACAACAACCTCAACATTTAAAATCACCAACAAATTCAGCAATCTCAACACTGAAAATCACCAACAAATACAACAACAACATCAAAATTGAAAAACAATAAAAAATTCAGCAACAACCTCAACTTTTAATACTACAAAAAAGTTCAACAAAATAAACGTTGAAAACACCAATAAATACAACGACAACATCAACTTTAAAAAATACTAACAATTTCAACAAAATAAACATTGATGACACTATCCAATTCAACAACAACCTGAACATTGAAAAACACCAACAAATTTAACAACAACCTCAACACTGAAAATCACCAATAAATTCAACAACAACATCAACTTTGAAAAACAATAAAAAGATTCAGCAACAACCTCCACTTTTGAAACTACAAAAAATTCAACAAAATAAACATTCACAACACCAACAAATTCAACAACAACCTCAATATTGAAAATCACCAACAAATTCAACAACCTCAACACTGAATATCACCAACAAATTAGACAACAACCTCAACTTTTGAAAGTACAAAAAAGTTCAACAAAATAAACATTGATAACATCAATAAATTCAACTACAAGCACAACTTCTAAAAATAAAATCAAGTTCAACAAAATATACATTGATGACACTATCCAATTCAACAACAACCTCAACATTTAAAATCACCAACAAATTCAACAACAACATCAACATTGAAAAACAATAAAAAAAATTCAGCAACAGCCTCAACTTTTAAAAGTACAAAAAACTTCAACAAAATAAACATTGATAACACCAACAAATTCAACTACAACCAGAACTTTCAAAAATACAAATAATTTCAAAAAATAACATTGATAACACCAGCAAATTCAACAACAATCTCAACATTGGAAAAACACCAGCAAATTCAACAACAACCTCAACTTTGAAAAACACCAACAAAATCAACAACAACCTCAACATTGAAAACCAACAAAAAAATCAACAACAACCTCAACTTTTACAAGTACAAAAAAGTTCAACAATATAAAGGTTGATAACACCAGCAAATTCAACAAAAACCTCAATATTGAAAATCACCAGTAAATTCAACAACCTCAACATTGAAAAACACAAAAAAGTTCAAAAAAAGAACATTGATAACACAAACAATCTCAACAACAAACTCAACATTGAAAATCACCAAAAAATTCAACGACATCAACATTGAAAAACACCAACCAATTCAACAACAACCTCAACAATGAAAAACACCAACAAATTCAACAACAACATCAACAATGAAAAACACCAACCAATTCAACAACAACCTCAACAATGAAAAACACCAACAAATTCAACATCAACCTCAACTTTAAAAAGTACAAAAAATTTCAACAAAATAAACGTTGATAACAAAATCCAATTCAACAACAACCTCAACATTTAAAATCACCAGCAAATTCAACAACAACATCAACATTGAAAAACAATAAAAAATTCAGCAACAACCTCAACTTTTATATCTACAAAAAAGTTCAACAAATTAAGCATTGACAACACCAACAAATTCAACAACAACCTCAAATTTTAAAAGCACAAAAAGTTTTTAGAAAAACATTGATAACACCAAAAAATTCAACAACAACCTCAATATTGAAAATAACCCACAAATTCAACAACAACTTCAACATTGAAAAACGCCAACAAATTCAAAATCATCCTCAACATTTAAAAGTACAAAAAAGTTCAACAAAATAACATTGATAACACGAATAAATTGAACAACAACCATAATTTTAAAAATTACAAACAAGTTCAACAAAATAACCATTGACAACACCAAGAAATTAATTTATAACCTCAATATTGAAAATCACCAACAAATTCAACAACAAACTCAACACTGAAAAACACCAACAAATTTAACAACAACCTCAACTTTTAAAAGTACAAAAAAGTTTTTTAAAAAACATTGATAACTCCAACAAATTCAACAACAACCTCAATATTGAAGATCACGAACAAATTTAACAACAACCTCAACATTGATAAACGCCAACAATTTCACTAACAACTTCAACTTAGAAAAACACAAAAAAGTTCACAAAAAAACAATTCAAACACCAACAAATTCAACAACAACCTCAATATTGAAAATCACCAACAAATTCAACAACAACCTCAACATTGATAAACACCAACAAATTCAACAACAACATTAACAATGAAAACACCAAAAAACTCAACAAAAACCTCACCATTGAAAAACACCAACACATTCAACAACAACCTCAACTTTTAAAAGTACAAAAAAGTTTTAAAAATACAGTGATAACAACAACAATTTCACCAACAACCTCAACTTGGAAAAACACAAAAAAGTTCAAAAAATAACCATTCAAACACCAAGTTGATCAACAATCTCGATATTGAAAATCACTAACAAATTCAAGAACCTCAACAATGAATATCACGAAGAAATTCAGCAAAAACCTCAACTTTGAAAAAAACAAAAAAGTTCAAAAAAAACATTGATAACGCCAACATAATCATCAACAGCCTCAATATTGAAAATCGCCAACAAATTCAACAACAAACTCAAAATTAAAAATCAACAACAAATTCAACAACATCAACCTTTAATAAACACTAACAAATTCAACAACAACCTCAACATTGAAAAACACCAACAAATTCATCAACAGCCTCAATTTTTAAAAATACAAACAAGTTCAACAAAATAAACATTGATGACACTATCCAATTCAAAAGCATGCTCAACATTCAAAATCACGAGCAAATTCAGCTACCTCATCACTGAAAATCACCAATAAATTCAACAACAACATCAACATTGAAAAACAATAAAAAATTCAGCAACAACCTCCACCTTTAAAAATACAAACAATTTCAACAAAATAAACATTGACAACACCAACAAATTCAACAACAACCCCGATATTGAAAATCACCAACAAATTCAACAACCTGAACACTGAATATTACCAAAAATTCAGCAACAACCTCAACTTTGAAAAACACAAAAAAGTTCAAAAAATAACATTGATAACACAAACAAATTCAACAACAACATCAACTTTGAAAAACACCAACAAATTCAGCAACCTCAACACTGAAAATCACCAACAAATTCAACAACAACATCAAAATTGCAAAAACAATAAAAAAATTCAGCAAGCACCTCAACTTTTAAATCTACAAAAAAGTTCAACAAAATGAACATTGATAACACCAATAAATTCAACAACAACCACAACTTTTAAAAATACAAACAAGTTCAACAAAATAAACATTGATGACACTATCCAATTCAACAACAACCTCAACATTGAAAAACACCAACAAATTTAACAACAACCTCAGCAATGAAAAGAGCAAAAAATTCAACAAAAACCTCACCAATGAAAAACACCAACAAATTCAAAAGCAACCACAACATTGAAAAACACCAACAGTTTAAACAACAACCTCAACTTTTAGACAACAAAAAAGTTCAACAATATAACCATTGACAACACCAACAAATTCAACTACAACCTCAACTTTCAAAAATACAAAAAAGTTCAAAAAATAACATTGATTACACCAACAAAATTAACCACAACATCCACATTGAAAAAAACCAACAAATTCAAGAACAACTTCAACTTTGAAAAATACAAAAAATATCAAAAATAACATTGATAACACCAACAATTTCAACAACCTCAAAATTGAAAATCCCAACAAATTGAACAACAACATCAACTTTTATAAGTACAAAAAAGTTCTACAAAATAAACGTTGATAAACCAATAAATTCAACAACAGCCTCAATATTGATAATCACCAACAAATTCAAGAACATCAACCATGAATATCACGAAGAAATTCAGCAAAAACCTCAACTTTGAAAAACACAAAAAAGTTCAAAAAAAACATTGATAACACCAACAAATTCATCAACAACCTCAATATTGACAATCGCCAACAAATTCAACAACAAACTCAAAATTAAAAATCACCAACAAATTCAACAACATCAACATTGAAAAACACCAACAATTTCAACAACAACCTCAACATTGAAATATGACAACAAATTCAACAACAACCTCAAAATTGAAAATCCCAACAAATTCAACAACAACATCATCTTTTATAAGTACAAAAATGTTCTACAAAATAAACGTTGATAAACCAATAAATTCAACAACAACCTCAATAATGAAAATCACCAACAAATTCAAGAACATCAACCATGAATATCACGAAGAAATTCAGCAAAAACCTCAACTTTGAAAAACACAAAAAAGATCAAAAAAACATTGATAACACCAACAAATTCATCAACAACCTCAATATTGAAAATCACCAACAAATTCAACAACATCAACATTGAAAAACACCAACAAATTCAACATCAATCTCAACTTTTAAAAATACAAACAAGTTCAACAAAATAAACATTGATGACACTATCCAATTCAAAAGCAAGCTGAACATGTAAAATCAACAGCAAATTCAGCAACCTCTACAGTGAAAATCACCAATAAATTCAACAACAACATCAACATTGAAAAACAATAAAAAATTCAGCAACAACCTCCACCTTTAAAAATACAAACAAGTTCAACAAAATAAACATTGACAACACCAACAAATTCAACAACAACTCCAATATTGAAAATCACCAACAAATTCAACAACCTGAACACTGAATATCACCAACAAATTCAGCAACAACCTCAACTTTGAAAAACACAAAAAAGTTCAAAAAATAACATTGATAACACCAACAAATTCAACAACAACATCAACATTGAAAAACAATAAAAAATTCAGCAACAACGTCAACTTTTAAAAGTACAAAAAAGTTCAACAAAATAAACATTGACAACACCAACAAATTCAACTACAACCAGAACTTTCAAAAATACAAATAATTTCAAAAAATAACATTGATAACACCAACAAATTCAACAACAATCTCAACATTTGGAAAACACCAGCAAATTCAACTACAACCTAAATATTGAAAAACACCAACAAAATCAACAACAACCTCAACATTGAAAACCAACAAAAAAATCAACAACAACCTCAACTTTTACAAGTACAAAAAAGTTCAACAATATAAAGGTTGATAACACCAGCAAATTCAACAAATACCTCAATATTGAAAATCACCAGCAAATTCAACAACCTCAACATTGAAAAACACAAAAAAGTTCAAAAAAAGAACATTGATAACACAAACAAACTCAACAACCAACTCAACATTGAAAATCACCAACAAATTCAACGACATCAACATTGAAAAGCACCAACAAATTCAACAACAACCTCAACATTGAAAAACACCAATTACTTCAGCAACAACCTCAACTTTTAAAAGTACAAAAAAGTTCAACAAAATAAACATTGATAACACCAACAAATTCAACAACAACCTCAACAATGAAAAACACCAACAAATTCAACAACAACCTCAACAATGAAAAACGCCAACAAATTCAACATCAACCTCAACTTTTAAAAGTACAAAAAAGTTCAACAAAATAAACGTTGATAACACTATCCAATTCAAAAACAACCTCAACATTTAAAATCACCAACAAATTCAACAACAACATCAACATTGAAAAACAATAAAAAATTCAGCAAAAAACCTCAACTTTTAAATCTACAAAAAGGTCAACAAATTAAACATTGACAACACCAGAAAATTCAACGACATCCTCAATATTGAAAATCACCCACAAATTCAACAACAACTTCAACATTGAAAAAGGCCAACAAATTCAACAACAACCTCAACATTTTAAAACACCAACAAATTCAACAACAACTTCAACATTGAAAAACGCCAACAAATTCAAAATCATCCTCAACATTTAAAAGCACAAAAAAGTTCAACAAAATAACCATTGACAACACCAAGAAATTAAACTATAACCTCAATATTGAAAATCACCAACAAATTCAACAACAACCTCAACATTGAAAAACACCAACAAATTTAACAACAACCTCAACTTTTAAAAGTACAAAAAAGTTTTTTAAAAAACATTGATAACACCAGCAAATTCAACAACAACCTCAATATTGAAGATCACGAACAAATTTAACAACAACCTAAACATTGATAAACGCCAACAATTTCACTAACAACTTCAACTTAGAAAAACACAAAAAAGTTCACAAAAAAACCATTCAAACACCAACAAATTCAACAACAACCTCAATATTGAAAATCACCAACAAATTCAACAACAACCTCAACATTGATAAACACCAACAAATTCAACAACAACATTAACAATGAAAACACCAAAAAACTCAACAAAAACCGCACCATTGAAAAACACCAACACATTCAACAACAACCTCAACTTTTAAAAGTACAAAAAAGTTTTAAAAATACAGTGATAACAACAACAAATTCAACAACAACCTCAACATTGTAAAACGCCAACAATTTCACCAACAACCTCAACTTTGAAAATCACAAAAAAGTTCAAAAAATACCATTCAAACACCAACAAATTGATCAACAATCTCGATATTGAAAATCACCAACAAATTCAAGAACCTCAACAATGACTATCACGAAGAAATTCAGCAAAAACCTCAACTTTGAAAAACACAAAAAAGTTCAAAAAAAACATTGATAACACCAACATAATCATCAACAGCCTCAATATTGAAAATCGCCAACAAATTCAACAACAAACTCAAAATTAAAAATCACCAACAAATTCAACAACATCAACATTGAAAAACACCAACAAATTCAACAACAACCTCAACATTGAAAAACACCAACAAATTCAACATCAGCCTCAACATTGAAAAACACCAACAAATTCATCAACAGCCTCAATTTTTAAAAATACAAACAAGTTCAACAAAATAAACATTGATGACACTATCCAATTCAAAAGCATGCTCAACATTCAAAATCACCAGCAAATTCAGCTACCTCATCACTGAAAGTCACCAATAAATTCAACAACATCAACATTGAAAAAAAATAAAAAATTCAGCAACAACCTCAACTTTTAAAAATACAAAAAAGATCAACAAGATAAACATTGACAACACCAACAAATTCAACTACAACCAGAACTTTCAAAAATAAAAATAATTTCAAAAAAGAACATTGATAACACCAACAAATTCAACAACAAACTCAACATTGAAAATCACCAACAAATTCAACGACATCAACATTGAAAAACACCAACAAATTCAACAACAACCTCAACATTGAAAAACACCAATTAATTCAGCAACAACCTCAACTTTTAAAAGTACAAAAAAGTTCAACAAAATAAACATTGATAACACCAACAAATTCAACTACAACTTCAACATTGAAAACCACCAACAAAATCAACAACAACCTCAACATTGAAAACCAACAAAAAAATCAACAACAACCTCAAATTTTACAAGTACAAAAAAGTTCAACAATATAAAGGTTGATAACACCAGCAAATTCAACAAAAACCTCAATATTGAAAATCACCAGCAAATTCAACAACCTCAACATTGAAAAACACAAAAAAGTTCAAAAAAAGAACATTGATAACACAAACAAATTCAACAACAAACTCAACATTGAAAAACACCAACAAATTCAACAACAACCTCAACATTGAAAAACACCAACAACTTCAGCAACAACCTCAACTTTTAAAAGTACAAAAAAGTTCAACGAAATAAACATTGATAACACCATCAAATTCAACAACAACCTCAACAATAAAAAACACCAACAAATTCAACATCAACCTCAACTTTTAAAAGTACAAAAAAGTTCAACAAAATAAACATTGATAACACTATCCAATTCAACAACAACCTCAACATTTAAAATCACCAACAAATTCAACAACAACATCAACATTGAAAAACAATAAAAAATTCAGCAACAACCTCAACTTTTAAAACTACAAAAATGTTCAACAAATTAAACAATGACAACACCAACAAATTCAACAACAACCTCAACTTTTAAAAGCACAAAAAAGTTTTTTGAAAAACATTGAGAACACCAACAAATTCAACAACAACCTCAACATTGAAAAACACCAACAAATTCAACAACAACCTCAACATTGAAAAACACCAAAAAATTCAACAACAACCTCAACATTGAAAAACGCCAACAAATTCAAATCATCTTCAACTTTTTAAAGTACAAGAAAGTTCAACAAAATAAACATTGATAACACCAATAAATTGAACAACAACCATAACTTTAAAAATTACAAACAAGTTCAACAAAATAACCATTGACAACATCAAGAAATTAAACTATAACCTCAATATTGAAGATCACGAAAAAATTTAACAACAACCGCAACATTGATTAACGCCAACAAATTTAACAACAACTACAACTTTGAAAATCACAAAAAAGTTCAAAAAAACCATTCAAACACCAACAAATTCAACAACAACCTCAAGTTTTAATAATAGAATCAACATCAACAAAAAAAAACATTGACAACACCAACAATTTCAACAACAACCTCAATATTGAAAATCACCAACAAATTCATCATCAACCTCAACAATGAAAAACACAAATAAATTCAACATCAACCTCAACTCCCGCAGAACTACACCGCTGCCCACACCACTCCCACAGCACTTCACCACTTCCGACACCACTCCCACAGCAACACACCACTGCCCACACCACTCCCACAGCACTGGGCCACTGCCCACACCACTCCCCCAGCTCTACACCACTGCCCACATCACCCCCGCAGCACTACAACACTGCCCACACCAGTACCACAACACTACACCGCTGCTCACACCACACCCACAGCAATACACCACAACCAACACCACTCCGACATGGCTACACTACAACCCAAGACCACAGCGCAACAACACTGCCCACACTACACCCACAAGACTACACCACTGCCCACACCACTCCCACAGCGCTACAGTAATGCCCAAACCACTCCCACAGCTCTACAATAATGCCCACACCACACCCACAGCGCTACACTAACGCCCACACGACTCCCACAGCGCTACACTAATGCCCACACCACTCCCACAGCGCTACACCACTGCCCACACCACTCCCACAGCGCTACACCACTGCCCACACCACTCCCACAACGCTACAACACTGCCCAAAACTCTCCCACAGCGCTGCACTAATGCCCACACCACTCCCACAGCACTACACTAATGCCCATACCACTCACTCATCGCTACACTACTGCCAACACCACTCCCACAGCGCTACACCACTGCCCACACTACTCCCACAGCGCTACACGACTACCCAAAGCACTCCCACAGCCCTAGACGAATGCCCACACCACTGCTATAGCGCTACACCACAACCCACACCCTCACACAGCTCTACATCACTGCCCACACCACTCCCACAGCGCTGCACTAATGCCCACACCACTCCCACAGTGCTACACCACAAAGCACACCACTCCTGCAGCATTACACCGCTTCCCGCACCACTCCCAGAGCGGCACAACACTGCCCACACCAGTCCCACAGCAATACACCACTCCCACAGCTTTACACCACTATCCACACCACTCCCACAGCACTACACCTCTGCAAACACCACCCCCACAGCACTACACCACTGCCCACAACAGTACCACAGCGCTACACCACTGCCCACAACACTCCAACAGCACTACACCACTGCACACACCACTCCCACAGCGCAACAACCCTGCCCACACCACTCCAGCAGCACTACATCACTGCCCACACCACTCCCACAGCACTACACCACTGCCCACACCACTCCCACAGCACTACACCACTGTCCACACCACTCCCACAGCACTACACCACTACTCACACACCACTCGCACAGCGCTAGACCACTGACCACATCAATCCCGCAGCGCTACACCACTGCCCACATCACCTCCGCAGCACTACAGGACTGCCCAAACCACTCCCACAGCACTACACCACTGCCAACACCACACCCGCAGCACTACACCACTGCCCACACCACTCCCAAAGCACTACACCACTGCCCATACGACACCCACAGCGCTACACCACTTCCTACACCAATCCCATAGCACTACAAAGCTGCCCACACCACTCCCACATCGCTTCACCGCAAACAACACCACTCCAACAGAGCTAAACTACAAACTACACCACTCCCACGGCGCAACAACACTGCCCACACCACACCCACAGGACTACACCACTGCCCATAGCACTCCCCTAGCGCTACCCTAATTCCCACACCACTCCCACAGCACTACACTAATGTCAACACCACTCCCACTGCGCTACACTAATGCCCACACCACTAACACAGCGCTAAACTAATGCACACAACACTCCCACAGCGCTACACCACTGCCCACACCACGCCCACAGCGCTGCACTAATGCCCACACCACTCCCACAGCGCTACACCACTGCCCACACCACTCCCACAGCGCTGCACTAAAGCCAACACCACTCCCACAGCGCTACACCACTGCCCACACCACACCCAAAGCGCTACACTAATGCCCACACCACTCCCACAGCGCTACAACACTGCCCACAACACTCCCACAGCGCGGCACAAATGCCCACACCACTCCAAGAGCCCTATACCACTGCCCACACAACTCCTACAGTTCTGCACCACAACGAAGACCACTCCCACAGCGCTACAACACTGCCCGAATCACTCCCACAGCGTTACACCACTTCCCAAACCACTCCCACAGCGCTACAACACTGCCCGCATCACTCCCATAGCGCTACACGACTGACCAAACCACTCGCACAGCAATACACCACTGTCTACTACACTGCCACAGCACTACACCCCTGCCCACACCACTCACACAGCAATACACCATTGCCCACACCACTCCCACAGCGTTACACCATTACCATCACAACTCCCACAGCGCTACACCACTGCCCATACCACTCCCGCAGCTCTACAACATGGCCCACAAAATCCCACAGCGTTACACCACTGTCCACACCACTCCCACAACACTACACCACTGCCCACACCACTCCCACAGCACTAAACCACTGTCCACTCCACTCTCACAGCACTACACCACTACCCACACCACTCCCACAGCAATACATCACTGCCCAAACCACACCCACACCGTTACACCACGGCCCACACCACTCCCACAGCACTACACAACTGCCCAGACCACTCCCACAGCACTACACAACTGTCCACACCACTCCCATAGCACTACACCACTAACCACACCTCTCCCACAGCGCTACACCAATGGCCACACCACTCCCACAGCGCTACACCACTGCCCACACCACTCCCACAGCGCTAAACTAATGCCCACACTACTCCCACAGAGCTACACCACTGCCCACACCATTTCCACAGCGCTACACTAATGCCCACACCACTCCCTCAGCGCTAAACTAATGCACACAGCACTCCCACAGCGCTACATCACTGCCCACAACACTCCCACAGCACTGCACAAATGCCCACAGCACTCCAACAGCCCTATACGACTGCCCACACAACTCCTACAGTGCTGCACCACAACGAACACCACTCCCACAGCGCTACAACACTGCCCACATCACTCCCATAGCGTTACACCACTGCCCACACCACTCCCACAGCACTACACCACTGCCGACACCACTCCCACAGCACAACACCGCTGCCCACACCAGTTCCATAGCGCTACACCACTGCCCACACCACGCACACAGCGCTACACCATTGCCCACACTGCTCCCACAGCGCTACACCACAACCCACACCACTCCCACAGAACTAAACCCCTGCCAACACAACTCCCGCAGCACTACACCACTGCCCACACCACTCACACAGCAATACACCATTGCCCACGCCACTCCCACAGCGATACACCATTACCCACACCACTCCCACAGCACTAAACCGCTGCCCACACCAGTCACAGAGCGCTACACCACTGCCCACACCACTCCCACAGCACTACACCCTGCTCACACCACTCCCTTAGCACTAAACCCCTGCCCACACAACTCCCGCAGCACTACACCACTGCCCACACCATTCCCACAGCACTACACCATTGCCCACAACACTCCCACAGCCCTACACCACTGTCCACATTACTCCCAGAGCACTACACCACTACCTACACAACTTCCACATGACTACACCACTGCCCACCACACACCCACAGCGCTACACTACTACCCACACCACTCCCACAGCGCGACACCACTGCCCACACCACTCCCACAGAGCTGCACTAATGTCCACAACACTCCCACAGCGCAACATCACTGGCCACACCACACCCACAGCGTTACACCACTGTCCTCACCACTCCCTCAGCGCTGCATTAATGCCCACACCACTACCACAGTGCTACAACACTGCCCACACCACACCCACAGGATCACACCACTGCCCACACCACTCCCACTGCGCTACACTAATGCCCACACCACTCCCGCAGCGCTACACCACTGCCCACACAACTCCCACAGCGTGACACCACTGCCCACAACACTCCCACAGTACTACATCACTGCCCACACCACTCCCACAGCACTACACCACTGCCCACACGACTCCCACAGTACTACATCACTGCCCACACCACTCCCACAGCGCTACACCACTGCCCAGACGGCTCGTAAGTCCCAAACAACCCGCCCACACCACTCCCGCTGCGCTACACCAATGCCCACATCAACCCCACAGCACTACACCATTGCCCACACCACAACCACAGCACTACACCGCTGCCCTCACCACAGCGTTGGACCACTGCACACACCACTCCCGCAGTCCTACACCACTGCCCACACGAGTCCCACAGCAATACACCGCAACGAACACCACTCCGACAGCGCTACACTACAACCCACACCACACCCAAAGCGCAACAACCCTGCCCACACCACACCCACAGGATTACACCACTGCCCACACCTCTCCCACTGCGCTACGCTAATGCCCACACCACTCCCACAGCGTTACACTAATGCCCACACCATTCCCAAAGCGCTACACTAATTCACAAACCACACCCACAGCGCTAGAATAATGACCACACCACTCCCACAGCGCTAGACCATTGCCCACACCACTCCCTCAGCTCTGCACTAATGCCCACACCACTCCCACAGCGCTACACCACTGCCCACACCACTCCCACAGCACAACACCGCTGCCCACACCAGTCCCATTGCGTTACACCACTTCCCACACCACTCCCACAGCACTACATCACTGCCCACACCACTCCCTCAGCACAACACCGCTGAACCACACCAGTCCCATAGTGCTGAACGACTGCCCAAACCACTCGCACAGCACTACACCACTGCCTACTATACTCCCACAACTTTACACCATTACCCTCACCACTCCCAAGGCGCTACACCACTACCCACACCACTCCCACAACTTTACACCAATAACCACACCACTCCCACAGGACTACACCACTACCCACACCACTCCCGCAGCACTACACCACTGCCCACACCACTCCCACAGGACTACACCACTGCTCACACCACTCCCACAGCACTATACTACTACACACACCACTCCCACAGCGCTTGAGGAATGCCCACACCACTCCCACAGTGATACACTAATGCCCACAACACTCCCACAGCGCTACACTAATGCCCACACCACTACCACTGCACTACAACACTGCCCACACCGCTCCTGCAGCGTTACACCACTGCACACACCACTCCCACAGCACTACAACCGATGCCCACACCACTCCCACAGCTCTACACCACGGCCCACAAAATCCCACAGCGTTACACCACTGTCCACACCACTCCCACAGCACTACACCACTGCCCACACCACTCCCACAGCACTAAACCACTGTACACTCCACTCCCACAGCTCTACACCACTACCAACACCACTCCCACAGCAATACATCACTGCCAAAGCACTCCCACACCGTTACACCACTGCCCACAACACTCCCACAGCACTACACAACTGCCCAGACCACTCCCACAGCACTACACAACTGTCCACACCACTTGCATAGCACTACACCACTAACCACACCTCTCCCACAGCGCTACACAAATGCGCACACCACTCCCACAGCGCTACACTAATGCCCACACCAGTCCCACAGAGCTACACTAATGCCCACACCACTCCCACAGCGCTACACTAATGCCCACACCTCTCAAGCAGCGCTACACCACTGCCCACACCACTCCCGCAGCGCTACACCACTGCCCACACAACTCCCACAGCGTGACACCACTGCCCACAACACTCCCACAGCACTACACCACTGCCCACACCACTCCCACAGCACTACACCACTGCCCACACCACTCCCACAGCACTACACCACTGCCCACACGACTCCCACAGCGCTACACCACTGCCCAGACGGCTCGCAAATCGCTAGACCACCCGCCCACACCAGTCCCGCAGCGCTACACCAATGCCCACATCAACCCCACAGCACTACACCACTGCCCACAACACACCCACAGCACTACACCGCTAACCCTCACCACAGCGCTGGACCACTGCACACACCACTCCCGCAGTACTACCCCACTGCCCACACGAGTCCCACAGCAATACACCGCTGCCCACACCACTCCCACAGCGTTAAACCACAACCAACACCACTCCGACAGCGCTACACTACAACCTACACCACACCCAAAGCGCAACAACACTGCCCACACCACACCCACAGGATTACACCACTGCCCAAAACACTCCCACTGCGCTACACTGATGCCCACGCCACTCCCACAGCGCTACACTAATGCCCACACCAATCCCAAATCGCTACACTAATTCACGAACCACACCCACAGCGCTAGAATATTGCCCACACCACTCCGTCAGCGCTGCACTAATGCCCACACCACTCCAACAGCGCTACACCACTGCCCACACCACTCCCACAGCACAACACCGCTGCCCACACCACTCCCACAGCACTACACGACTGCCCAAACCACTCGCACAGCACTACACCACTGCCTACTACACTCCCACAGCACTACACCCCTGTCCACACCACTCACACAGCAATACACCATTGCCCACACCACTCCCACAGCGTTACACCATTACCCTCACCACTCCCACAGCGCTACACCACTGCCCACACCACTCCCACAGCGTTACGCCATTACCCACACCAGTCCCAGAGCGCTACACCACTGCCCATACCACTCCCACAGCACTACACCCTGCCCCCACCACTCACTCAGCACTAAACCGCTGACCACACCACTCCCGCAGCACTACACCACTGCCCACACCACTTCCACAGCACTACACCAATGCCCACAACACTCCCACAAAACTACACCACTGTCCAAACCACTCCCACAGCACTACACCACTACCCACACCACTTCCACAGGACTACACCACTGCCAACCGCACACCCACAGCGCTACAACAATACCCACACCACTCCCACAGCACAACACCACTACCCACGCCACACCCGCAGCACTACACCACTTCCCAAACCACTCCCACAGGACTACACGACTGCCCACACCACTCCCACAGCACTAAACTACTACACACACCACTCCCACAGCGCTTGAGGAATGCCCACACCACTCCCACAGTGATACACTAATGCCCACAAAACTCCCACAGCGCTACACTAATGCCCACACCACTGCCACTGCGCTACAACACTGCCCAAACCGCTCCCGCAGCGTTACACCACTGCACACACCACTCCCACAGCACTACAACCGATGCCCACACCACTCCCGCAGCTCTGCACCACGGTCCACAAAATCCCATAGCGTTACTCCACTGTCCACACCACTCCCACAGCACTACACCACTGCCCACACCACTCCCACAGCACTAAACCACTGTACACTCCACTCCCACAGCACTACACCACTTCCCACACCACACCCACAACAATACATCACTGCCCAAACCACTCCCACACCGTTACTCCACTGCCCACACCACTCCCACAGCACGACACAACTGCCCAGACCACTCCCACAGCACTACACAACTGTCTACACCACTCCCATAGCACTACGCCACTAACCACACCTCTCCCACAGTGCAACACAAATGCGCACACCACTCCCACAGCGCTACACTAATGCCCTCACCAGTCCCACAGAGCTCACTAATGCCCACACCACTCCCACAGCGCTACACCACTTCCTACACCAATCCCACAGCACTACAAAGCTGCCCACACCACTCCCACATCGCTTCACCACAAACAATACCACTCCGACAGAGCTACACTACAAACTACTCCACTCCCACAGCGGAACAACACTGCCCACACTACACCCAAAGGACTACACCACAGCCCATAGCACTCCCCCAGAGCTACCCTAATGCCCACACCACTCCCACAGCGCTACACTAATGCCAACAACACTCCCACTGCCCTACACTAATGCCCACACCACTCCCACAGCGCTAAACTAATGCACACAACACTCCCACAGCGCTACACCACTGGCCACACCACTCCCACAGCGCTACACTAATGCCAACACCTCTCCCACTGCGCTACACCACTGCCCACACCACTCCCACAGCGCTGCACTAATGCCCACACCACTCCCACAGCGCTACACCACTGCCCACACCACTCCCACAGCGCTACACTAATGCCCACACCACTCCCACAGCGCTAAACTAATGCACACAACACTCCCACAGCGCTACAACACTGCCCGCAACACTCCCACAGCGCTGCACAAATGCCCACACCACTCCAACAGACCTATACCACTGCCCACACAACTCCTACAGTGCTGCACCACAACGAACACTCCCACAGCGCTACAACATTGCCCACATCACTCCCATAGCGTTACACCACTGCCCACACCTCTCCCACAGCAATACACCACTGCCCACACCAGTCCCATAGCGCTACACCACTGCCCACACCACTCCCACAGCGCTACACCACTGCCCACACCACTCCCACAGTACTACACCCCTGCCAACACCGCTCCCGCAGCACTACACCACTGCCCACACCTCTGACACAGCAATACACCTTTTCCCACACCACTCCCACAGCGATTCACCATTACCCACACCACTCCCACAGCGCTACACCACTGCCCACACCACTCCCACAGCACTACATCCTGCTCACACCACTCCCTTAGCGCTAAACCCCTGCACACACCACTCCCGCAGCACTACACCATTGCCCACAACTCTCCCACAGCACTACACCACTGTCCACATCACTCCCAGAGCACTACACCACTACCCACACAACTTCCACAGGACTACACCACTGCCCACCGCACACCCACAGCGTTACACCACCACCCACACCACACCCACAGCACTATACCACTACCCACATGACTCCCGCAGCACTACACCACTGCCCACACCACTCCCACAGCACTGAGCCACTGCCCACACCACACCCACAGCGCTACACCACTGTCCACACCACTCCCTCAGCGCTGCATTAATGCCCACACCACTACCACAGTGCTACAACACTGCCCACACCACACCCACAGGATTACACCACTGCCCACACCACTCCCACTGCGCTACACTAATGCCCACACCACTCCCACAGCGCTACACTAAAGCCCACACACCTCAAGCAGCGCTACACCACTGCCCACACCACTCCCGCAGCGCTACACCACTGCCCACAGCGTGACACCATTGCCCACAACACTCCCACAGTACTACATCACTGCCCACACCACTCCCACAGCACTACACCACTGCCCACACGACTCCCACTGCGCTACACCACTGCCCACATCAACCCCACAGCACTACACCACTGCCCACACCACACCCACAGCACTACACCGCTGCCCTCACCACAGCGCTGGACCACTGCACACACCACTCCAGCAGTACTACACCACTGCCCACACGAGTCCCACAGCAATACACCACTGCCCACACCACTCCATCAGCGCTGCACTAATTCCCACACGACTTCCACAGCGCTACACCACTGACCACACCACTCCCACAGCGCTACACCACTGACCACACCACTCCCACAGCGCTACACCACTGACCACACCACTCCCACAGCGCTACACCACAGCCAACCCAATCCCACGGCGCTACACCTCTGCCCACACCTCTCCCACAGCACTACACCACAGCCAACACCACTCCCAAAGCACTACACCACTGCCCACACCACTCCCACAGCGCTACACCACTGCCCACACCACTCCCAAAGCGCTACACTAATGCCCACACCACTCCCACAGCGCTAAACTAATGCACACAACACTCCCACAGCGCTACAACACTGCCCACAACACTCCCACAGCGCTGCACAAATACCCACACCACTCCAACAGACCTATACCACTGCCCACACAACTCCTACAGTGCTGCACCACAACGAACAACACTCCCACAGCGCTACAACATTGCCCACATCACTCCCATAGCGTTACACCACTACCCACACCTCTCCCACAGCAATACACCACTGCCCACACCAGTCCCACAGCGCTACACCACTGCCCACACCACTCCCACAGTACTACACCCCTGCCAACACCGCTCCCGCAGCACTACACCACTGCCCACACCTCTCACACAGCAATACACCTTTTCCCACACCACTCCCACAGCGATTCACCATTACCCACACCACTCCCACAGCGCTACACCACTGCCCACACCACTCCCACAGCACTACATCCTACTCACACCACTCCCTTAGCGTTAAACCCCTGCACACACCACTCCCGCAGCACTACACCATTGCCCACAACTCTCCCACAGCACTACACCACTGTCCACATCACTCCCAGAGCACTACACCACTACCCACACAACTTCCACAGCACTACACCACCACCCACACCACACCCACAGCACTATACCACTACCCACATGACTCCCGCAGCACTACACCACTGCCCACACCACTCCCACAGCACTGTGCCACTGCCCACACCACTCCCACAGCTCTACACCACAACCCACACCACTCCCACAGCGCTAGACTACTGCCCACACCACTCCCACAGAGCTGCACTAATGTCCACAACACTCCCACAGCGCAACATCACTGGCCACACCACACCCACAGCGCTACACCACTGTCCACACCACTCCTTCAGCGCTGCACTAATGCCCACACCACTACCACAGTGCTACAACACTGCCCACACCACACCCACAGGATTACACCACTGCCCACACCACTCCCACTGCGCTACACTAATGCCCACACCACTCCCACAGCGCTACACTAAAGCCCACACATCTCAAGCAGCGCTACACCACTGCCCACACCACTCCCGCAGCGCTACACCACTGCCCACAGCGTGACACCACTGCCCACAACACTCCCACAGTACTACATCACTGCCCACACCACTCCCACAGCACTACACCACTGCCCACACGACTCCCACTGCGCTACACCACTGCCCACATCAACCCCACAGCACTACACCACTGCCCACACCACAGCGCTGGAGCACTGCACACACCACTCCAGCAGTACTACACCACTGCCCACACGAGTCCCACAGCAATACACCACTGCCCACACCACTCCCACAGCGTTACACCACAACCAACACCACTCCGACAGCGCTGCACTACAACCCACACCACACCCAAAGCGCAACAACACTGCCCACACCACACCCACAGGATTACACCACTGCCCACACCACTCCCACTGCGCTACAGTAACGCCCACAGCAATACCACAGCGCTACACTAATTCCCAAACCACACCCACAGAGCTAGAATAATGCCCACACCACTCCCACAGCGCTAGACCACTGCCCACACCACTCCCACAGCGCTACACCACTGACCACACCACTCTCACAGCGCTACACCACAGCCAACCCAATCCCACAGCGCTACACCTCTGCCCACACCTCTCCCACAGCACTACACCACAGCAAACACCACTCCCACAGCGCTACACCACTGCCCACACCACTCCCGCAGCGCTACACTCATGCCCTCACCTCTCCCACATCGCTACACTAATGCCCACACCACTCCCACAGCGCTACACTCATGCCCTCACCTCTCCCACATCGCTACACTAATGCCCACACCACTCCCACAGCGCTACACTAATGCCCACACCTCTCGCACATCGCTACACTAATGACCACACCACTCTCACAGCGCTACACTAATGCCCACGCCACTCCCACATGCTACACCACTGCCCATACCACCCCCGCAGCGCTACACCACTGCCCACATCACCCCCGCAGCGCTACACCACTACCCACACCGCTTCCGTAGCGCTACATCACTGCCCACACCTCTCCCGCAGCGTTAACACAATTCCCAGACCATTCCCGCAGCGCTACACCACTACCCACACCACTCCCACAGCGCTACACCACTGCCCACACCACTCCCACAGCGCTACACCACTGCCCTCACCTCTCCCACATCGCTACACTAATGCCCACTCCACTCCCGCAGCGCAACAGCTCTCCCCACACCTCTCCAGCAGCGCTACACCACTGCCCACACCACTCCCGCAGCACTACACCCCTGCACACACCACTCCCGCAGCGCTACACCACTGCCCACACCACTCCCACAGCACTACACCACTTCCCACAACACTCCCACAGTACTACATGACTGCCCACACCACTCCCACAGCACTACACCACTGCCTACACGACTGCCGCAGCTCTACACCACTGCCCAGACGACTCGCAAATCGCTAGACCACCGCCCACACCACTCCCGCAGCGCTACACCGCTGCCCTCACCAATACCACAACGCTGGACCACTGCACACACCACTCCCGCAGTACTACACCACTGCCCACACCACTCCCTCAGCGCTACACCGCTGCCCTCACTAATACCACAACGCTGGACCACTGCACACACCACTCCTGCAGTACTACATCACTGCCCACACCACTCCCACAGCGCTACACCACTGCCCACACGAGTCCCACAGCAATACACCGCTGCGCACACCACTCCCACAGCTTTACACCACAACCAACACCACTCCGACAGCGCTACACCACTGCCCACACCACTCCCACAGCGTTACACAACAACCAACACCACTCCGACAGCGCTACACTACAACTCACAGCACACCCACAGCGCAACAACACTGCCCACACCACTCCCACAGCGCTACACCACTGCCCACACCACACCCACAGCGCTACACCACTGCCCACACCACTCCCACAGCGCTACACCACTGCCCACACCACACCCACAGCGCTGCACTAATGCGCTCATCACTCCAAAAGCGCTACACCACTGGCCACACCACACCCACAGCGCTACACCACTGCCCACACCACTCCCACAGCGCTACACCACTGCCCACACCACACCCACAGCGCTACACCACTGCCCACACCACTCCCACAGCGCTACACCACTGCCCACACCACACCCACAGCGCTGCACTAACGCCCACACCACTCCCACAGCGCTACAACACTGCCCATACCACTCCCACAGCGCTGCACTAAAGCCCACATCACTCCCACAGCGCTATACCACTGTCCACACCACTCCCGCAGTCTTAACCCAATGCCCACACCACTCCCACAGCGCTACACCACTGCCTACACCACTCCCACAGATCTACACCACAACGCACACCACTCCAGCAGCATTACACCGCTGCCCACATCACTTGAGCAGCATTACACCACTGCCCACACCACTCCCACATCACTACACCACTGTCCACAGCACTACACCACTAACCACACCACTCCCACAGCAGTACATCACTGCCCAGATCACTCCCACAGCGTTACACCACTGCCCACACCTGTCCCACAGCACTACACCACTGCCCACAACACGGCCATAGCGCTACACATATGCCCACACCACTCCCACAGCATTACACGACTGCCCACACCACTCCCACATCACTACACCACTGTCCACAGCACTACACCACTAACCACACCACTCCCACAGCAGTACATCACTGCCCAGACCACTCCCACAGCGTTACACCACTGCCCACACCTGTCCCACAGCACTACACCACTGCCCACACCACTCCCACAGCACTACACGACTGCCCACACCACTCCCACAGCACTACACCACTGCCCACACCACTCCCGCAGCGCTTCACCACTGTCCACACCACTCCCACAGCGCTACACCACTGCCCACACCACTCCCGCAGTGCTACACCACTGCCCACACCACTCCCACAGCACTACACCACTGCCCACACCAATCCCTCAGCGGTACACCACAACCCACACCGCTCCCTCAGCGGTACACCACTGCGCACACCACTCCCACTGCACTACACCACTGCCCACATCACTCCCACAGCGCTACACTAATGCCCACACCACTCCCACAGCACGACACCACTACCCACACCACTCCCACAGCGCTACACTAATGCCCACATCTCTTCCACATCGCTACACTAATGCCCACACCACTCCTACAGCGCTACACTTATGCCCACACCTCTCCCACATCGCTACACTAATGACCACACCACTCTCACAGCGCTACACCACTGCCCACACCACTCCTGCAACGCTACACCACTGCCTACACCACTCCCACAGCGCTACACCATTGCCCACACCACTCCTGCAACGCTACACCACTGCCTACACCACTCCCACAGCGCTACACCACTGCCCACACCACTCCCACATCACTACACCACTGCCCACACCTCTCCAGCAGCTCTACACCACTGCCCACACCCCTCCCGCAGCGCTACACCACTGCCCACACCACTCCCACAGAGTGACACCACTGCCCACAACACTCCCACAGTACTACATCACTGCCCACACCACTCCCACAGCGCTACACCACTGCCCAGACGACTCGCAAATCACTAGACCACCGCCCACACCACTGCCGCAGCGCTACACCAATGCCCACATCAACCCGCAGTACTACACCACTGCCCACACGAGTCCCACAGCAATACACCGCTGCCCACAACACTCCCACAGCTCTACACCACAAGCCACACCACTCCCACAGCGCTACACCACAACCCACACCACTCCCACAGTACTACACCACTGCCCACACCATTCCCACTGCAGTACACCACTACCCAAATCACTCCCACAGCGCTAGACAAATGCCCACACCACTCCCACAGCACGACACCACTACCCACATCACTCCCACTGCGCTCCACTAATTCCCACACCAATCCCAGAACACTACACCACTGCCCACACCAATCCCACAGCACTACACCTCTGCCCACACCAATCCCACAGCACTACACCGCTGACCACACTACTCCCAAAGCACTACACCGCTGCCCACACCACTCACACAGCGTAACACCACAGCCTACACCACTCCCGAAGCTTACTCCACAAAACACAACACTCCCACAGCGCTAAACTAATGCCCACACCACTCCAACAGCGCTAGACCACTGCCCACACCAACCCCGCAGAGCTACACCGCTGCTCACATCATCCCCGCACCGCAACAACACTACCCACACCACACCCGCAGCGCTACACCACTGGCCACTCCACTCCAGCAACGCTACACCACTGCCCACACCACTCCCGCGGCGCTACACCACTGCCCACACCACTCCCACAGCTCGGGACCACTGACTACACCACTCCCGCAGCTCTACACCACTACCCAAAGCACTACCACAGGGTTACACCACAACCATCAGCACTCCGATAGCGCTACACTACAACCCACATCACTCCCACAGCGCTACACCACTGCCCACATCACTCCCACAGAGCTACACTAATGCCCACAACACTCCCACAGCGCTACACTAATGCCCACACCTCTCCCACAGCGCTACACCACTGCCCACATCACTCCCACAGCGCTACACTAATGCCCACAACACTCTCACAGCGCTACACTAATGCCCACACCACTCCCACAGCGCTACACCACTGTCCACACCACTCCCACAGCGCTACAACACTGCTCACACCGCTCCCGCAGCGCTAAACCCCTGCCCACATCACACCCACAGCGCTACACCACTGCCCACACCACCCCCGCAGCGCTACACCACTGCCCACACCACTCCCGCAGCGCTACACATCTGCCCACACCACTCCCGCAGCACTACACCACTGCCCACACCACTCCCACAGCGTGACACCACTGCCCACAACACTCCCACAGCATTACACCACTGCCCACACCACTCCCACAGCACAACACCATTGCCCACACCACTCCAGCAGCGCTACACCACTGCCCACAACACACCCACAGCGCTACCACACTGTCCACACCACTCGCAGCGCTACACTAATGCCCACACCACTCCCACAGCGCTACACCACTGCCCACACCACTGCCACAGCACTACACCACTGCCCACACCACACCCACAGCACTAGACCACTGCCCACATCACTCCCGCAGCGCTACACCACTGCCCACATCACACCCGCAGCAGTGCACCGCTTCACACACCACTCCCACAGAACTACACCACTGCCGACAACACTCCGGCAGCACCACACCACTGCCCACACCACACGCACAGGACCTCTCCACTGCCCACACCACTCCCACAGCGCTACACTAATGCCCACCCCACTTCCACAGCGCTAAACTAATGCCCACACCACTCCCACGGCGCTACACCACTGCCCACAACACTGCCACAGCGTTACACCACTGCCCACACCACTCCCGCAGCTTACTCCACAAACCACACCACTCCCACAGCGCCAGACGAATGCCCACACAACTCCCACAGCGCTACACTAATGCCCACAACACTCCCACAGCGCTACACTAATGCCCACAACACTCCCACAGCGCTACACTAATGCCCACACCATTCTCACAGCGCTACACTAATGCCCACACCACTCTCAGAGCGATACACTAATGCCCACACCACTCCCGCAGCGTTAACCCAATGCACACATCACTCCCACAGCGCTACATCACTGCGCACACCACGGCCGCAGCGCTACACCACTGCCCACAACACCCTGTCAGCGCTACAGCACTACCCACACCGCTCCGGCAGCGCAACACCCCTGCCCACATCACCCCCGCAGCGCTACACTACTGCCCACACCACTCCAGCAGCGCTACACCACTGCCCACACCAATCCCACAGCACTACACCACTGCCAACACCACTCCCACAGCACTACACGCTGCCCACACCAATCCCACAGCACTTCACCACTGTCCACACCACACCCACAGCACTACACCACTGCCCACACCACTCCCACAGCGTTACACCACTGCCCACACCACTCCCACAGATATACACCACTGCCCACACCACTCCCACAGCGTTACACCACTGACCACACCACTCCCACAGCGCAACACTAATGCCCACACCACTGCCCACACCACTCCCACAGCGCTACACCACTGCCCACACCACTCCCACAGCGCTACACCACAACCCACACCACTCCCACAGCGCTACACCACTGCCCACGCCATTTCCTCAGCGTTACACCACTGCCCACACCACTCCCACAACGCTGCATTAATGCCCACACCACTCCCACAGCGCTACTCCACTGCCCACACCACTCCCACAGCGCTACACCTCTGCCCACACCACTCCCACAGCGCTACACCACAACCCACACCACTCCCACAGCGCAACACTAATGCCCACCCCACTGCCTACAACACTCCCAAAGCGCTGCACTCATGCCCACACCACTCCCACAGCGCTACAAAACTGCACACAACACTCCCGCAGCGTTAACCCAACGCCCACACCAGTCCCACGGTGCTACACCACAACGCACACCACTCCAGCAGCATTAAACCACTGCCCGCACCACTCCCACAGCGCTACACCACTGCCCACACCACTCCCACAGCGCTACACCACTGCCCACACAACTCCCACAGCAAAACACCACTGCCCACACCACTGCCACAGTGTTACACCACCGCCCATACCACTCCCACAGCAAAACACCACTGCCCACACCACTCCCACAGTGCTACACCCCTGCACACACCACTCCCGCAGCACTACACCACTGCCCACACCACTCCCACAGCACTACACCCCTGCACACACCACTCCCGCAGCACTACACCACTGCCCACACGACTCCCACAGCACTACACCACTGCCCACACCACTCCCGCAGCACAACACCACTGCCCACACCACTACCACAGCTCTACACCACAGCCCACAGCACTCCCACAGTGTAACACCACTGTCCAGACCACTCCAGCAGCTTACTCCAATAACCACGCCACTCCCACAGCACTACACCACTGTCCACACCACTCCCGCAGCACTACACCACTGTCCACACCACTCCCGCAGCACTACACCACTGTCCACACCACTCCCACAGCGCTAATCCACTGTCCACACCACTCCCGCAGCACTACACCACTGTCCACACCACTCCCACAGCGCTAATCCACTGTCCACACCACTCCCGCAGCACTACACCACTGTCCACACCACTCCCGCAGCACTACACCAATGCGCACATCAACGTCGCAGCACTACACCACTGCCCACAACACACCCACAGTATTACACCGCTGCCCACACTAATCCCTCATCACTTGACCACTGCCCACACCACTCCCACGGCACTACACCACTGCCCATACCAATCCCACAGCGCTACACTACAACCCACATCACTCCCACAGCGCAACAACACTGCCCACACCACACCCACAGGACTACACCACTGCCCACTCCACTCTCACAGCGCTGAACTCATGCCCATACCACTCCCACAGCGCTACACCACTGCCCACACCACTCCCACAGCGCGGCACTAATGCCCACACCACTCCCACAGCGTTAACCCAATGCCCACACCACTCCCACAGCACTACACCACTGCCCACACCACTCCGGCAGCACTACACCACTGCCCCACCACTCCCACAGCACTACACCACTGCCCACACCAATCGAACAGCACTACACCACTGCCCACACCACTCCCACAGCACAACACCACTGCCCACACCACTCCCACAGCGTTACACCACTGCCCACACCACTCCCACAGCACTACACCACTGCCCGCACCACTCCCACAGCATTACACCACTGCTCAAACCACTACCACAGCACTATACGACTACCCACACCACTCCGACAGGGCTACATTAATGCCCACAGCACTCCCACAGCGCTACAACACAAACCACATCACTCCTACAGCACTACACCACAAGCTACACCACTCGCACAGCGATACACTACAACCAACACCACTCCCACAGCACTACACCACTGCCCACACCACTCCCACAGCACTACACCACGGCCCACACCACTCCCACAGCGCTAAACCAAAACCCACACCACTCCCGCAGCGCTACACCACTGCCCACACCACTCCCACAGCGCTTCACCAGTGCCCAAACCACTCCCACAGCGCTACACCACTGCCCACACCACTCCCACAGCGCTACACCACTGCCCACGCAACTCGCAAAGCACAACACCACTGCCCACACCACTCCCACAGCGTTACACCACTGCCCACAACCCTCCCACAGCGCTACACTACTGCCCACACCACTCACACAGCACTACACCACTGCCCACACCACTCTCACAGCGCTACACCACGTCCCACACCACTCCCACAGCGCTACACCACAACCCACACCATTCCCACAGCGCTACACCACTGCCCACACCACTCCCACAGCACTACACCACTGCCCACACAACTCCCACAGCGCTACACCACTACCCACACCACTCCCACAGCACTACACAACTGACAACACCATTCCCACAGCGCTACACCACTACACACACCACTCCCACAACACTACATCACTGCCCACATCACCCCCACAGCGCTACACCACTGCCCACACCACTACCACAGCACTACACCACTGCCCACACCACTACTACTGCGGTACACCACTGCCCACACCATTCCCACATCACTACACCACTGCCCACACTACTACCAAAGCAATACACCACTGCCCACACCACTTCCACAGCTCTACACCACTGCCCACACCACTCCTACAACGCTACACCACTGCCCACACCACTCCCACAGCGCTTCAACACTGCCCACACCACTCCCACAGCACTACACCACTGTCCACACCACTCCCACAGCGCTACACCACTGTCCACACCACTCCCACAGCGCTACACCACTGCACACACCACACCCGCAGCGCTACACAACAACCCACACCACTCCCACAGCGCTATTGGAGTGTCAGTAATTGAGGGTGTGCTGCACTATTGGAGTGTCAGTAATTGAGGGTGCGCTGCACTATTAGAGGGTCAGTAATTGAGGGTGTGCTGCACTATTGGTTGCTCAGTAATTGAGGCTGTGCTGCATTATTGGAGGGTCAGTAATTGAGGGTGTGCTGCACTATTGGAGGGTCAGTAATTGAGGGTGTGGTGCACTATTGGAGGGTCTGTAATTGAGGGTGTGCTGCACTATTGGAGGGTCAGTTATTGAGGGTTTGCTGCACTATTGAAGATTCCGTAATTTAGGGTTTGCTGCACTGTTGGAGGGTCAGTAATTGAGGGTTTCCTGCACTATTGGATTGTCTGTAATTGAGGGTGTGCTGCCTATTGGAGAGTCAGTAATTGAGGATGTGCTGCACTATTGGAGAGTCAGTAATTGAGTGTGTGCTGCACTATTAGAGTGTCAGTAATTGTGGGTTTGCAGCACTATTGGAGTGTCAGTAATTGAGGGTTTCCTGCACTATTGGATTGTCTGTAATTGAGGGTGTGCTGCCTATTGGAGAGTCAGTAATTGAGGGTGTGCTGCACTATTGGAGTGTCAGTAATTGAGGGTGTGCTGCACTATTGGAGTGTCAGTAATTGAGGGTGTGCTTCACTACTGGAGTGTCAGTAATTGAGGGTGTGCTGCAATATTGGAGTGTCAGTAATTGAGGGTGTGCTGCACTATTGGAGTGTCAGTAATTGTGGCTGTGCTGCACTATTGGAGTGTCAGTAATTGAGGTTGTTTTGCAATATTGGATTGTCAGGAATTGAGGGTGTGCTGGACTATTGGACGGTCAGTAATTGAGGGTGTGCTGCAATATTGGAGTGTCAGTAATTGAGGGTGTGCTGCACTATTGGAGTGTCAGTAATTGAGGGTGTGCTGCACTATTGGAGTGTCAGTAATTGAGAGTGTGCTGCACTATTGGAGTGTCAGTAATTGAGGGTGTGCTGCACTATTGGAGAGTCAGTATTGAGAGTTTGCTGCACTATTGGAGGGTCAGTAATTGAATGTTTGCTGCACTATTAGAGTGTCAGTAATTGAGGGTTTCCTGCACTATTGGAGGGTCAGTAATTGAGCGTTTGCTGCACTATTGGCGGGTCAGTAATTGTGCGTGTGCTGCACTATTTGATTGTTAGTAATTGAAGGTGTGCTGCACTATTGGAGGGTCAGTAACTAAGGGTTTGCTGCACTATTGCAGTGTCAGTAATTGAGGGTATGCTGCACTATTGGAGGGTCAGTAATTGAGGGTGTGCTGCACTATTGGAGGGTCAGTAATTGAGGGTTTGCTGCACTATTGGAGTGTCAATAATTGAGAGTTTGGTGCACTATTGGCGGGTCAGTAATTGTGCGTGTGCTGCACTATTTGATTGTTAGTAATTGAGGGTGTGCTGCACTATTGGAGGGTCAGTAATTGAGGGTTTGCTGCACTATTGCAGTGTCAGTAATTGAGGGTAAGCTGCACTATTGGAGGGTCAGTAATTGAGGGTGTGCTGCACTATTGGAGGGTCAGTAATTGAGTGTTTGCTGCACTATTGGAGGGTCAGTAATTGAGGGTTTGCTGCACTATTGGAGTGTCAATAATTGAGCGTTTGCTGCACTATTGTAGGGTCAATAATTGTGGGTGTGCTGCACTATTTGATTGTTAGTATTTGAGGGTGTGCTGCACTATTGGAGGGTCAGTAATTGAGGGTGTGCTGCACTATTGAAGTGTCAGGAATTGAGGGTGTGCTGCACTATTGGAAGGTCAGTAATTGAGGGTGTGCTGCACTATTGGAGTGACAGTAATTGAGGGTGTGCTGCACTATTGGATTGTCAGTAATTGATGGTGTGCTGCACTATTGGAGTGACAGTAATAGAGGGTGTGCTGCACTATTGGAGGGTCAGTAATTGAGGGTGTGCCTCACTAATGGAGGGTCAGTAATTGAGGTTGTGCTGCATTATTGGATTGTCAGTAAATGAGGGTGTACAGCACTATTGGAGGGTCAATAATTGACGGTGTGCTGCAATATTGGAGTGTCAGAAATTGAGGGTGTGCTGCACTATTGGAGGGACAATAATTGACGGTGTGCTGCACTATTCGAGTGTCAGAAATTGAGGGTGTACTGCACTATTGGAGTGTCAATAATTGAGGGTGTGCGGCAGTGTTGGAGTGTCAGTAATTGAGGTTGTGCTGCACTCTTGGAGTGTCAGTAATTGAGGGTGTGCTGCACTATTGGAGTGTCAGTAATTGAAGGTGTGCTGCACTATTGGAGTGTCAGTAATTGAGGGTGTGCTGCACTATTGGAGAGTCAGTAATTGAGGGTGTGCTGCACTATTGGAGAGTCAGTAATTGAAGGTGTGCTGCACTATTGGAGTGTCAGTAATTGAGGGTGTGCTGCACTATTGGAGAGTCAGTAATTGAGGGTGTGCTGCACTATTGGAGTGTCAGTAATTGAGGGTGGGCTGCACTATTGGTTTGTCAGTAATTGAGTGTGTGCTGCACTATTGGAGTGTCAGTAATTGAGGGTGTGCTGCACTATTGGAGGGTCAGTAATTGAGGGTGTGCTGCACTATTGTAGTGTCAATAATTGAGGGTGTGCTGCACTATTGGAGTGTGAATAATTGAGGTTTTTCTGCTCTATTGGACTGTCAGTTATTGAGTGTGTGCTGCACTATTGGAGAGTCAGTAATTGAGGGTGTGCTGCACTATTGGAGGGTCAGGTATGGAGCGTGTGCTGCACTATTGGAGAGTCAGGAATTGAGGGTGTGCTGCACTATTGGAGGGTCAATAATTGATGGTGTGCTGCACTATTGGAGTGTCAGTAATTGAGGGTGTGCTGCACTATTGGAGTGTCAGTAATTGTGGGTGTGCTGCACTATTGGAGGATCAGTAATTGAGGATGTGCTGCACTATTGGAGTGTCAGTAATTGTGGGTGTGCTGCACTATTGGAGGATCAGTAATTGAGGGTGTGCTGCACTATTGGAGTGTCAGTAATTGAGGTTGTTTTGCACTATTGGATTGTCAGTAATTGAGGTTGTTTTGCACTATTGGAGTGTCAGTAATTGAGGTTGTTTTGCACTATTGGAGTGTCAGTAATTGAGGGTGTGCTGCACAATTGGATGTCAGTAATTGAGGGTGTGCCGAACTATTGCAGTGTCAGTAATTGAGGATGTGCTGCACTATTGGAAAGTCAGTAATTGAGGGTGTGCTGCACTATTGGAGTGTCAGTAATTGATGGCGTGATGCACTAATGGAGGGTCAGTAATTGAGGGTGTGCTGCACTATTGCATTGTCAGTAATTGAGGGTGTGCTGCACTATTGGAGTGTCAGAATTTGAGAGTGTGCTGCATTATTGGAGTGTCAGTAATTGAGCGAGTGCTGCACTATTGGAGTGTCAGTAATTGAGGGTGTGCTGCACTATTGGAGTGTCAGAATTTGAGAGTGTGCTGCATTATTGGAGTGTCAGTAATTGAGCGAGTGCTGCACTATTGGAGTGTCAGTAATTGAGGGTGTGCTGCACTATTGGAGTGTCAGTAATTGAGGGTGTGCTGCACTATTGGAGTGTCAGTAATTCAAGTTCAGCTGCACTATTGGAGTGTCAGTAATTGAGGGTGTGCTGCACTATTGGTGTGTCAGTAATTGAGTTTGTGCCGCACTATTGGAGTGTCAGTAATTGAGGGTGTGCTGCACTTTTGGAGTGTCAGTAATTGAGGGTGTGCTGCACTAATGGAGTTTCAGTATTTGAGGCTGTGCTGCACTATTGGAGGGTCAGTAATTGAGAGTGTGCTGCAATATTGGAGGGTCAATAATTGACGGTGTGCTGCACTATTGGAGTGTCAGAAATTGAGGGTGTGCTGCACTATTGGAGTGTCAATAATTGAGGGTGTGCTGCAGTGTTGGAGTGTCAGTAATTGAGGTTGTGCTGCACTCTTGGAGTGTCAGTAATTGAGGGTGTGCTGCACTATTGGAGAGTCAGTAATTGAAGGTGTGCTGCACTATTGGAGTGTCAGTAATTGAGGGTGTGCTGCACTATTGGAGTGTCAGTAATTGAGGGTGGGCTGCACTATTGATTTGTCAGTAATTGAGGGTGTGCTGCACCATTGGAGTGTCAGTAATTGAGGGTGTGCTGCACTATTGGAGTGTCAGTAATTGAGGGTGTGCTGCACTATTGGAGGATCAGTAATTGAGGGTGTGCTGCACTACTGGAGTGTCAGAATTTGAGAGTGTGCTGCATTATTGGAGTGTCAGTAATTGAGGGTGTGCTGCACTTTTGGAGTGTCAGTAATTGAGGGTGTGCTGCACTATTGGAGTGTCAGTAATTGAGGGTGTGATGCACTATTGGAGTGTCAGTAATTGAGGGTGTGCTGCACTATTGGAGTGTCAGTAATTGAGGGTGTGATGCACTATTGGAGTGTCAGTAATTGAGGGTGTGCTTCACTATTGGAGTGTCAGTAATTGAAGGTGTGCTGCACTATTGGAGTGTCAGTAATTGGTGGTGTGCTTCACTATTGGAGTGTCAGTAATTGAGGGTGTGCTGCACTATTGGAGTGTCAGTAATTGAGGTTGTGCTGCACTATTGGAGTGTCAGTAATTGAGGGTGGGCTGCACTATTGGTGTGTCAGTAATTGAGGGTGTGCAGCACTATTGGAGTGTCAGTAATTGAGGGTGTGCTGCACTATTGGAGGGTCAGTAATTGAGGGTGTGCTGCACTATTGGAGTGTCAGTAATTGAGGGTGGGCTGCACTATAGATTTGTCAGTAATTGAGGGTGTGCTGCACTATTGGAGTGTCAGTAATTGAGGGTGTGCTGCACTATTGGAGGGTCAGTAATTGAGTGTGTGCTGCACTATTGGAGTGTCAGTAATTGAGGGTGGGCTGCACTATTGATTTGTCAGTAATTGAGGGTGTGCTGCACTATTGGAGTGTCAGTAATTGAGGGTGTGCTGCACTATTGGAGGGTCAGTAATTGAGGGTGTGCTGCACTTTTGGAGTGTCAATAATTGAGGTTGTGATGCACTATTGGAGTGTCAGTAATTGAGGTTGTTTTGCACTATTGGATTGTCAGTAATTGAGGTTGTTTTGCACTTTTGGATTGTCAGTAATTGAGGTTGTTTTGCACAATTGGAGTGTCAGTAATTGAGGGTGTGCTGCACAATTGGAGTGTCAGTAATTGAGGGTGTGCTGCACTATTGGAGTGTCAGTAATTGAGGGTGTGCTGCACTATTGGAGGGTCAGTAATTGAGGGTGTGCTGCACTATTGGAGTGTCAGTAATTGAGGGTGTGCTGCACTATTGGAGTGTCAGTAATTGAGGGTGTGCTGCACTATTGGAGGGTCAGTAATTGAGGGTGTGCTGCACTATTGGAGTGTCAGTAATTGAGGGTGTGCTGCACTATTGCAGTGTCAGTAATTGAGGATGTGCTGCACTATTGGAAAGTCAGTAATTGAGGTGTGCTGCACTAATGGAGGGTCAGTAATTGAGGGTGTGCTGCACTATTGGCGTGTCAGTAATTCATGATGAGCTGCACTATTGGAGTGTCAGTAATTGAGGGTGTGCTGCACTATTGGCGTGTCAGTAATTCATGATGAGCTGCACTATTGGTGTATCAGGAATTGAGTTTGTGCCGCACTATTGGAGTGTCAGTAATTGAGGGTGTGCTGCTCTATTGGAGTGTCAGTAATTGAGGGTGTGCTGCACTATTGGAGTGTCAGTAATTGAGGGTGTACTGCACTATTGGAGTGTCAGTAATTGAAGGTGTGCTGCACTATTGGACTGTCAGTAATTGAGGGTGTGCTGCACTATTGGAGTGTCAGTAATTGAGGGTGTGCTTTATTTTTGGAGTGTCAATAATTGAGGGTGTGCTGCACTATTGGAGTGTCAGTAATTGAGGGTGTGCTGCACTATTGGAGTGTCAGTAATTGAGGGTGTGCTGCACTATTGGTGGGTCAGTAATTGAGGGCTTGCTGCACTATTGGAGTGTCAGTAATTGAGGGTGTGCTGCACTATTGGAGGGTCAGTAATTGAGGGTGTGCTGCACTATTGGAGTGTCAATAATTGAGGGTGTGCTGCACTATTGGAGTGTGAATAATTGAGGTTTTTCTGCTCTATTGGACTGTCAGTTATTGAGTGTGTGCTGCACTATTGGAGAGTCAGTAATTGATGGTGTGCTGCACTATTGGAGGGTCAGGTTTTGAGCGTGTGCTGCACTATTGGAGACTCAGGAATTGAGGGTCTGCTGCACTATTGGAGTGCCAGTAATTGAGTGTGTGCTGCACTATTGGAGGATCAGTAATTGAGGGTGTGCTGCACTATTGGAGGATCAGTAAATGAGGGTGTGCTGCACTATTGGAGTGTCAGTAATTGTGGGTGTGCTGCACTATTGGAGGATCAGTAATTGAGGGTGTGCTGCACTATTGGAGTGTCAGTAATTGAGGGTGTGCTGCACTATTGGAGAGTCAGTAATTGAGGGTGTGCTGCACTATTGGAGTGTCAGTAATTGAGGTTGTTTTGCACTATTGGATTGTCAGTAATTGAGGTTGTTTTGCACTATTGGAGTGTCAGTAATTGAGGTTGTTTTGCACTATTGGAGTGTCAGTAATTGAGGGTGTGCTGCACAATTGGAGTGTCAGTAATTGAGGGTGTGCCGAACTATTGCAGTGTCAGTAATTGAGGATGTACTGCACTATTGGAAAGTCAGTAATTGAGGGTGTGCTGCACTATTGGAGTGTCAGTAATTGAGGGTGTGCTGCACTAATGGAGGGTCAGTAATTGAGGGTGTGCTTCACTATTGCATTGTCAGTAATTGAGGTTGTGCTGCACTATTGGAGTGTCAGTAATTGAGGGTGTGCTGCATTATTGGAGTGTCAGTAATTGAGCGTGTGCTGCACTATTGGAGTGTCAGTAATTGAGGGTGTGCTTCACTATTGGAGTGTCAGTAATTCAAGTTGAGCTGCACTATTGGAGTGTCAGTAATTGAGGTTGTGCTGCACTTTTGGAGTGTCAGTAATTGAGGGTGTGCTTCACTATTGGAGTGTCAGTAATTGAGGGTGTGCTGCACTATTGGAGTGTCAGTAATTGAGGGTGTGCTGCACTAATGGAGTTTCAGTATTTGAGGCTGTGCTGCACTATTGGAGGGTCAGTAATTGAGAGTGTGCTGCACTATTGGAGGGTCAATAATTGACGGTGTGCTGCACTATTGGAGTGTCAGAAATTGAGGGTGTGCTGCGCTATTGGAGTGTCAGTAATTCTGGGTGTGCTGCACTATTGGAGGATCAGTAATTGAGGGTGTGCTGCACTATTGGAGTGTCAGTAATTGAGGTTGTGCTGCACTATTGGAGTGTCAGTAATTGATGGTGTGCTGCACTATTGGAGTGTCAGTAATTGAGGTTGTGCTGCACTATTGGAGTGTCAGTAATTGAGGGTGTGCTGCACTATTGGAGTGTCAGTAATTGAGGTTGTGCTGCACTATTGGAGTGTCAGTAATTGATGGTGTGCTGCACTATTGGAGTGTCAGTAATTCTGGGTGTGCTGCACTATTGGAGGATCAGTAATTGAGGGTGTGCTGCACTATTGGAGTGTCAGTAATTGAGGTTGTGCTGCACTATTGGAGTGTCAGTAATTGATGGTGTGCTGCACTATTGGAGTGTCAGTAATTGTGGGTGTGCTGCACTATTGGAGGATCAGTAATTGAGGGTGTGCTGCACTATTGGAGGATCAGTAATTGAGGGTGTGCTGCACTATTGGAGGGTCAGTAATTGAGGTTGTGCTGCACTATTGGAGTGTTAGTATTTGATGGTGTGCTGCACTATTGGAGTGTCAGTAATTGTGGGTGTGCTGCACTATTGGAGTGTCAGTAATTGAGTGTGTGTTGCACTATTGGAGTGTCAGTAATTGAGGTTGTTTTGCACTATTGGATTGTCAGTAATTTAGGTTGTTTTGCACTATTGGATTGTCAGTAATCGAGGTTGTTTTGCACTATTGGAGTGTCAGTAATTGAGGGTGTGCTGCACAATTGGAGTGTCAGTAATTGAGGGTGTGCTGCACTATTGGTGTCTCAGTAATTGAGGGTGTGCTGCACTACTGGAGTGTCAGTAATTCAAGGTGAGCTGCACTATTGGAGTGTCAGTAATTGAGGGTGTGCTGCACTATTGGTATATCAGTAATTGAGTTTGTGCCGCACTATTGGAGTGTCAGTAATTGAGGGTGTGCTGCACTTTTGGAGTGTCAGTAATTGAGGGTGTACTTCACTATTGGAGTGTCAGTAATTGAAGGTGTGCTGCACTATTGGAGTGTCAGTAATTGAGGGTGTGCTGCACTATTGGTGGGTCAGTAATTGAGGGTGTGCTGCACTATTGGAGTGTCAGTAATTGAGGGTGTGCTGCACTATTGGAGTGTCAGTAATTGAGGGTGTACTGCACTATTGGAGTGTCAGTAATTGAGGGTGTGCTGCACTATTGGGGTGTCAGTAATTGAGGGTGTGCTGCACTATTGGAGTGTCAATAATTGAGGGTGTGCTGCACTATTAGATGGTCAATAATTGAGGGTGTGCTGCACTATTGGAGTGTCAGTAATTGAGGGTGTTCTGCACTATTGGAGTGTGAATAATTGAGGGTGTGCTGCACTATTGGAGGGTCAGTAATTGAGGGTGTTCTGCACTATTGGAGGGTCAGTAATTGAGGCTGTGCTGCACTATTGGATTGTCAGTAATTGAGGGTGTGCTGCACTATTGGATGGTCAGTAATTGAGGGTGTGCTGCACTATTGGAGGGTCAGTTATTGAGTGTGTGCTGCACTATTGGATGGTCAGTAATTGAGTGTGTGCTGCACTATTGGAGTGTCAGTAATTGAGGCTGTGCAGCACTATTGGAGGGTCAGTTATTGAGTGTGTGCTGCACTATTGGAGTGTCAGTAATTGAGGGTGTGCTGCACTATTGGAGTGTCAGTAATTGAGGTTGTGCTGCACTATTGGAGTGTCAGTAATTGAGGGTGTGCTGCACTATTGGAGGGTCAGTAATTGAGGTTGTGCTGCACTATTAGAGGGTCAGTAATTGAGGATGTGCTGCACTATTGGAGTGTCAGTAATTGAGGGTGTGCTGTACTATTGGAGTGTCAGTAATTGAGTGTGTGCTGCACTATTGGAGTGTCAGTAATTGAGGTTGTGCTGCACTGTTGGCGTGTCAGTAATTGAGGGTGTGCGGCACTATAGGCGTGTTAAAGGGACAGAGAGTGAGATCACGGGGAGGTTAAAGGGACAGAGAGTAACATCAAGGGGAGTTTAAAGGGTCAGAGCTTGAGAATACGGGGACGTTAAAGCGACAGAGAGTGAGATCACGGGGAGGTTAAAGGGACAGAGAGTGAGATGACGGGGAGGGTAAAGGGACAGAGACTGAGATCATGGGGAGTTTAAAGGGACAGAGAGTGAGATCACGGGGAGGTTAAAGGGACAGTGAGTGATATGACGGGGAGGTTAAAGGGACAGAGAGTGAGATCACAGTGAGGTAACGGGTCAGAGACTGAGATCACGGCGAGGTTAAAGGGACAGAGAGTGTGATCAGGGACAGTGAAAGGGACAGAGAGTGAGATCAGGGACAGTTAAAGGGATAGAGAGTGAGATCAGGGACATGGAAAGTGTCAGAGAGTGAGATCAGGGGGAGTCTAAAGGGAGAGAGAGTGAGATCACCGGGAGGTTAAAGGGGCAGAGAGAGATCAAGGAGACATTAAGCGGACAGAGAGTGAGATCACGGGGAGGTTAAACGGGCTGAGAGTGAGATCACGGGGACGTTAAAGGGACAGAGAGTGAAATCACGGCCAGGTTAAAGGGACAGAGAGAGATCAAGGAGAATTTATAGGGACAGGGAGTGAGGTCAAGGGGAGACTTAAGGGACAGAGAGTGAGATCACGGGGTGGTTAAAGGGACGGAGAGTGAGATCACGGGATTGTTAAAGGGACAGAGAGTGAGATCACGGGGAGGTTAAAGGGACAGTGAGTGATATCACGGAGTGGTTAATGGGACAGAGAATGAGATCACGGGGAGTTTAAAGGGACAGAGAGTTAGATCCCAGGGAGGTTAAAGGGACAGAGAGTGAGATCAAGGGGACGTTAAATGGACAGAGATTGAGAACACTGTGAGGTTAAAGGGACAGAGAGTGAGATCAAGGGGACGTTAAATGGACAGAGATTGAGAACACTGTGAGGTTAACGGGACAGAGAATGAGATCACGGGGCGGTTAATGGGCCAGAGTGTGAGATCACGGCGAGGTTAAAGGGACAGAGATTGAAATCACGTTGAGGTTAAAGGGACAGAGAGAGTGATCACTCGGAGGTTAAAGGGACAGAGTGAGATCACGGGGAGGTTAAAGGTACAGAGAGTAACATCAAGGGGAGTTTAAAGTGACAGAGAATGAGAATACGGGGACTTTAAAGGGACAGAGAGTGAGATCACGGGGAGGGTAAAGGGACTGAGAGTGAGATCACGGGAATGTTAAAGGGACAGAGTGAGATCACGGGGAGGTTAAAGGGACAGAGAGTGAGATCACGGGGAGGTTAAAGGGACTGAGAGTGAGATCACGGGGAGGTTATAGGGACAGTGAGTGAGATCACGGGGAGGTTAAAGGGACAGAGAATGAGATCACGGGGAGTTTAAAGGGACAGAGAGTGAGATCACGGGGAGGTTAAAGGGACAGAGAATGAGATCACGGGGAGTTTAAAGGGACAGAGAGTGAGATCCCAGGGAGGTTAAAGGGACAGAGAGTGAGATCAAGGTGAGGTTAAGGGGACAGAGATTGAGAACACTGGGAGGTTAAAGGGACAGAGAGTGAGATCACGGGGAGATTAAGGGCACAGAGAGTGAGACCACGGGGAAAGTAAAGGGACAGAGAGTGAGATCACGGGGAGGTTAAAGGGACAGAGAGTGAGATCACGGGGAGGTTAAAGGGACAGAGAGTGAGATCACGGGCACGTTAAAGGTACAGAGAGTGAGATCACGGGGAGGTTAAAGGGACAGAGAGTGAGATCACGCGGAGGTAAAAGGGACAGAGAGTGAGATCACGGAGAGGTTAAACATACAGAGAGTGAGATCACGGGGAGGTTAAAGTGACAGAGAGTAGGATCACGGGGATGATAAAGGGACAGAGAGTGAGATCACGGTGAGGTTAAAGGGACAGAGAATGAGATCACGGGGAGGTTAAAGGGATAGGGAGAGAGATCACGGGGAGTTTAATGGGAGAAAGTGAGAGATCATGGGTGTTTAAAGAGACAGAGAGATCACGGGGAGGTTAAGGGGACAGAGAGTGAGATCACGGGCACTTTAAAGGGGCAGTGAGTGAGATCACGGTGAGTATAAAGGGAGAGAGGGTGCGATCACGGGGAGGTTAAAGTGACAGAGAGTGAGATCACGGGTAGGTTAAAGGGACAGATATTGAGATCACGGGGAGGTTAAATGGACAGAGATTGAAATCACGTGGAGGTTAAATGGACAGAGAGAGATCACGGGGAGGTTCAAGGGACAGAGAGTGAAATCACCCGGATGTTAAAGGGACAGAGAGTGAGATCACGGGGAGGTTAAAGGGACAGAGAGTGAGATCACGGGTAGGTTAATGGGACAGAGAGTGAGATCACTGGGAGGTTAAAGGGACAGAGAATGAGATCACGGGGCGGTTAAAGGGCCAGAGAGGGTTCACGAGGAGGTTAATGGGACAGAGAGTGAGATCACGGGGAGGTTAAAGGGCCAGAGAGTTATCACGAGGAGGTTAAAGGGACAGAGAGTGAGATCACGGTGAGGTTAAACGTACAGAGAGTGCGATCACGGGGAGGTTAAAGTGACAGAGAGTGAGATCACGGGGATGATAAAGGGACAGAGAGTGAGATCACGGTGAGGTTCAAGGGACAGAGAATGATATCACGGTGAGGTTAATGGGACAGGGAGAGATATCATGGGGAGGTTAATGGGAGAAAGTGAGAGATCACGGGGCGTTTAATGGGACAGAGAGATCACGGGGAGGTTAAGGGGACAGAGAGTGAGATCAAGGGCACTTTAAAGGGGCAGTGAGTGAGATCACGGTGAGTATAAAGGGACAGAGGGTGCGATCACGGGGAGGTTAAAGTGACAGAGAGTGAGATCAAGGGGAGGTTAAAGGGCCAGAGAGTGATCACGAGGAGGTTAAAGGGACAGAGTGTGAGAACACGGGGAGTTTGAAGGGACAGAGTTTGAGATCACGGGGAGGTTAAAGGGACAGAGAATGAGATCATGGGGATGTTAAAGGTAAAGACAGTGATCACGGCGAGGTTAAAGGGACAGAGAGTGAGATCACCGGAATGTTAAAGGGACAGAGAGTGAGATCACGGGGAGGTAAAAGGGACAGAGAGTGAGATCACGGGGACGTTAAAGGGTCAGAGAGTGAGATCACGGGGACGTTAAAGGGAAAGAGAGTGAGATCACAGGGAGGTTAAAGGGACAGGGAGTGAGATCACGGGGAGGGTAAAGGGACAGAGACTGAGATCACGGGGAGTTTAAAGGGACAGAGAGTGAGATCACAGGGAGGTTAAAGGGACAGAGAGTGAGATCACGGGGAGGTTAAAGGGGCAGAGAATGAGATCACTGGCAGGTTAAAGGGACAGAGAGGGAGATCATGGGGAGGTTAAAGGTACAGAGAGTGACCACGGGGAGGTTAAAGGGACAGAGAGTGACATCACGGGGAGTTTAAAGGGACAGAGAGTGACATCAAGGGGAGTTAAAAGGGACAGAGGTTGAGTACATGGGGAGTTTAAAGGGATAGAAACAGATTACGGGGAGGTTAAAGGGACGGAGAGTGAGATCAGGAGGATGCTAAAGGGACAGCGCGTGAGAACACGGGGAGGTTAAAGGGACAGAGAGTGAGGTCACGGGGAGTTTAAAGGGACTGAGAGTGAGATCACGGGGAGGTTAAAGGGACAGTGAGTGATATCACAGGGAGGTTACAGGGGCAGAGAGTGAGATCATGGGGAGGTTAAAGGGACAGAGAGTGCGATCAGGGACAGTTAAATGGACAGAGAGTGAGATGAGGGACAGTGAAAGGGACAGAGAGTGAGATCAGGGGGAGGTTAAAGGGACAGAGAGTGAGATCACGGGGAGGTTAAAGGAAAAGAGTGTGAGATCACGGGGAGGGTAAAAGGACAGAGAGTGAGATCACGGGGAGGGTACAGGGACAGAGAGTGAGATCACGGGGAGGTTAAAGGGGCAGAGAGAGATCAAGGAGACGTTAAAGGGACAGGGAGTGAGATCATGGGGAGGTTAAAGGGGCAGAGAGTGAGATCACGGGGAGGATAAAGGGACAGAGAGTAAGATCACGGGCACGTTAAAGGGACAGAGAGTGAGATCAGGGGCAGGTTAAAGGGACAGAGAATGAGATCACTGGCAGGCTAAAGGGACAGAAATTGAGTACACTGGGAGGTTAAAGGGGCTGAGAGTGAGATCACGGGGAGCTTAAGGGCACAGAGAGTGAGAACACGGGGAGGGTAAAGGGACAGATAGTGAGATCACGGGGAGTGTAAATGGACAGAGAGTGAGATCAAGGGGAGGGTAAAGGGACAGAGAATGAGATCACTGGGAGGTTAAAGGGACAGAGAGTGAGATCAAGGGGAGGCTAAAGGGACAGAAATTGAGAAAACTGGGAGGTTAAAGGGGCCGAGAGTGAGATCACGGGGAGCTAAAGGGCACAGAGAGTGAGAAGACGGGGAGGGTAAAGGGACAGATAGTGAGATCACGGGGAGGGTAAATGGACAGAGAGTGAGATTAAGGGGAGTGTAAAGGCACTGAGAGTGAGATCACGGGCACGTTAAAGGGACAGAGAGTGAGACCACGGGTAGGTTAAAGGGACAGAGAGTGAGATCACGGAGAGGTTGAAGGGACAGAGAGTGAGATCACGGGCACGTTAAAGGGACAGAGAGTGAGAAACGGGTAGGTTAAAGGGACAGCGAGTGAGATCACGGGGATGATAAAGGGACAGAGAGTGAGATCACGGTGAGGTTAAAGGGACAGAGAATGATATCACGGTGAGGTTAAAAGGACAGGGAGAGAGATCACGGGGAGGTTAATGGGAGAAAGTGAGAGATCATGGGGAGTTTAAAGGGACAGAGAGTGAGATAACGGGGAGGAATATGGGACAGAGAATGAGATCACGGGGAGGTTAAAGGGACAGAGAGTGAGATCACGGTGAGGTTAAAGGGACAGAGAGTGAGATCATGGGGAGGTTAAAGGGACAGGGAGTGAGATCACGGGGAGGTTAAAAGGACAGCGAGTGAGATCACGGGGAGGTTAAAGGGACAGAGAATGAGATCACGGGGCGGTTAATGGGCCAGAGTGTGAGATCACAGCGAGGTTAAAGGGACAGAGATTGAAATCACGTTGAGGTTAAAGGGACAGAGAGAGTGATCACTCGGAGGTTAAAGGGACAGAGTGAGATCACAGGGAGGTTAATGGGACAGAGAGTTAGATCACGGGGAGTTAAAGGGACAGAGAGTGAGATCACGGGGAGTTTAAAGGGACAGACAGTGAGATCACGGGGAGGTAAAGGGGCAGAGAATGAGATCACGGGGCGGTTAAAGAGCCAGAGTTTGAGATCACGGCGAGGTTAAAGGGACGGAGAGTTAGATCACGGGGAGGTTAAAGGGACAGAGAGTGAGATCACGGTGAGGTTAAAGGGACAGAGAATGAGATCATGGGGAGGTTAAACGGGCAGAAAATGAGATCACGGGGAGGTTAAAGGGACAGAGAATGAGATCATGGGGAGGTTAAAGGTAAAGACAGTGATCACGGCGAGGTTAAAGGTACAGAGAGTGAGATCATGGGAATGTTAAAGGGGCAAGAGTGAGATCACGCGGAAGTTAAAGGGAGAGAGAGTGAGAACATGGGGAGGTTAAAGGGACAGATAGTGAGATCACGGGGAGGGTGAATGGACAGAGAGTGAGATTAAGGGGAGTGTAAAGGCACTGAGAGTGAGATCACGGGCACGTTAAAGGGACAGAGAGTGAGATCACGGGTAGGTTAAAGGGACAGAGAGTGAGATCACGGAGAGGTTGAAGGGACAGAGAGTGAGATCATGGGCACGTTAAAGGGACAGAGAGTGAGAAACGGGTAGGTTAAAGGGACAGAGAGTGAGATCACGGGGATGATAAAGGGACAGAGAGTGAGATCACGGTGAGGTTAAAGGGACAGAGAATGATATCACGGTGAGGTTAAAAGGATAGGGAGAGAGATCACGGGGAGGTTAATGGGAGAAAGTGAGAGATCATGGGGAGTTTAAAGGGACAGAGAGTGAGATAACGGGGAGGAATATGGGACAGAGAATGAGATCACGGGGAGGTTAAAGGGACAGAGAGTGAGATCACGGTGAGGTTAAAGGGAAAGAGAGTGAGATCATGGGGAGGTTAAAGGGACAGGGAGTGAGATCACGGGGAGGTTAAAAGGACAGCGAGTGAGATCACGGGGAGGTTAAAGGGACAGAGTGTGTGATCACAGCGAGGTTAAAGGGACAGAGATTGAAATCATGTTGAGGTTAAAGGGACAGAGTGAGATCACGGGGAGGTTAAAGGGACGGAGAGTTAGATCACGGGGAGTTAAAGGGACAGAGAGTGAGATCACGGGGAGTTTAAAGGGACAGACAGTGAGATCACGGGGAGGTAAAGGGACAGAGAATGAGATCACGGGGCGGTTAAAGAGCCAGAGTTTGAGATCACGGCGAGGTTAAAGGGACGGAGAGTTAGATCACGGGGAGGTTAAAGGGACAGAGAGTGAGATCACGGGGAGGTTAAAGGGACAGAGAATGAGATCATGGGGAGGTTAAACAGGCAGAAAATGAGATCACGGGGAGGTTAAAGGGACAGAGAATGAGATCATGGGGAGGTTAAAGGTAAAGACAGTGATCACGGCGAGGTTAAAGGGACAGAGAGTGAGATCATGGGAATGTTAAAGGGACAAGAGTGAGATCACGCGGAGGTTAAAGGGAGAGAGAGTGAGAACATGGGGAGGTTAAAGGGACAGAGAGTGAGATCACGGGGACGTTAAAGGGACAGAGAGTGAGATCACGCGGAGTTTAAAGGGACAGAGAGTAACATCAAGGGGAGTTTAAAGGTTCAGAGATTGAGAATACGGGGACGTTAATGGGACAGAGAGTGAGATCATGGGGAGGTTAAAGGGACAGAGAGTGTGATCACGGGGAGGTTATTGGGACAAAGTGAGAGATCACGGGGTGGTTAAAGGGACAGGGAGTGAGAAAACGGGGATTTTAAGGGGACAGAGAGTGAGATCACGGGAGTTTAAAGGGACAGAGAGAGAGCTCACTGGGTGGTTAAAGGGACAGAGAGTGAGATCACGGGGAGTTTAAAGGGGCAGAGACTGAGATCACTGGGAAATTAAAGGGACAGCGAGTGAGCTCACGGGGAGGTTAACGGTACAGAGAGTGCGATCAGGGGGAGGTTAAAGGGACAGAGAGTGAGATCACGGGGAGGTTAAAGAGACACAGATTGAGATCACGGGGAGTTTAAAGGGACAGAGAGTGAGATAATGGGGAGGATAATAGGACAGAGAATGAGATCACGGTGAGGTTAAAGGGACAGAGAGTGAGATCACGGGGAGGTTAAAGGGACAGAGAGTGAGATCACGGGCAGGTTAAAGGGACAGAGAGTGAGATCACGGGGAGGTTAAAGGGACAGAGAATCAGATCACGGGGCGGTTAAAGGGCCAGAGTGTGAGATCACGGCGAGGTTAAAGGGACAGAGATTGAAATCACGTTGAGGTTAAAGGGACAGAGAGAGTGATCACTGGGAGTTTAAAGGGACAGAGTGAGATCACGGGGAGGTTAAAGGGACAGAGAGCGAGATCACGGGGAGGTTAAAGGGACTGAAAGTGAGATCACGGGTAGGTTAAAGGGACAGAGAGTGAGATCACGGGGAGTTTAAAGGGACAGAGAGTAGAATCACGGGTAGGTTAATGGGACGGAGATTGAGATCACTGGAAGGTTAAAGGGACAGAGAATGTGATCACGGGGCTGTTAAAGAGCCAGAGTGTGAGATCACGGCGAGGTTAAAGGGACAGAGAGTTAGATCACGGGGAGGTTAAAGGGACAGAGAATGAGATCACGGGGAGGTTAAAGGGACAGAGAATGAGATCACGGGGCGGTTAAAGAGCCAGAGTGTGAGATCACGGCGAGGTTAAAGGGACAGAGAGTGAGATCACGAGGATGATAAAGGAACAGAGAGTGAAATCACGGGGAGGTTAAAGGGCCAGAGAGTGATCACGAGGAGGTTAAAGGGACAGAGTGTGTGATCACGGGGTGGTTAAAGGGACAGAGAGTAATCACGAGGATGTTAAGGGGACAGAGAGAGAGAACACGGGGAGTTTAAAGGGACAGAGTTTGAGATCACGGGGAGGTTAATGGGTCAGAGAAAGAGATCATGGGGATGTTAAAGGGACAGAGAGTGAGGTCACGGAGAGGCTAAAGGGACAGAGAGTGTGATCACGGGAATGTTAAAGGGACAGAGAGTGATATCACGGGGACGTTAAAGGGTCAGAGAGTGAGATCACGGGGAGGTTAAAGGGACAGAGAGTAACATCAAGGGGAGTTTAAAGTGACAGAGAATGAGAATACGGGGGCTTTAAAGGGACAGAGAGTGAGATCACGGGGAGGGTAAAGGGAATGAGAGTGAGATCATGGGAATGTTAAAGGGTCAGTGAGTGAGATCACGGGGAGGTTAAAGGGACAGAGAGTGAGATCACGGGGAGGTTAAAGGGACTGAGAGTGAGATCACGGGGAGGTTAAAGGGAGAGAGAGTGAGATCACGGAGAGGTTAAAGGGACAGAGAGTGAGATCACGGGAATGTTAAAGGGACAGAGTGAGATAACGGGGAGGTTAAAGGGACAGAGAGTGTGATCACGGGGAGGTTAAAGGGACTGAGAGTGTGATCACGTGGAGGTTAAAGTGACAGAGAGTGAGATCACGGGGATGATAAAGGGACAGAGAGTTTGATCACGGGGCGGTTAAAGGGACAGAGAATGATATCACGGTGAGGTTAAAGGGACAGAGAATGAGTTAAGGGGAGGTTAAAGGACAAGACATTGAGAACATGGGAAGGTTAAAGAGACAGAGAGTGAGATCACGGGGCGATTAAAGGGCCAGAGAGTTAGATGACGGTGAGGTTAAAAGGACAGAGACAAGATCACAGGGAGGTTAAAGGGACAGAGTGATATCACGGGGAGGTTAATGGGACAGTGAGTGAGATCACGGGGAGTTTAAAAGGATAGAGAGTGAGATTACGGGGAGGTTACAGGAACAGAGTCTGAGATCACGGGGAGGTTATAGGGAAAGAGATTGAGATGACGGGGAGGTACAAGGGACAGAGAGTGAGATCACAGGGATGTTAAAGGGACAGAGAATGAGATCACGGGGAGGTTAAAGGGACAGAGAGTGAGATGACAGGGATGTTAAAGGGACAGAAAGTGAGATCACGGGGAGGTTAAAGGGGCAGAGAGTGAGTTCACGGGGACGTTAAAGTGACAGAGAGTGAGATCACGGGGAGGTTAAAGGGACTGAGAGTGAGATCACTGGGAGGTTAAAGGGACTGAAAGTGAGATCACGGGGATGTTAAAGTGGCTGAGAGTGAGATCACGGGGAGGTTAAAAGGTGAGAGAGAGAGATCACGGGGAGTTAAAAGGGACAGAGAGTGAGATCATGGGGAGGTTAAAGTTACAGAGAAAGAGATCACGGGGAGTTTAAAGGGACAGAGAATGAGATCACGGGGAGGTTAAATGGACAGAGAGTGAGAACATGTGGAGGTTAAAGGGAAAGACAGAGATCACGGGGAGGTTAAAGGGACAGAGAGTGAAATCACAGGGAGTTTAAAGGGACAGAGAGAGTTTACGGGGAGGTTAAGGCGACAGAGAGAGATCACGAGGAGGTTAAAGGGACAGAGAGTGAGATCACAGGGAGGTTAAAGGGACAGAGAGTGTGATCACGGGGAGGTTAAAGGGACAGAAAGTGAGATCACGGGCAGGTTAAAGGGACAGAGAGTGAGATTATGTGGAGGTTAAAGGGACAGACAGTGATTTAAGTGGAGGTTAAAGGGTCAGAGATTGAGAACACGGCGAGGTTAAAGGAACAGAGAGTGAGATCACGGAGATGTTAAAGTGACAGAGATTGAGATCACGGGTAGTTGAAAATGACAGAGACTGAGACCATGGGGAGGTTAAAGGGACAGGGAGAGAGATCACGGGGAGGTTAAACGCACGCAGAGTGAGATCACGGGGAGTTAAAGGGACAGAGAGTGAGATCACGGGAGAGTAAAAGGAATAGAGAGTGAGATCACGGGGAGGTTTAAAGGACGGAGAGTGAGATCACGTGGAGGTTAAAGGGACAGAGAGTGAGATTACGGGGAGTTTAAAGGGACAGAGAGTGAGATCACGGGAGTGTAAAAGGAACAGAGAGTGAGATCACGGTTAGGTTAAAGGGACTGAGAGTGAGATCACGGGGAGGTTAAAGGGACAGTGAGTGAGATCACGGGGAGTTTAAAGGGACAGAGAGTGAGATCACGGGGAGGTTAATGGGACAGTGATTGAGATCACAGGGAGGTTAAAGGGACAGAGAGTGAGATCACGGGGATGTTATAGGGACAGAGGATGATATCACGGGGAGGTTAAAGGGACAGAGATTGAGAACACGGGGAGGTTAAAGGGACAAAGATTGAGATCGGGGACAGTCAAAAGGACAAAAAGGGAGAATAGGGACTATTAAAGGGACAGAGATTGCGATCATGGGTAGGTTAAAAGGACAGAGAGTGAGATCACGGGGAGGTTAAAGGGACAGAGAGTGAGATCACGGGGAGGTTAAAGGGACAGAGAGTGAGTTAAGGGTAGGTTAAAGGGCCAGAGATTGAGAACAAGGCGAGGTTAAAGGGACAGAGAATGAGATCACGGGGAGGTTAAATGGACAGAGAGTGAGAACATTTGGAGTTTAAAGGGAAAGACAGAGATCACGGGGAGGTTAAAGGGACAGAGAGTGAGATCACAGGGAGTTTAAAGGGACAGAGAGAGTTTACGGGGAGGTTAAAGGGACAGAGAGTGAGATCACAGGGAGGTTAAAGGGACAGAGAGTGAGATCACGGGGAGGTTAAAGGGACAGAGAGTGAGATCACAGGAAGGTTAAAGGGACAGAGAGTGAGATCTCGGGGAGGTTAAAGGGACAGTGAGTGAGATCAAAGGGAGGTTAAAGTGAGAGAGAGTGAGATCACGTGCAGCCTAAAGGGACAGAGAGTGAGATCACGGGGAGGTTAAAGGGACAGAGAGTGAGATCACAGGAAATTTAAAGGGACGGAGAGTGATATTACGGGGAGGTTAAAGGGACAGAGAGTGAGATCATGGGGAGGCTAAAAGGAAAGAGAGTGAGATCACTTGGAAGTTAAAGGGACAGAGATTTAGATCACAGGGAGGTTAACGGGTCAGTGAGTGAGATCACGGGGAGGTTAAAGGGACAGAGAGTGAGATCACGGGGAGGTTAAAGGGACTGAGAGTGAGATCACGGGGAGGTTAAAGGGAGAGAGAGTGAGATCACGGAGAGGTTAAAGGGACAGAGAGTGAGATCACGGGAATGTTAAAGGGACAGAGTGAGATAACGGGGAGGTTAAAGGGACAGAGAGTGTGATCACGGGGAGGTTAAAGGGACTGAGAGTGTGATCACGTGGAGGTTAAAGTGACAGAGAGTGAGATCACGGGGATGATAAAGGGACAGAGAGTTTGATCACGGGGCGGTTAAAGGGACAGAGAATGATATCACGGTGAGGTTAAAGGGACAGAGAATGAGTTAAGGGGAGGTTAAAGGACAAGACATTGAGAACATGGGGAGGTTAAAGAGACAGAGAGTGAGATCACGGGGCGATTAAAGGGCCAGAGAGTTAGATGACGGTGAGGTTAAAAGGACAGAGACAAGATCACAGGGAGGTTAAAGGGACAGAGTGATATCACGGGGAGGTTAATGGGACAGTGAGTGAGATCACGGGGAGTTTAAAAGGATAGAGAGTGAGATTACGGGGAGGTTACAGGAACAGAGTCTGAGATCACGGGGAGGTTATAGGGAAAGAGATTGAGATGACGGGGAGGTACAAGGGACAGAGAGTGAGATCACAGGGATGTTAAAGGGACAGAGAATGAGATCACGGGGAGGTACAAGGGACAGAGAGTGAGATCACAGGGATGTTAAAGGGACAGAAAGTGAGATCACGGGGACGTTAAAGTGACAGAGAGTGAGATCACGGGGAGGTTAAAGGGACTGAGAGTGAGATCACTGGGAGGTTAAAGGGACTGAAAGTGAGATCACGGGGATGTTAAAGTGGCTGAGAGTGAGATCACGGGGAGGTTAAAAGGTGAGAGAGAGAGATCACGGGGAGTTAAAAGGGACAGAGAGTGAGATCATGGGGAGGTTAAAGTTACAGAGAAAGAGATCACGGGGAGTTTAAAGGGACAGAGAATGAGATCACGGGGAGGTTAAATGGACAGAGAGTGAGAACATGTGGAGGTTAAAGGGAAAGACAGAGATCACGGGGAGGTTAAAGGGACAGAGAGTGAAATCACAGGGAGTTTAAAGGGACAGAGAGAGTTTACGGGGAGGTTAAGGCGACAGAGAGAGATCACGAGGAGGTTAAAGGGACAGAGAGTGAGATCACAGGGAGGTTAAAGGGACAGAGAGTGTGATCACGGGGAGGTTAAAGGGACAGAAAGTGAGATCACGGGCAGGTTAAAGGGACAGAGAGTGAGATTATGTGGAGGTTAAAGGGACAGACAGTGATTTAAGTGGAGGTTAAAGGGTCAGAGATTGAGAACACGGCGAGGTTAAAGGAACAGAGAGTGAGATCACGGAGATGTTAAAGTGACAGAGATTGAGATCACGGGTAGTTGAAAATGACAGAGACTGAGACCATGGGGAGGTTAAAGGGACAGGGAGAGAGATCACGGGGAGGTTAAACGCACGCAGAGTGAGATCACGGGGAGTTAAAGGGACAGAGAGTGAGATCACGGGAGAGTAAAAGGAATAGAGAGTGAGATCACGGGGAGGTTTAAAGGACGGAGAGTGAGATCACGTGGAGGTTAAAGGGACAGAGAGTGAGATTACGGGGAGTTTAAAGGGACAGAGAGTGAGATCACGGGAGTGTAAAAGGAACAGAGAGTGAGATCACGGTTAGGTTAAAGGGACTGAGAGTGAGATCACGGGGAGGTTAAAGGGACAGTGAGTGAGATCACGGGGAGTTTAAAGGGACAGAGAGTGAGATCACGGGGAGGTTAATGGGACAGTGATTGAGATCACAGGGAGGTTAAAGGGACAGAGAGTGAGATCACGGGGATGTTATAGGGACAGAGGATGATATCACGGGGAGGTTAAAGGGACAGAGATTGAGAACACGGGGAGGTTAAAGGGACAAAGATTGAGATCGGGGACAGTCAAAAGGACAAAAAGGGAGAATAGGGACTATTAAAGGGACAGAGATTGCGATCATGGGTAGGTTAAAAGGACAGAGAGTGAGATCACGGGGAGGTTAAAGGGACAGAGAGTGAGATCACGGGGAGGTTAAAGGGACAGAGAGTGAGTTAAGGGTAGGTTAAAGGGCCAGAGATTGAGAACAAGGCGAGGTTAAAGGGACAGAGAATGAGATCACGGGGAGGTTAAATGGACAGAGAGTGAGAACATTTGGAGTTTAAAGGGAAAGACAGAGATCACGGGGAGGTTAAAGGGACAGAGAGTGAGATCACAGGGAGTTTAAAGGGACAGAGAGAGTTTACGGGGAGGTTAAAGGGACAGAGAGTGAGATCACAGGGAGGTTAAAGGGACAGAGAGTGAGATCACGGGGAGGTTAAAGGGACAGAGAGTGAGATCACAGGAAGGTTAAAGGGACAGAGAGTGAGATCTCGGGGAGGTTAAAGGGACAGTGAGTGAGATCAAAGGGAGGTTAAAGTGAGAGAGAGTGAGATCACGTGCAGCCTAAAGGGACAGAGAGTGAGATCACGGGGAGGTTAAAGGGACAGAGAGTGAGATCACAGGAAATTTAAAGGGACGGAGAGTGATATTACGGGGAGGTTAAAGGGACAGAGAGTGAGATCATGGGGAGACTAAAAGGAAAGAGAGTGAGATCACTTGGAAGTTAAAGGGACAGAGATTTAGATCACAGGGAGGTTAACGGGTCAGTGAGTGAGATCACGGGGAGGTTAAAGGGACAGAGAGTCAGATCACGGGGAAGTTAAAGGGACAGAGAGTGTGTTCACGGGGAGGTGAAAGGGACAGAGAATGAGATCACGGTGAGGTTAAAGGGACAGAGAGTGAGATCATGGGGAGGTTATAGGGACAGAGAGTCAGATCACGGGGAGGTTAAAGGGGCAGAGAGTGTGTTCACGGGGAGGTGAAAGGGACAGAGAATGATATTACGGGGAGGTTAAAGGGACAGAGAGTGAGATCATGGGGAGGTTAAAGGGACAGAGAGTGAGATTTTTGGGAAGTTAAAGGGACAGAGATTTAGATTACGGGGAGGTTACAGCGACAGAGAGTGAGATCAAGGGGAGGTTAAAGGGACGGAGAGTGAGATCACGGGGAGGTTAAAGGGACAGAGAGTGAGATCACGGGGAGGTTAAAGGGACAGAGAGTGAGATCACAGGGATGTTAAAGGGACAGAAAGTGAGATCACGGGGAGGTTAAAGGGGCAGAGAGTCAGATCACGGGGAGGTTATAGGGACAGAGAGTGAGATCACATGAGGGTAAAAGGGACAGAGAGTGAGATCTCGGGGAAGTTAAAGGTTCAGAGTTTGAGATCAAGGGGAGGTTAAAGGGACGGAGATTGAGATCACTGGGAGGATAAAGGGACAGAGATTGAGATCAAGGGGAGGTTAAAGGGACAGAGAGTGAGATCACGGGGAGTTTAAAGGGACAGAGAGTGAGATCACGGGGAGGTTAAAGGGACAGAGATTGAGTTCACGGGGCGTTTAAAGGGACAGAGAGTGAGATCACTGGGAGGTTAAAGGGACAGAGAGTGAGATCATGGGGAGGCTAAAGGGACAGGGAGTGAGAGCACGGGGAGGCTAAAAGGATAGAGAGTGAGATCACGGGGAGGTTAAAGTTACAGAGAAAGAGATCACGGGGAGTTTAAAGGGAAAGACAGAGATCACGGGGAGGTTAAAGGGACAGAGAGTGAGATCACAGGGAGTTTAAAGGGACAGAGAGAGTTTACGGGGAGGTTAAAGCGACAGAGAGAGATCACGAGGAGGTTTCGGGGACAGAGAGTGAGCTCACAGGGATGTTAAAGGGTCAGAGAGTGAGATCACAGGGAAGTTAAAGGGACGGAGAGTGATATTACGGGGAGGTTAAAGGGACAGAGAGTGAGATCACGGGAGGTTAAAGGGACAGAGAGTGAGATCACAGGGAAGTTAAAGGGACGGAGAGTGATATTACGGGGAGGTTAAAGGGACAGAGAGTGAGATCACGGGGAGGCTAAAAGGAAAGAGAGTGAGATCACTGGGAAGTAAAAGGGACAGAGATTTAGATCGCAGGGAGGTTAACGGGTCAGAGAGTGAGATGACGGGGAGGTTAAAGGGACAGAGAGTGTGTTCACGGGGAGGTGAAAGGGACAGAGAATGAGATCACGAGGAGGTTAAAGGGACAGAGAGTGAGATCATGGGGAGGTTATAGGGACAGAGAGTCAGATCACGGGGAGGTTAAAGGGGCAGAGAGTGTGTTCACGGGGAGGTGAAAGTGACAGAGAATGAGATCAGGGGGAGGTTAAAGGGACAGAGAGTGAGATCATGGGGAGCTTAAAGGGACAGAGAGTGAGATTTTTGGGAAGTTAAAGGGACAGAGATTTAGATTACGGGGAGGTTACAGCGACAGAGAGTGAGATCACGGGGAGGTTAAAGGGCCAGAGAGTGAGATCACGGGGAGGTTAAATGGACAGAGAATGAGATCACGGTGAGGTTAATGGGACAGAGAGTGAGATCACGTGGAGGTTAATGGGACAGAGAGTGAGATCATCGGGAGGTTAAATGGACAGAGAGTGATATCACGGGGAGGTTAAAGGGACAGAGAGTGAGCTCATGTGGAGGCTAAAGTGACAGAGAGTGAGATCACTGGGAAGTTAAAGGGACAGAGATTTAGATCACGGGAAGGTTAACGGGACAGAGAGTGATATCACGGAAAAGTTAAAGGGACAGCGAGAGATTACAAAGAGGTTAAAGGGACAGAGAGTGAGATCACGGGGAGGTTAATGGGACAGAGAGAGGGATCACGGGGAGGTTAAAGGGACAGAGAGTGAGATCACAGGGAGGTTAAATGGAGAGAGAGAAAGATCACGTGCAGTTTAAAGGGACAGAGAGTGAGATCACGGGGAGTTTAAAGGGACAGAAAGTGAGATCACGGGCAGGTTAAAGGGACAGAGAGTGAGATTATGTGGAGGTTAAAGGGACAGAGAGTGAGATCACAGGGAGGTTAAAGGGCCAGAGATTGAGAACACGACGAGGTTAAAGGAACAGAGAGTGAGATCACGAAGATGTTAAAGTGACAGAGAGTGAGATCACGGGTAGTTGAAAAGGACAGAGACTGAGATCATGGGGAGGTTAAAGGGACAGGGAGAGAGATCACGGGGAGGTTAAACGCACGCAGAGTGAGATCACGGGGAGTTAAAGGGACAGAGAGTGAGATCACGGGAGAGTAAAAGGAATAGAGAGTGAGATCACGGGGAGGATTAAAGGACGGAGAGTGAGATCACGTGGAGGTTAAAGGGACAGAGAGTGAGATTACAGGGAATTTAAAGGGACAGAGAGTGAGATCACGGGAGTGTAAAAGGAACAGAGAGTGAGATCACGGTTAGGTTAAAGGGACTGAGAGTGAGATCACGGGGAGGTTAAAGGGACAGTAAGTGAGATCACGGGGAGATTAAAGGGACAGAGAGTGAGATCACGGGGAGGTTAATGGGACAGTGATTCAGATCACAGGGAGGTTAAAGGGAGAGAGAGTGAGATCACGGGGATGTTATAGGGACAGCGGATGATATCACGGGGAGTTTAAAGGGACAGAGATTGAGATCACGGAGAGGTTAAAGGTACAAAGATTGAAATCGGGGACAGTCAAAAGGACAAAAAGTGAGAACAGGGACTGTTAAAGGGACAGAGATTGCGATCACGGGTAGGTTAAAGGGACAGAGAGTGATATCACGGGGAGGTTAAAGGGACAGAGAGTAAGATCACGGGGAGGTAAAAGGGACAGAGAGTGAGTTAAGGGTAGGTAAAAGGGCCAGAGATTGAGAACAAGGCGAGGTTAATGGGACAGAGAGTGAGATCACGGGGAGGTTAAAGGGACAGAGAGTGAAATCACGTGGAGGTTAAACGTTCGCAGAGTGAGATCACGAAAGGTTAAAGGGACAGAGCGAGAGATCACAGGGAGTTTAATAGGATAGAAAGTGAGATCAAGGGGATGTTATAGGGACAGAGAGTGACATCACGGAGAGGTTAAAGGGACAGAGAGTCAGATCACGGGGAGGTTAAAGGGACAGAGAGTGAGATCACGGGGAGGTTAAAGGGACAGAGAGTGAGTTAAGGGGAGGTTAAAGGACAAGACATTGAGAACATGGGGAGGTTAAAGGGCCAGTGAGTTAGATGACGGTGAGGTTAAAAGGACAGAGTCAAGATTACGGGGAGGTTAAAGGGACAGAGAGAGATTACGGGGAGGTTAAACGTACACAGAGTGAGATCACGGGGAGGTTAATGGGACAGTGAGGAGATCACGGGGAGTTTAAAAGGATAGAGAGTGAGATTACGGGGAGATTACAGGAACAGAGTCTGAGATCACGGGGAGGTTATAGGGAAAGAGATTGAGATGACGGGGAGGTAAAAGGGACAGAGAGTGAGATCACAGGGATGTTAAAGGGACATAGAGTGAGATCACGGGGAGGTTAAAGGGACAGAGAGTGAGATGACAGGGATGTTAAAGGGACAGAAAGTGAGATCACGGGGAGGTTAAAGGGGCAGAGAGTGAGTTCACGGGGACGTTAAAGTGACAGAGAGTGAGATCACGGGGAGGTTAAAGGGACTGAGAGTGAGATCACTGGGAGGTTAAAGGGACTGAAAGTGAGATCACGGGGAGGTTAAAGGGGGAGAGAGAGAGATCACGGGGAGTTAAAAGGGACAGAGAGTGAGATCATGGGGACGTTAAAGGGACAGAGAATGAGATCACGGGGAGGTTAAATGGACAGAGAGTAAGATCACGGGGATGTTAAAGGGACAGAGAGTGAGATCACGGGGAGGTTAAAGGGGCAGAGAGTCAGATCACGGGGAGGTTAGAGGGACAGAGAGTGAGATCACAGGAGGTTTAAAGGGACAGAGAGTGAGATCACGGGGAAGTTAAAGGGACAGAGTGTGAGACCAAGGGGAGGTTAAAGGGACAGAGATTGAGATCACTGGGAGGATAAAGGGACAGAGATTGAGATCAAGGGGTGGTTAAAGGGACAGAGAGTGAGATCACGGAGAATTTAAAGGGACAGAGAGTGTGATCACGGGGAGGCAAAAAGGACAGAGAATGAGTTCACGGGGAGCTTAATGGGACAGAGAATGAGCGCACGGGGAAGCTAAAGGGACAGAGAGTGAGATCACGGGGAGGTTAAAGGTACAGAGATTGAGATCACGGGGCGGTTAAAGGGACAGAGAGTGAGATCACTGGGAGGTTAAAGGGACAGAGAGTGAGATCATGGGGAGGCTAAAAGGAAAGAGAGTGAGAACACTGGGAGGTTGAAGGGACAGAGAGTGAGATCACTGGGAAGTTAAAGGGAAAGAGTGTGAGATCACGGGGAGGTTAAAGGGACTGAAAGTGAGATCTCGGGGATGTTAAAGTGGCTCAGAGTGAGATCACGGGGAGGTTAAAGGGACAGAGAGTGAGATCACGGGGAGGTTAAAGGGACAGAGTTTGATTTCACGGGGCGGCTAAAGGGACAGAGAGTGAGATCACTGGGAGGTTAAAGGGACAGAGAGTGAGATCATGGGGAGGCTAAAGGGACAGGGAGTGATATCACGGGGAGGCTAAAAGGAAAGAGAGTGAGATCACTGGGAGGTTGAAGGGATAGAGAGTGAGATCACGGGGAGGTTAAAGTTACAGAGAAAGAGATCACGGGGAGTTTAAAGGGACAGAGAATGAGATCACGGGGAGGTTAAATGGACAGAGAGTGAGAACATGTGGAGTTTAAAGGGAAAGACAGAGATCACGGGGAGGTTAAAGGGACAGAGAGTGAGATCACAGGGAGTTTAAAGGGACAGAGAGAGTTTACGGGGAGGTTAAAGCGACAGAGAGAGATCACGAGGAGGTTTAGGGGACAGAGAGTGAGCTCACAGGGAGGTTAAAGGGTCAGAGAGTGAGATCACAGGGAGGTTAAAGGGACAGTGAGTGAGATCAAAGGGAGGTTAAAGGGAGAGAGAGTGAGATCACGTGCAGCTTAAAGGGACAGAGAGTGAGATCACGGGGAGGTTAAAGGGACAGAGAGTGAGATCACAGGGAAGTTAAAGGGACGGAGAGTGATATTACGGGGAGGTTAAAGTGACAGAGAGTGAGATCACGGGGAGGCTAAAAGGAAAGAGAGTGAGATCACTGGGAAGTAAAAGGGACAGAGATTTAGATCACAGGGAGGTTAACGGGTCAGAGAGTGAGATCACGGGGAGGTTAAAGGGACAGAGAGTCAGATCACGGGGAGGTTAAAGGGACAGAGAGTGTGTTCACGGGGAGGTGAAAGGGACATAGAATGAGATCATGAGGAGGTTAAAGGGACAGAGAGTGATATCATGGGGAGGTTATAGGGACAGAGAGTCAGATCACGGGGAGGTTAAAGGGGCAGAGAGTGTGTTCACGGGGAGGTGAAAGGGACAGAGAATGAGATCACGGGGAGGTTAAAGGGACAGAGAGTGAGATCATGGGGAGGTTAAAGGGACAGAGAGTGAGATTTTTGGGAAGTTAAAGGGACAGAGATTTAGATTACGGGGAGGTTACAGCGACAGAGAGTGAAATCACGGGGAGGTTAAAGGGACAGAGAGTGAGATCACGGGGAGAATAATTGGACAGAGAATGAGATCACTGTGAGGTTAATGGGACAGAGAGTGAGATCACGTGGAGGTTAAAGGGATAGAGAGTGAGATCACGGGGAGGTTAATGTTACAGAGAGTGAGATCACGGGGATGTTAAAGGGAGAGAGAGTGAGATCACAGGGAGGCTAAAGGGCCAGGGAGTGAGATAACTTGGAAGTTAAAGGGACAGAGAGTGAGATCACGGGGAGGCTAAGAGGACAGAGAATGAGCTCACGTGGAGCTTAATGGGACAGAGAATGAGATCACGGGCAGGTTAAAGGGACAGAGAGTGAGATCACGGGGAGGTTAAATGTACAGAGATTGAGTAAACGGGACGGTTAAAGGGACAGAGTTTGAGATCACTGGGAGGTTAAAGGGACAGAGAGTGAGATCATGGGGAGGCTAAAGGGACAGGGAGTGAGATCACGGGGAGGCTAAAAGGAAAGAGAGTGAGATCACTGGGAGGTTGAAGGGACAGAGAGTGAGATCACGGGGAGGTTAAAGTTACAGAGAAAGAGATCACGGGGAGTTTAACGGGACAGAGAAGGAGATCACTGGGAGGTTAAATGGACAGAAAGTGAGAACATGTGGAGTTTAAAGGGAAAGACAGAGATCACGGGGAGGTTAAAGGGACAGAGAGTGAGAGCACAGGGAGTTTAAAGGGACAGAGAGAGTTTACGGGGAGGTTAAAGCGACAGAGAGTGATCACGAGGAGGTTAAAGGGACAGAGAGTGAGATCACAGGGAGGTTAAAGGGACAGAGAGTGAGATCACGGGGAGGTTAAAGGGACAGTGAGTGAGATCAAAGGGAGGTTAAAGGGAGAGAGAGTGAAATCACAGGGAAGTTAAAGGGACTGAGAGTGATATTACGGGGAGGTTAAAGGGACAGAGAGTGAGATCACGGGGCGGTTAAAGGGACAGAGAGTGAGATCACTGGGAGGTTAAAGGGACAGAGAGTGAGATCATGGGGAGGCTAAAAGGAAAGAGAGTGAGAACACTGGGAGGTTGAAGGGACAGAGAGTGAGATCACTGGGAAGTTAAAGGGAAAGAGTGTGAGATCACGGGGAGGTTAAAGGGACTGAAAGTGAGATCTCGGGGATGTTAAAGTGGCTCAGAGTGAGATCACGGGGAGGTTAAAGGGACAGAGAGTGAGATCACGGGGAGGTTAAAGGGACAGAGTTTGATTTCACGGGGCGGCTAAAGGGACAGAGAGTGAGATCACTGGGAGGTTAAAGGGACAGAGAGTGAGATCATGGGGAGGCTAAAGGGACAGGGAGTGATATCACGGGGAGGCTAAAAGGAAAGAGAGTGAGATCACTGGGAGGTTGAAGGGATAGAGAGTGAGATCACGGGGAGGTTAAAGTTACAGAGAAAGAGATCACGGGGAGTTTAAAGGGACAGAGAATGAGATCACGGGGAGGTTAAATGGACAGAGAGTGAGAACATGTGGAGTTTAAAGGGAAAGACAGAGATCACGGGGAGGTTAAAGGGACAGAGAGTGAGATCACAGGGAGTTTAAAGGGACAGAGAGAGTTTACGGGGAGGTTAAAGCGACAGAGAGAGATCACGAGGAGGTTTAGGGGACAGAGAGTGAGCTCACAGGGAGGTTAAAGGGTCAGAGAGTGAGATCACAGGGAGGTTAAAGGGACAGTGAGTGAGATCAAAGGGAGGTTAAAGGGAGAGAGAGTGAGATCACGTGCAGCTTAAAGGGACAGAGAGTGAGATCACGGGGAGGTTAAAGGGACAGAGAGTGAGATCACAGGGAAGTTAAAGGGACGGAGAGTGATATTACGGGGAGGTTAAAGTGACAGAGAGTGAGATCACGGGGAGGCTAAAAGGAAAGAGAGTGAGATCACTGGGAAGTAAAAGGGACAGAGATTTAGATCACAGGGAGGTTAACGGGTCAGAGAGTGAGATCACGGGGAGGTTAAAGGGACAGAGAGTCAGATCACGGGGAGGTTAAAGGGACAGAGAGTGTGTTCACGGGGAGGTGAAAGGGACATAGAATGAGATCATGAGGAGGTTAAAGGGACAGAGAGTGATATCATGGGGAGGTTATAGGGACAGAGAGTCAGATCACGGGGAGGTTAAAGGGGCAGAGAGTGTGTTCACGGGGAGGTGAAAGGGACAGAGAATGAGATCACGGGGAGGTTAAAGGGACAGAGAGTGAGATCATGGGGAGGTTAAAGGGACAGAGAGTGAGATTTTTGGGAAGTTAAAGGGACAGAGATTTAGATTACGGGGAGGTTACAGCGACAGAGAGTGAAATCACGGGGAGGTTAAAGGGACAGAGAGTGAGATCACGGGGAGAATAATTGGACAGAGAATGAGATCACTGTGAGGTTAATGGGACAGAGAGTGAGATCACGTGGAGGTTAAAGGGATAGACAGTGAGATCACGGGGAGGTTAATGTTACAGAGAGTGAGATCACGGGGATGTTAAAGGGAGAGAGAGTGAGATCACAGGCAGGCTAAAGGGCCAGGGAGTGAGATAACTTGGAAGTTAAAGGGACAGAGAGTGAGATCACGGGGAGGCTAAGAGGACAGAGAATGAGCTCACGTGGAGCTTAATGGGACAGAGAATGAGATCACGGGCAGGTTAAAGGGACAGAGAGTGAGATCACGGGGAGGTTAAATGTACAGAGATTGAGTAAACGGGACGGTTAAAGGGACAGAGTTTGAGATCACTGGGAGGTTAAAGGGACAGAGAGTGAGATCATGGGGAGGCTAAAGGGACAGGGAGTGAGATCACGGGGAGGCTAAAAGGAAAGAGAGTGAGATCACTGGGAGGTTGAAGGGACAGAGAGTGAGATCACGGGGAGGTTAAAGTTACAGAGAAAGAGATCACGGGGAGTTTAAAGGGACAGAGAAGGAGATCACTGGGAGGTTAAATGGACAGAAAGTGAGAACATGTGGAGTTTAAAGGGAAAGACAGAGATCACGGGGAGGTTAAAGGGACAGAGAGTGAGAGCACAGGGAGTTTAAAGGGACAGAGAGAGTTTACGGGGAGGTTAAAGCGACAGAGAGTGATCACGAGGAGGTTAAAGGGACAGAGAGTGAGATCACAGGGAGGTTAAAGGGACAGAGAGTGAGATCACGGGGAGGTTAAAGGGACAGTGAGTGAGATCAAAGGGAGGTTAAAGGGAGAGAGAGTGAAATCACAGGGAAGTTAAAGGGACTGAGAGTGATATTACGGGGAGGTTAAAGGGACAGAGAGTGAGATCACGGGGAGGCTATAAGGAAAGAGAGTGAAATAACTGGGAAGTTAAAGGGACAGAGATTTAGATCACAGGGAGGTTAACTGGTCAGAGAGTGAGATCACGGGGAGGTTAAAGGGACAGAGAGTCAGATCACGGGGAGGTGAAAGGGACAGAGAGTGTGTTCACGGAGAGGTGAAAGGGACAGAGAATGAGATCACGAGGAGGTTAAAGGGACAGAGAGTGAGATCATGGGGAGGTTATAGGGACAGAGAGTCAGATCACGGGGAGGTTAAAGGGGCAGAGATTGTGTTCACGGGGAGGTGAAAGGGAAAGAGATTGAGATCACGCGGAGGTTAAAGGGACAGAGAGTGAGATCACGGGGAGGTTAATGGGACAGAGAGTGAGATCAGAGGTCGGTTAAAGGGACAGAGAGTGAGAACACGGGGAGTTTAAAGGGAAAGAGAGTGATCAGTGGGAGAATAAATGGACAGAGAGGTAGATAACATGGACGTTAAAGGGACAGACAGTGAGATCACGGGGAGGTTAATGGGTCAGAGACTGAGATCACGGGGAGGTTAAAGGGGCAGAGAGTGAGATCACAGGGAGGTTAAAGGGACAGAGAGTGAGATCACGGTGAGGTTAAATGGACAGAGAATGAGATCACGGTGAGGTTAATGGGACAGAGAGTGAGATCACGTGGAGGTTAAAGGGACAGAGAGTGAGATGATTGGGAGGTTAAATGGACAGAGAGTGAGATCACGGACAAGTTAAAGGGACAGAGAGTGAGATCATGGGGAGGCTAAAGGGACAGAGAGTGAGATCACTGGGAAGTTAAAGGGACAGAGATTTAGATCACGGGAAGGTTAATGGGACAGAGAGTGAGATCACGAGGAGGTTAAATGGAGAGAGAGAAAGATCACGTGCAGTTTAGAGGGACAGAGAGTGAGATCACGGGGAGGTTAAAGGGACAGAAAGTGAGATCACGGGCAGGTTAAAGGGACAGAGAGTGAGATTATGGGGAGGTTAAAGGGACAGAGAGTGAGATCACAGGGAGGTTAACGGGACAGAGATTTAGATCACGGGGAGGATAACGGGACAGAGAGTGAGATCACGGGCAAGTTAAAGGGACAGAGAGAGATTACGGGGAAGTTAAAGCGACAGAGAGTGAAATCACGGGGAGGTTAAAGGGACAGAGAGTGATATCACAGGGAGGTTAAATGGACAGAGTGTGAGATCACAGGGAGGTTAAAGGGACAGAAAGTGAGATTATGGGGAGCTTAAAGGGACAGAGAGTGAGATCATCGTGCGGATAAAGGGACAGGGAGCGAGATCACAGGGAGGCTAAATGGAAAGCGAGTGAGATCACTGGGAAGTTAAAGGGACAGAGATTTAGATCACGCGGAGGTTAACGGGACAGAGAGTGAGATCACGGGGAGGTTAAAGGGACAGAGAGAGATTACGGGAAGGTTAAAGGGACTGAGAGTGAGATCACGGGCAGGTTAAAGGGACAGAGAGTGAGATCACTGTGCGGCTAAAGGGACAGGGAGTGAGATCTCAGGGAGGCTAAATGTAAAGAGAGTGAGACCACTGGGAAGTTAAAGGGACAGAGATTTAGATTACGGGGAGGTTACAGCGACAGAGAGTGAGATCAGGGGGAGGTTAAAGGGACAGAGAGTGAGATCACGGGGAGGTTAAATGGACAGAGAATGAGATCACGGTGAGGTTAATGGGACAGAGAGTGAGATCACGTGGAGGTTAAAGGGACAGTGAGTGAGATCATTGGGAGGTTAAATGGACAGAGAGTGAGATCACGGGGAGGTTAAAGGGACAGAGAGTGAGATCATGGGGAGGCTAAAGGGACAGAGAATGAGATCACTGGGAAGTTAAAGGGACAGAGATTTAGATCACGGGAAGGTTAACGGGACAGAGAGTGAGATCACAGAAAAGTTAAAGGGACAGCGAGAGATTACGGAGAGGTTAAAGCGACAGAGAGTGAGATCACGGGGAGGTTAATGGGACAGAGAGTGAGATCACGGGGAGGTTAAAGGGACAGAGGGAGTTAACGGGGAGGTTAAAGCGAAAGAGTGAGATCACGGCGAGTTTAAAGGGACATATAGTGAGATCACGAGGAGGTTAAAGGGACAGAGAGTGAGATCACAGGGAGCTGAAAGGGACAGAGGATGAGATCACTCGATGATTAAAGGGACAGAGTGAGATCATGGGGAGGTTATAGGGACAGAGAGAGAGATCACAGGGAGATGAAAGGGACAGAGAGTGAGATCACGGGGAGGTTAAAGGGACAGAGTGCTAAATCAGGGAGGTTGTAGAGACAGAGAGTGAGATCACTGGGAAGTTAAAGGGACAGAGCTTTAAATCACGGGGAGGCTAACGGGACAGAGAGTGAGATCACAGGGAGGTTAAAGGGACAGAGAGAGATTACGGGGAGGTTAAAGCGACAGAGAGTGAGATCACGGGGAGGTTAATGGGACAGAGTGTGAGATCAAGTGGACGTTAAAGGGACAGAGAGTAAGATCACGGGGAGGTTAAAGGGAAAGAGAGTGAGATCACGGGGAGGTTAAAGGGACAGAGAGTATGATCACGGCGAGGTCAAAGGGACAGAGAGCTAGATCAGGGAGGTAAAAGGGACAGAGAGTGAGATCACGGGGAGGTTAAAGGGATAGAGTGCTAAATTAGGGAGGTTAAAGGGACAGAGATTTAAATCACCGAGAGGTTAACGGGACAGAAAGTGAGATCACGGGGAGGTAAAAGGGACAGAGAGTGAGATCACGGGGAGGTTAAAGGGACTGAGAGTGAGATCACAGGGAGGTTAAAGGGACTGAGAGTGAGATTACGTGGAGGTTAAAGCGACAGAGAGTGAGATCACTGGGAGGTTAATGGGACAGAGAGTGAGATCACCTGGATTTTAACGCGACTCAGAGTGAGATCACGGGGAAGTTAAAGGGACAGAGAGTGAGATAACGGGGAGGTGAAAGCGACAGAGAGTGAGATCACGGGGAGTTTAAATGAACAGAGATTGAGATCACGGGGAGGTTAAAGGGACAGAGAGTTAGATCACGGGGAGGTTAAAGGGACAGAGAGTGAGATCACGGGGTGGTTAATGGGAAAGAGAGTGAGATCACGGGGTGGTAAATGGGACAGAGAGTGAGATTACGGGGAGGTTAAAGGGAGTGAAAATGAGATCACGGGTAGGATAACTGGACAATGAGTGAGATCACGGGGAGGTCAAAGCGACAGAGAATGAGATCACGGAGAGGTTAATGGGACAGAGAGTGAGATCACGGGGAGGTTAAAGGGACAGTGAGAGATTATGGGGAGGTTAAAGCGACAGAGAGAGATCACGGGGAGGTTGAAGGGACAGAGACTGAGTTCACGGGGAGGTTAAAGGGTCAGAGTGCTAAATCAGGGAGGTTAAAGTGACAGAGATTGAGGTCACTGGGAAATTAAAGGGACAGAGATTCTGATCACGGGGAGGTTAACGTGACAGAGAGTGAAATCACGGGGAGGTTAATGGGACAGAGAGTGAGATCAGAGGTAGGTTAAAGGGACAGAGAGTGAGAACACGAGGAGTTTAAAGGGAAAGAGAGTGATCAGTGGGAGAATAAATGGACAGAGAGTTAGATGACGTGGACGTTAAAGGGACAGACATTGAGATCACGGGGAGGTTAATGGGTCAGAGACTGAGATCACGGGGAGGTTAAAGGGGCAGAGAGTGAGATCACAGGGATGTTAAATGGACAGAGAGTGAGATCACGAGTAGTTTAAAGGGAAAGACAGAGATCACGGGGAGGTTAAAGGGACAGAGAGTGAGATCACGGGGAGGTTAATGGGACAGAGGGAGTTAACGGGGAGGTTAAAGCGAAAGAGTGAGATCACGGTGAGTTTAAAGCGACATATAGTGAGATCACGAGGAGGTTAAAGGGACAGAGAGTGAGATCACGGGGAGCTGAAAGGGACAGAGGATGAGATCACTCGAAGATTAAAGGGACAGAGTGAGATCATGGGGAGGTTATAGGGACAGAGAGAGAGATCACAGGGAGATGAAAGGGACAGAGAGCGAGATCACGGGGAGGTTAAAGGGACAGAGATTGAGATCACGGGGAGGTTAAAGGGACAGAGTGCAAACTCAGGGAGGTTGTAGAGACAGAGAGTGAGATCACTGGGAAGTTAAAGGGACAGAGATTTAAATCACGGGGAGGCTAACGGGACAGAGAGTGAGATCACAGGGAGGTTAAAGGGACAGAGAGAGATTACGGGGAGGTTAAAGCGACAGAGAGTGAGATCACGGGGAGGTTAATGGGACAGAGTGTGAGATCAAGTGGACGTTAAAGGGACAGAGAGTAAGATCACGGGGAGGTTAAAGGGACAGAGAGTGAGATCAGGGGGAGGTTAAAGGGAAAGAGAGTGAGATCACGGGGAGGTTAAAGGGACAGAGAGTAAGATCACGGGGAGGTTAAAGGGACAGAGAGCTAGATCAGGGAGGTAAAAGGGACAGAGAGTGAGATCACGGGGAGGTTAAAGGGATAGAGTGCTAAATTAGGGAGGTTAAAGGGACAGAGATTTAGATCACCGAGAGGTTAACGGGACAGAAAGTGAGATCACGGGGAGGTAAAAGGGACAGAGAGTGAGATCACGGGGAGGTTAAAGGGACTGAGAGCGAGATTACGTGGAGGTTAAAGCGACAGAGAGTGGAATCACGGGGAGGGTAATGGGACAGAGAGTGAGATCACCTGGATTTTAACGGGACTCAGAGTGAGATCACGGGGAAGTTAAAGGGACAGAGAGTGAGATAACGGGGAGGTGAAAGTGACAGAGAGTTAGATCACGGGGAGGTTGAAGGGACAGAGAGTGAGATCACGGGGTGGTTAATGGGACAGAGAGTGAGATCACGGGGTGGTAAATGGGACAGAGAGTGAGATTACGGGGAGGTTAAAGGGAGTGAGAGTGAGATCACGGTAAGGATAACTGGACAATGAGTGAGATCACGGGGAGGTTAAAGCGACAGAGAATGAGATCACGGAGAGGTTAAAGGGACAGAGAGTGAGATCACGGGGAGGTTAAAGGGACAGTGAGAGATTATGGGGAGGTTAAACCGACAGAGAGATATCACGGGGAGGTTGAAGGGACAGAGACTGAGTTCACGGGGAGGTTAAAGGGACAGAGTGCTAAATCAGGGAGGTTAAAGTGACAGAGATTGAGGTCACTGGGAAATTAAAGGGACAGAGATTCTGATCACGGGGAGGTTAACGTGACAGAGAGTGAGATCACGGGGAGGTTAATGGGACAGAGAGTGAGATCACGGGGAAGTTAAATGGTCAGAGAGTCTGATCACGGGGAGGTGAAAGGGACAGAGAATGAGATGACAGGGAGGTTAAAGGGACAGTGATTGAGATCACGGGAAGATTAAATGGACAGAGTGAGATCACTGGGACGTTAAAGGGACATAGATTGAGAACACGCGGACATAAAAGGGACAGAGTGATATGATGGTCAAGTTAAGGGGACAGAGAGTGAGATCAGGGGGAGGTTAATGGGACAGAAAGTGAGATCACGGATAGTTTAAAGGTAAAGACAGCGATCACGGGGATGTTAAAGGGACAGAGAGTTAGATCACGGGGATGTTAAAGGGACAGAGAGAGTTAACGGGGAGGTTAAAGTGACAGAGTGAGATCACGGGGAGTTTAAACGGACAGATAGTGAGATCACGAGGAGGTTAAAGGGACAGAGAGTGAGATCACGGAGAGGTAAAGGGGACAGAGAATGAGATCACGGGAAGATTAAAGGGACAGAGTGAGATTATGGGGAGGTTAAAGCGACAGAGAGTGAGATCACGGGGAGGCTAATGGGACAGAGTGAGATCACGTGGACGTTAAAGGGACTGAGAGTGAGATCACGGGTAAGTTAAAGGGACAGAGAGTGAGTTCATGGGGAGGTGAAAGGGACAGAGAATGAGATCACGGGGAGTTTAAATGAACAGAGATTGAGATCACGGGGAGGTTAAAGGGACAGAATTAGATCACGGGGAGGTTAAAGGGACAGAGAGTGAGATCACGGGGTTATTAAAGGGACAGAGAGTGAGATCACGGGGAGTTAAAGGGACAGAGGGTGAGATCACGGGGAGGTAAATGGGACAGAGAGTGAGATTACGGAGAGGTTAAAGGGACTGAGAGTGAGATCATCGGTAGGTTAACTGGACAATGAGTGAGATCACGGGGAGGTTAAAGGGACAGAGAGTGAGATCACGGAGAGGTTAAAGGGACAGAGAGTGAGATCACGGGAAGGTGAAAGGGACAGAGAATGAGATCACAGGGAGTTTAAATGGACAGAGAGTGAGATCACGAGGAGGTTAAAGGGACAGAGTGAGATCACAGGGACGTTAAGGGACAGAGAGTGAGATCACGGGGAGGTTAAAGGCACAGTAATTGAGATCACGGGGAGGTTAAAGGGACAGAGAGTGAGATCACAAGGAGGTTAAAGGGACAGAGAGTTAGATCACGGGAAGATTAAAGGGACAGAGTGAGATCACGGGGAGGTTAAAGGGACAGAGAGTGAGATCACAGGGAGGTTAAATGGACAGAGAGTGAGATCACGGGGAGGTTAAAGGGACAGAGATTGAGATCATGGGGAGTTTAAAGGAAAAGAGGGTGAGCCCACTGTAATGATAAATCGACAGAGATTGAGTTCAGGGGCCAGTTAAAGGGACTGAGAGTGATATCAAGGGGACAGTTAAAGGGACAGAGAGTGAGATCGGGGGCCAGTTAAAGGGACTGAGAGTGATATCAAGGGGACAGTTAAAGGGACAGAGATTGAGATCATGGGGAGGTTAAAGGAAAAGAGGGTGAGCCCATGGGAATGATAAATCGACAGAGATTGAGATCAGGGGCCAGTTAAAGGGACTGAGAGTGATATCAAGGGGACAGTTAAAGGGACAGAGATTGAGATCACGGGGAGTTAAAGGGACAGAGAGTGAGATCACGGGGAGGTAAATGGGAGAGAGAGTGAGATTACGGGGAGGTTAAAGGGACTGAGAGTGAGATCACGGGTAGGTTAACTGGACACTGAGTGAGATCACGGGGAGGTTAAGGCGACAGAGAGTGAGATCACGGAGAGGTTAAAGCGACAGAGAGAGATCACGGGGAGGTTAAAGGGACACAAGACTGAGTTCACGGGGAGGTAAAAGGGACAGAGTGCTAAATCAGGGAGGTTAAAGTGACAGAGATTGAGATCACTGGGAAATTAAAGGGACAGAGATTCTGATCACGGGGAGGTTAACGTGACAGAGAGTGAGATCACGGGGAGGTTAATGGGACAGCGAGTGAGATCACGTGGACGTTACAGGGACAGAGAGTGAGATCACGGGGAAGTTAAATGGTCAGAGAGTGAGATCACGGGGAGGTGAAAGGGACAGAGAATGAGATGACAGGGAGGTTAAAGGGACAGAGATTGAGATCACGGGACGATTAAATGGACAGAGTGAGATCACTGGGACGTTAAAGGGACATAGATTGAGAACACGCGGACGTAAAAGGGACAGAGTGATATCACGGGCAAGTTAAGGGGACAGAGAGTGAGAACAGGGGGAGGTTAATGGGACAGAGAGTGAGATCACAGGGAGGTTAATGGAACCGAGAGTGAGATCACGGTGAGGTTAATGGGACAGAGAGTGAGATCACGGAGAGGTTAAAGGGACAGAATGAGATCACGCGGAGGTTAAAGTGACAGAGAGTGAGGTCACGGGGAAGATAATGGGACAGAGAGTGAGATCACGGGAAGATTAAAGGGACAGAGAATGAGATCACGGGGAGGTTAAAGGGACAGAGAGTGAGATCACGGGGCGGTTAAATGGACATTTAGTGCAATCACGGGGAGGTTAAAGGGACAGAGAGTGAGATCACGGGTAGGTTGAAGGGACAGAGAGAGATTACGGGGAGGTTAAAGCGACAGAGAATGAGATCACGGGGAGGTTAAAGGGACAGAGAGTGAGATCACATGGACATTAAAGGGACAGAGAGTGATATCACGGGGAAGTTAAAGGGACAGAGAGTGAGATCACGGGGAGGTTAATGGGACAGAGAGTGAGATCACAAGGACATAAAAGGGACAGAGAGTGATATCACGGGGAAGTTAAAGGGACAGAGAGTGAGATCACGGGGAGGTTAATGGGACAGAGAGTGAGATCACGGGGAGTTTAAAGGGATAGGGTGTGAGATCACGGGGAGGTTAAAGGGACAGAGAGTGAGATCACGGGGAGTCGAAAGGGACAGAGAATGAGATCACGGGGAGTTTCAATGCACAGAGATTGAGATCACGGGAAGATTAAATGGACAGAGTGAGATAACTGGGACATTAAAGGGACAGAGAGTGAGATCACGGGGTGGTTAAAGGGACAGGGAGTGAGATCACTTTGAGGTTAAAGGGACAGAGAGTGATATGACGGGGAGGTTTAAGGGATAGAGACAGAGATCACGGGAAGATTAAATGGACAGAGTGAAATCACTGGGACGTTAAAGGGACAGAGAGTGATATCACGGGGAGGTTAAAGGCAAAGAGATTGTGATCAAGGGGATGTTAAAGGGACAGAGAGTGAGATCAGGGACAGTTCAAGGGACAGAGAGTGAGATCAGTGGGTCATTTAAAGGGACAGAGAGTGAGTTCAGGTACAGTTGAAGGGACAGAGAGTGACATCACGGGGAGTTTAAAGTGAAAGAGAGTGAGATCACGGGGACGTTAAAGGGACAGAGAGTGAGATCACGGGGAGGTTAAAGGGAGAGTGTGAGATCACGGGGAGGTTAAAGGGACAGAGAGTGAGATCTCGGGGTGGTTAAACGAACTGAGAGTGTATTTACAGGGACGTTAAAGCGACAGAGACTGAGATCACGGGGACGTGAAAGGGACAGAGAGTGAGATCACGGGGAGATTAAAGGGTCAGAGGGTGAGATCACGGGGAATTTAAAGAGACAAAGAGTGAGATCACGGGGAGGTTAAAGGGACAGAGAGTGAGATCACGGGGAGTTGAAAGGGACAGAGATTGAGATCACGCGAAGATTAAAGGGACAGAGAGTGAGAATACGGGGTAGTTAAAGGGACAGAGAGTGAGATCACGGGGAGGTTAACGTGACAGAGAGTGAGATCACGGGGAGGTTAATGGGACAGAGAGTGAGATCACGGGGAAGTTAAATGGTCAGAGAGTGAGATCACGGGGAGGTGAAAGGGACAGAGAATGAGATGACAGGGAGGTTAAAGGGACAGTGATTGAGATCACGGGAAGATTAAATGGACAGAGTGAGATCACTGGGACGTTAAAGGGACATAGATTGAGAACACGCGGACATAAAAGGGACAGAGTGATATGATGGTCAAGTTAAGGGGACAGAGAGTGAGATCAGGGGGAGGTTAATGGGACAGAAAGTGAGATCACGGATAGTTTAAAGGTAAAGACAGCGATCACGGGGATGTTAAAGGGACAGAGAGTTAGATCACGGGGATGTTAAAGGGACAGAGAGAGTTAACGGGGAGGTTAAAGTGACAGAGTGAGATCACGGGGAGTTTAAACGGACAGATAGTGAGATCACGAGGAGGTTAAAGGGACAGAGAGTGAGATCACGGAGAGGTAAAGGGGACAGAGAATGAGATCACGGGAAGATTAAAGGGACAGAGTGAGATTATGGGGAGGTTAAAGCGACAGAGAGTGAGATCACGGGGAGGCTAATGGGACAGAGTGAGATCACGTGGACGTTAAAGGGACTGAGAGTGAGATCACGGGTAAGTTAAAGGGACAGAGAGTGAGTTCATGGGGAGGTGAAAGGGACAGAGAATGAGATCACGGGGAGTTTAAATGAACAGAGATTGAGATCACGGGGAGGTTAAAGGGACAGAGTTAGATCACGGGGAGGTTAAAGGGACAGAGAGTGAGATCACGGGGTTATTAAAGGGACAGAGAGTGAGATCACGGGGAGTTAAAGGGACAGAGGGTGAGATCACGGGGAGGTAAATGGGACAGAGAGTGAGATTACGGAGAGGTTAAAGGGACTGAGAGTGAGATCATCGGTAGGTTAACTGGACAATGAGTGAGATCACGGGGAGGTTAAAGGGACAGAGAGTGAGATCACGGAGAGGTTAAAGGGACAGAGAGTGAGATCACGGGAAGGTGAAAGGGACAGAGAATGAGATCACAGGGAGTTTAAATGGACAGAGAGTGAGATCACGAGGAGGTTAAAGGGACAGAGTGAGATCACAGGGACGTTAAGGGACAGAGAGTGAGATCACGGGGAGGTTAAAGGCACAGTAATTGAGATCACGGGGAGGTTAAAGGGACAGAGAGTGAGATCACAAGGAGGTTAAAGGGACAGAGAGTTAGATCACGGGGAGATTAAAGGGACAGAGAGTGAGATCACGAGGAGGTTAAAGGGACAGAGAGTGAGATCACGGGGAGTTGAAAGGACAGAAAATGAGATCACGGGAAGATTAAAGGGACAGAGTGAGATCACGGGGAGGTTAAAGGGACAGAGAGTGAGATCACAGGGAGGTTAAATGGACAGAGAGTGAGATCACGGGGAGGTTAAAGGGACAGAGATTGAGATCATGGGGAGTTTAAAGGAAAAGAGGGTGAGCCCACTGTAATGATAAATCGACAGAGATTGAGTTCAGGGGCCAGTTAAAGGGACTGAGAGTGATATCAAGGGGACAGTTAAAGGGACAGAGAGTGAGATCGGGGGCCAGTTAAAGGGACTGAGAGTGATATCAAGGGGACAGTTAAAGGGACAGAGATTGAGATCATGGGGAGGTTAAAGGAAAAGAGGGTGAGCCCACGGGAATGATAAATCGACAGAGATTGAGATCAGGGGCCAGTTAAAGGGACTGAGAGTGATATCAAGGGGACAGTTAAAGGGACAGAGAGTGAGATCGGGGGCCAGTTAAAGGGACTGAGAGTGATATCAAGGGGACAGTTAAAGGGACAGAGATTGAGATCACGGCGAGTTAAAGGGACAGAGAGTGAGATCACGGGGAGGTAAATGGGAGAGAGAGAGATCACGGGGAGGTTAAAGGGACACAAGACTGAGTTCACGGGGAGGTAAAAGGGACAGAGTGCTAAATCAGGGAGGTTAAAGTGACAGAGATTGAGATCACTGGGAAATTAAAGGGACAGAGATTCTGATCACGGGGAGGTTAACGTGACAGAGAGTGAGATCACGGGGAGGTTAATGGGACAGCGAGTGAGATCACGTGGACGTTACAGGGACAGAGAGTGAGATCACGGGGAAGTTAAATGGTCAGAGAGTGAGATCACGGGGAGGTGAAAGGGACAGAGAATGAGATGACAGGGAGGTTAAAGGGACAGAGATTGAGATCACGGGACGATTAAATGGACAGAGTGAGATCACTGGGACGTTAAAGGGACATAGATTGAGAACACGCGGACGTAAAAGGGACAGAGTGATATCACGGGCAAGTTAAGGGGACAGAGAGTGAGAACAGGGGGAGGTTAATGGGACAGAGAGTGAGATCACAGGGAGGTTAATGGAACCGAGAGTGAGATCACGGTGAGGTTAATGGGACAGAGAGTGAGATCACGGAGAGGTTAAAGGGACAGAATGAGATCACGCGGAGGTTAAAGTGACAGAGAGTGAGGTCACGGGGAAGATAATGGGACAGAGAGTGAGATCACGGGAAGATTAAAGGGACAGAGAATGAGATCACGGGGAGGTTAAAGGGACAGAGAGTGAGATCACGGGGCGGTTAAATGGACATTTAGTGCAATCACGGGGAGGTTAAAGGGACAGAGAGTGAGATCACGGGTAGGTTGAAGGGACAGAGAGAGATTACGGGGAGGTTAAAGCGACAGAGAATGAGATCACGGGGAGGTTAAAGGGACAGAGAGTGAGATCACATGGACATTAAAGGGACAGAGAGTGATATCACGGGGAAGTTAAAGGGACAGAGAGTGAGATCACGGGGAGGTTAATGGGACAGAGAGTGAGATCACAAGGACATAAAAGGGACAGAGAGTGATATCACGGGGAAGTTAAAGGGACAGAGAGTGAGATCACGGGGAGGTTAATGGGACAGAGAGTGAGATCACGGGGAGTTTAAAGGGATAGGGTGTGAGATCACGGGGAGGTTAAAGGGACAGAGAGTGAGATCACGGGGAGTCGAAAGGGACAGAGAATGAGATCACGGGGAGTTTCAATGCACAGAGATTGAGATCACGGGAAGATTAAATGGACAGAGTGAGATAACTGGGACATTAAAGGGACAGAGAGTGAGATCACGGGGTGGTTAAAGGGACAGGGAGTGAGATCACTTTGAGGTTAAAGGGACAGAGAGTGATATGACGGGGAGGTTTAAGGGATAGAGACAGAGATCACGGGAAGATTAAATGGACAGAGTGAAATCACTGGGACGTTAAAGGGACAGAGAGTGATATCACGGGGAGGTTAAAGGCAAAGAGATTGTGATCAAGGGGATGTTAAAGGGACAGAGAGTGAGATCAGGGACAGTTCAAGGGACAGAGAGTGAGATCAGTGGGTCATTTAAAGGGACAGAGAGTGAGTTCAGGTACAGTTGAAGGGACAGAGAGTGACATCACGGGGAGTTTAAAGTGAAAGAGAGTGAGATCACGGGGACGTTAAAGGGACAGAGAGTGAGATCACGGGGAGGTTAAAGGGAGAGTGTGAGATCACGGGGAGGTTAAAGGGACAGAGAGTGAGATCTCGGGGTGGTTAAACGAACTGAGAGTGTATTTACAGGGACGTTAAAGCGACAGAGACTGAGATCACGGGGACGTTAAAGGGACAGAGAGTGAGATCACGGGGAGATTAAAGGGTCAGAGGGTGAGATCACGGGGAATTTAAAGAGACAAAGAGTGAGATCACGGGGAGGTTAAAGGGACAGAGAGTGAGATCACGGGGAGTTGAAAGGGACAGAGATTGAGATCACGCGAAGATTAAAGGGACAGAGAGTGAGAATACGGGGTGGTTAAAGGGACAGAGAGTGAGATCACGGGGAGGTTAAAGGTACAGAGAATGAGATCTCGGGTATGTTAAAGGGACAGAGAGTGAGATCACGGGATGGTTAAAGGGACAGAGAGTGAGATCACGGGAAGGTTAAAGGGACAGAGAATGAGATGACGGGGAGGCTTAAGGCATAGAGAGTGAGATCACGGGAAGGATAAAAGGATAGCGAGTGAGATGACGGGGAGGTTAAAGGGACAGTGAGTGACATCACGGGGAGTTTAAAGGAACAGAGATTGAGATCACGGGGAGGTTAAAGCGACAGAGAATGAGATCACGGAGAGGTTAAAGGGACAGAGAGTGAGATCACGGGGAGGTTAAAGGGACAGTGAGAGATTATGGGGAGGTTAAACCGACAGAGAGAGATCACGGGGAGGTTCAAGGGACAGAGACTGAGTTCGCGGGGAGGTTAAAAGGACAGAGTGCTAAATCAGGGAGGTTAAAGTGACAGAGATTGAGGTCACTGGGAAATTAAAGGGACAGAGATTCTGATCACGGGGAGGTTAACGTGACAGAGAGTGAGATCACGGGGAGGTTAATGGGACAGAGAGTGAGATCACGGGGAAGTTAAATGGTCAGAGAGTCTGATCACGGGGAGGTGAAAGGGACAGAGAATGAGATGACAGGGAGGTTAAAGGGACAGTGATTGAGATCACGGGAAGATTAAATGGACAGAGTGAGATCACTGGGACGTTAAAAGGACATAGATTGAGAACACGCGGACATAAAAGGGACAGAGTGATATGATGGTCAAGTTAAGGGGACAGAGAGTGAGATCAGGGGGAGGTTAATGGGACAGAAAGTGAGATCACGGATAGTTTAAAGGTAAAGACAGCGATCACGGGGATGTTAAAGGGACAGAGAGTTAGATCACGGGGATGTTAAAGGGACAGAGAGAGTTAACGGGGAGGTTAAAGTGACAGAGTGAGATCACGGGGAGTTTAAACGGACAGATAGTGAGATCACGAGGAGGTTAAAGGGACAGAGAGTGAGATCACGGAGAGGTAAAGGGGACAGAGAATGAGATCACGGGAAGATTAAAGGGACAGAGTGAGATTATGGGGAGGTTAAAGCGACAGAGAGTGAGATCACGGGGAGGCTAATGGGACAGAGTGAGATCACGTGGACGTTAAAGGGACTGAGAGTGAGATCACGGGTAAGTTAAAGGGACAGAGAGTGAGTTCATGGGGAGGTGAAAGGGACAGAGAATGAGATCACGGGGAGTTTAAATGAACAGAGATTGAGATCACGGGGAGGTTAAAGGGACAGAGTTAGATCACGGGGAGGTTAAAGGGACAGAGAGTGAGATCACGGGGTTATTAAAGGGACAGAGAGTGAGATCACGGGGAGTTAAAGGGACAGAGGGTGAGATCACGGGGAGGTAAATGGGACAGAGAGTGAGATTACGGAGAGGTTAAAGGGACTGAGAGTGAGATCATCGGTAGGTTAACTGGACAATGAGTGAGATCACGGGGAGGTTAAAGGGACAGAGAGTGAGATCACGGAGAGGTTAAAGGGACAGAGAGTGAGATCACGGGAAGGTGAAAGGGACAGAGAATGAGATCACAGGGAGTTTAAATGGACAGAGAGTGAGATCACGAGGAGGTTAAAGGGACAGAGTGATATCACAGGGACGTTAAGGGACAGAGAGTGAGATCACGGGGAGGTTAAAGGCACAGTAATTGAGATCACGGGCAGGTTAAAGGGACAGAGAGTGAGATCACAAGGAGGTTAAAGGGACAGAGAGTTAGATCACGGGGAGATTAAAGGGACAGAGAGTGAGATCACGAGGAGGTTAAAGGGACAGAGAGTGAGATCACGGGGAGTTGAAAGGACAGAAAATGAGATCACGGGAAGATTAAAGGGACAGAGTGAGATCACGGGGAGGTTAAAGGGACAGAGAGTGAGATCACAGGGAGGTTAAATGGACAGAGAGTGAGATCACGGGGAGGTTAAAGGGACAGAGATTGAGATCATGGGGAGTTTAAAGGAAAGGAGGGTGAGCCCACTGTAATGATAAATCGACAGAGATTGAGATCAGGGGCCAGTTAAAGGGACTGAGAGTGATATCAAGGGGACAGTTAAAGGGACAGAGAGTGAGATCGGAGGCCAGTTAAAGGGACTGAGAGTGATATCAAGGGGACAGTTAAAGGGACAGAGATTGAGATCATGGGGAGGTTAAAGGAAAAGAGGGTGAGCCCACGGGAATGATAAATCGACAGAGATTGAGATCAGGGGCCAGTTAAAGGGACTGAGAGTGATATCAAGGGGACAGTTAAAGGGACAGAGAGTGAGATCGGGGGCCAGTTAAAGGGACTGAGAGTGATATCAAGGGGACAGTTAAAGGGACAGAGATTGAGATCACGGGGAGTTAAAGGGACAGAGAGTGAGATCACGGGGAGGTAAATGGGAGAGAGAGTGAGATTACGGGGAGGTTAAAGGGACTGAGAGTGAGATCACGGGTAGGTTAACTGGACACTGAGTGAGATCACGGGGAGGTTAAGGCGACAGAGAGTGAGATCACGGAGAGGTTAAAGCGACAGAGAGAGATCACGGGGAGGTTAAAGGGACACAAGACTGAGTTCACGGGGAGGTAAAAGGGACAGAGTGCTAAATCAGGGAGGTTAAAGTGACAGAGATTGAGATCACTGGGAAATTAAAGGGACAGAGATTCTGATCACGGGGAGGTTAACGTGACAGAGAGTGAGATCACGGGGAGGTTAATGGGACAGCGAGTGAGATCACGTGGACGTTACAGGGACAGAGAGTGAGATCACGGGGAAGTTAAATGGTCAGAGAGTGAGATCACGGGGAGGTGAAAGGGACAGAGAATGAGATGACAGGGAGGTTAAAGGGACAGAGATTGAGATCACGGGACGATTAAATGGACAGAGTGAGATCACTGGGACGTTAAAGGGACATAGATTGAGAACACGCGGACGTAAAAGGGACAGAGTGATATCACGGGCAAGTTAAGGGGACAGAGAGTGAGAACAGGGGGAGGTTAATGGGACAGAGAGTGAGATCACAGGGAGGTTAATGGAACCGAGAGTGAGATCACGGTGAGGTTAATGGGACAGAGAGTGAGATCACGGAGAGGTTAAAGGGACAGAATGAGATCACGCGGAGGTTAAAGTGACAGAGAGTGAGGTCACGGGGAAGATAATGGGACAGAGAGTGAGATCACGGGAAGATTAAAGGGACAGAGAATGAGATCACGGGGAGGTTAAAGGGACAGAGAGTGAGATCACGGGGCGGTTAAATGGACATTTAGTGCAATCACGGGGAGGTTAAAGGGACAGAGAGTGAGATCACGGGTAGGTTGAAGGGACAGAGAGAGATTACGGGGAGGTTAAAGCGACAGAGAATGAGATCACGGGGAGGTTAAAGGGACAGAGAGTGAGATCACATGGACATTAAAGGGACAGAGAGTGATATCACGGGGAAGTTAAAGGGACAGAAAGTGAGATCAAGGGGAGGTTAAAGGGACAGAGAGTGAGATCACGGGGAGGTTAATGGGACAGAGAGTGAGATCACAAGGACATAAAAGGGACAGAGAGTGATATCACGGGGAAGTTAAAGGGACAGAGAGTGAGATCACGGGGAGGTTAATGGGACAGAGAGTGTGATCACGGGGAGTTTAAAGGGATAGGGTGTGAGATCACGGGGAGGTTAAAGGGACAGAGAGTGAGATCACGGGGAGTCGAAAGGGACAGAGAATGAGATCACGGGGAGTTTCAATGCACAGAGATTGAGATCACGGGAAGATTAAATGGACAGAGTGAGATAACTGGGACATTAAAGGGACAGAGAGTGAGATCACGGGGTGGTTAAAGGGACAGGGAGTGAGATCACTTTGAGGTTAAAGGGACAGAGAGTGATATGACGGGGAGGTTTAAGGGATAGAGACAGAGATCACGGGAAGATCAAATGGACAGAGTGAAATCACTGGGACGTTAAAGGGACAGAGAGTGATATCACGGGGAGGTTAAAGGCAAAGAGATTGTGATCAAGGGGATGTTAAAGGGACAGAGAGTGAGATCAGGGACAGTTCAAGGGACAGAGAGTGAGATCAGTGGGTCATTTAAAGGGACAGAGAGTGAGTTCAGGTACAGTTGAAGGGACAGAGAGTGACATCACGGGGAGTTTAAAGTGAAAGAGAGTGAGATCACGGGGACGTTAAAGGGACAGAGAGTGAGATCACGGGGAGGTTAAAGGGAGAGTGTGAGATCACGGGGAGGTTAAAGGGACAGAGAGTGAGATCTCGGGGTGGTTAAACGAACTGAGAGTGTATTTACAGGGACGTTAAAGCGACAGAGACTGAGATCACGGGGACGTTAAAGGGACAGAGAGTGAGATCACGGGGAGATTAAAGGGTCAGAGGGTGAGATCACGGGGAATTTAAAGAGACAAAGAGTGAGATCACGGGGAGGTTAAAGGGACAGAGAGTGAGATCACGGGGAGTTGAAAGGGACAGAGATTGAGATCACGCGAAGATTAAAGGGACAGAGAGTGAGAATACGGGGTGGTTAAAGGGACAGAGAGTGAGATCACGGGGAGGTTAAAGGTACAGAGAATGAGATCTCGGGTATGTTAAAGGGACAGAGAGTGAGATCACGGGATGGTTAAAGGGACAGAGAGTGAGATCACGGGAAGGTTAAAGGGACAGAGAATGAGATGACGGGGAGGTTAAATGGACAGAGAGTGAGTTCACGGGGAGGTTAAAGGGACAGAGAGTGAAATCACAGGGAGGTTAAAGGGACAGAGAGTGAGAATACGGGGTGGGTAATTGGACAGAGAGTGAAATCATGGGGAGGCTTAAGGCATAGAGAGTGAGATCACGGGAAGGATAAAAGGATAGCGAGTGAGATGACGGGGAGGTTAAAGGGACAGTGAGTGACATCACGGGGAGTTTAAAGGAACAGAGATTGAGATCACGGGGAGGTTAAAGTGACAGAGAGTGAGATCACGGGGAGGTTAAAGAGACAGAGAGTGAGATCTCGGGTATGTTAAAGGCACAGAGAGTGAGATCACAAGATGGTTAAAGGGACAGAGAGTGAGATCACGGGGAGGTTAAATGGACAGAGAGTGAGATCTCGGGTATTTTAAAGGGACAGAGAGTGAGATCACGGGTTGGTTAAAGGGACAGAGAGTGAGATCACTGGGAGGTTAAAGGGACAGTGAATGAGATCACGGGCAGGTTCAAGGGACAGAGAATGAGATGACGGGGAGGTTAAATGGACAGAGAGTGATATCACGGGGAGGTTAAAGGGACAGAGATTGAGATCACGGGGAGGTTAAAGGGACAGAGAGTGAGATCACGGGGAGGTTATAGGGACAGAGATTGAGATCATGGGGAGGTTAAAGTGACAGAGAGTGATATCACGGGGAGGCTTAAGTCATAGAGAGTGAGATCACGGGAAGGATAAATGGACAGAGAGTGAGATGACGGGGAGGTTAAAGGGACAGAGAGTGAGATCACGGGGAGGTTAAAGGGACAGAGAGTGATATCACGGGGAGGATAAAGGGACAGATACTGAGATCACGAGGCGGTTAAAGGGACAGAGATCTAAATTAGTGAGGTTATAGCGACAGAGAGTGAGATCACGGGAAAGTTAAAGGGATAGAGATTTAGATCGCGGGGAGGTTACCGGGACAGAGAGATTTTACGGGGAGGTTAAAAGGACAGAGAGTGAGATCACGTGGATGTTAAAGGGACAGAGAGTGAGATCACAGGGAAGTTAAAGGGACAGAGAGTGAGATCATGGGGAGGGTAAAGGGACCGAGAGTGACATCACGGGGTGTTGAAAGGGACAGAGATTGAGATCACGGAAAGATTAAAGGGACAGACTGATATCCCTGGGACGTCAAAGGGACAGAGAGTGATATCACGGAAAGGTTAAATGGACAGAGAGTGATTTCACGGGGAGGATAAAGGGACAGAGACTGAGATCACGGGGAGGTTAAAGGGACAGAGAGATAAATTAGTGAGGTTATAGGGACAGAGAGTGACATCACGGGAAAGTTAAAGGGATAGAGATTTAGATCACGGGGAGGTTACCGGGACAGAGAGATTTTACGGCGATGTTAAAAGGACAGAGAGTGAGATCACGTGGACGTTAAAGGTACAGAGAGTGAAATCACAGGGAAGTTAAAGGGACAGAGAGTGACAATATGGGGAGCTTAAAGGGACAGAGAGTGAGATCACGGGATGGATAAATGGACAGAGTGTGAGATGACGGGGAGGTGAAACGGACAGAGAGTGAGATCACGGGGAGGATAAAGGGAATGAGACTGAGATCACGGGGAGGTTATGGGGACAGGGAGTGAGATAATGGGGAGTTTACCGGGACAGAGAGTGAGATCATGGGGAGGTTAAAGGGACAGAGAGTGAGATCACAGGGAGGTTAAAGGGAGAGAGAGTGAGATCACGGGGAGTTTAAAGGGACAGAGAGTGATATCACGGGGAGTATAAAGGAACAGGGTTTGAGATCACGGGGAGGTAAAAGGGACAGAGAGTGAGATCACGGGGAGGTTAAAGGCAGAGAGAGTCAGATCACGGTGAGGTTAAAGGGACAGAGAGTGAGATCACGGGGTGGTTAAGGGGACAGAGAGTTAGATGACAGGGAGGTTAAATGGACAGAGAGAGAGATTACGGGGAGGTTAAAGGGACAGTGATTGAGATCACGGGGAGGTTAAAGGGACTGAGAGTGAGATCATAGGGAGGTTAAAGGGAAAGGGAGTGATATCACGGGGATGTTTAAGGGATGGAGAGTGAGATCTCGGGCAATTAAAAGGGACAGAGTGAGACCACGGGGAGTTTAAAGGGACAGAGAGTGAGATAACTGGGAGGTTAATGGGACAGTGAGTGATATCACGGTTAGGTTTAAGGGACTGAGAGTGAGAACACGGGAAAGTTAAAGGTACAGGGAGTGAGATCACGGGGAGGTTAAAGGGACAGAGAGTGAGATCACGGGAACATTAAAGGGACAGAGAGTGATATCACGGGGAGGTTAAAGGGAAAGAGTGTAAGATCACGGGGAGGTTAAAGGGACAGTGAGTGAGATCACGGGGAGGCTTAAGGCATAGAGAGTGAGATCACGGGAAGGATAAAGGGACAGAGAGTGAGATGACGGGGAGGTTAAAGGGACAGAGAGTGAGATCACGGGGAGGTTAAAGGGACAGAGAGTGATATCACGGGGAGTTTAAAGGAACAGAGTTTGAGATCACGGGGAGGTAAAAGGGACAGAGAGTGAGATCACGGGGAGGTTAAAGGCAGAGAGAGTCAGATCACGGTGAGGTTAAAGGGACAGAGACTGAGATCACGGGGTGGTTAAGGGGACAGAGAGTGAGATCACTGGGAGGTTATAGGGACAGAGAACTAGATCAGGGAGGTTATAGGGACAGTGAGTGAGATCACGGGGAGGTTAAAGGGACAGAGAGTTAAATCAGGGAGGTTATAGGGACCGAGAGTGAGATCATTGGAAAGTTAAAGGGACAGAGATTTAGATCACTAGGAGTTTACCGGGACAGAGAGTGAGATCACGGGGAGGTTAAAGGGATAGAGAGAGATAACGGGGAGGTTAAAGTGACAGAGAGAGATCACGGGGAGGTTAAAGGGACAGACAGAGATCACGGGGAGGTTAAAGAGACAGAGAGAGATCATGGGGAAGTTATAGGGACAGAGAGTGAGATCATGGGGAGGTTACAGAGAAAGAGAGTGAGATCACGGGAAAGTTTAAGGGACAGAGAGTGAGATCACGGGGAGGTTAAAGGGACAGAGAGTGAGTTCACGGGGTGGATAATGGGACAGAGAGTGAGATGATGGGGAGGTTAAAGGGACAGAGAGTGAGATCACGGGGAGTTAAAGGGACAGAGAACTAGATCAGGGAGGTTAAAGGGACAGTCGGTGAGATAACGGGGAGGTTAAATGGACAGAGATTCAGATCACGGGGAGGTTACCGGGACAGAGAGTGAGATCACGGGGAGGTTAAAGGGCCAGAGAGAGAGATCACGGGGAAGTTATAGGGACAGAGAGTGATATCATGGGGAGGTTAAAGGGACAGAGATTGAGATCACGGGGAGGTTAAGGGGACAGAGAGTGAGAACACGGGGAGGTTAAAGGGACAGAGAGTGAAATCACGGGGAGGTTTAAGAGACAGAGAGTGAGATCATGGGGAGGTTAAAGGGACAGAGAGGTAGATCAGGGAGGTTAATGGGACAGAGAGTGAGATCACGGAGAGGTTAAAGGGACAGAGAGTGAGATCAATGGGAAGTTAAAGGGACAGAGAGTGATATCACGGGGAGGTTAGAGGGACAGAGAGTGAGATCACGGGGAGGTTAGAGGGACAGAGAGTGAGATCACAGGGAGGTTATAGGGACAGAGAGTGAGATCACGGGGAGGTTAGAGGGACAGAGCGTGAGATCACGGGGAGGTTATAGGGACTTAGAGTGAGATCACGGGAGGTTAAAGGGACAGAGAGTAAGATCACGGGGAGGTGAATGGGACAGAGAGTGAGATAACGGGGAGGTTAAAGAGACAGAGAGTGAGATCACGGGAAGATTAAAGGGACAGAGAGTGAGATGACGGGAGGTTAAAGGGACAGAGACTGAGATCACGGGGAGGTTAAAGGGACAGAGAGCTAAATCAGGGAGGTTATAGGGACAGAGATTTAGATCACGGGGAGGTGAAAGGGACAGAAAGTGAGATCACGGGGAGGTTAATGGGACAGAGACTGAGATCACGGGGAAGTGAAAGGGAAAGAGATTGAGATCACGAGAAGATTAAAGGGACAGAGTGAGATCACTGGGTCGTTAAAGGGAAAGAGATTGAGATCACGGGGAGGTTAAAGAGACAGAGAGTGATATCACGGGGAGGTTTAAGGAATAGAGAGTGAGATCACTGGAAAGTTTAAGGGACACAGAGTGAGATCAGGGGGAGGTTAATGGGACAAAGAATGAGATCATGGGGAGGTGAAAGGGACAGAGAGTGAGATAACGGGGAGGTTAAAGAGACAGAGAGTGAGATCACGGGGACGTTAAAGGGGCAGAGAGTGAGATCACGGGGAGGTTAAAGAGACAGAGAGTGAGATCACGGGGAGGTTAAAGGGACAGAGACCAAAATCAGGGAGGTTATTGGGGACAGAGATTTAGATCACGGGGATGTTAACGGGTCAGAGAGTGATATCACGGGGAGGTTAATGGGACAGAGATTGAGATCACGGGGAGGTTAAAGAGACAGAGAGTGATATTACGGGGAGGTTTAAGGAATAGAGAGTGAGATCACTGGAAAGTTAAAGGGGCACAGAGTGAGATCAGGGTGAGGTTAATGGGACAAAGAATGAGATCATGGGGAGGTTAACGGGACAGAGAGTGAGATCTCGGGTATGTAAAAGGGAAAGAGAGTGATATCACGGGGAGTCTAAAGGGACAGTAAATGAGATCACTGGCAGGTTAAAGGGACAGAGATTGAGATCACGGGAAGATTAAAGAGACAGGGTGAGATCACAGGGAGGTTAAATGGTCAGTCAGTGAGAACACGGAGAGATTAAAGGGACAGTGAGTGAGATCAATGGGAGTTTAAAGGGACAGAGAGTGATATCACGGCAAGGTTAAAGGGACAGAGAGTAAGATCACGGGGAGGTGAAAGGGACAGAGAGTGAGATCACGGGGAGGTTAAAGGGACAGAGAGGTAGATCAGGGAGGTTAAAGTGACAGAGAGTGAGATCACGGGGAGGTGAAAGATACAGAGACCTAAATCAGGGAGGTTATAGGGACAGAGATATAGATCACGGGGAGGTTAACGGGACAGAGAGTGAGATCACGGGAAGTTTAAAGGGACAGAGGGAGATTACGTGGAGGTGAAAGGGACAGAAAGTGAGATCACGGGGAAGTTAAATGGACAGAGAGTGAGATCACGGGGAGATTAATGGGACAGACACTGAGATCACGGGGAGGTGAAAGAGACAGAGAATGAGATCACGGGGAAGTTAAATGGACAGAGAGTGAGATCATGGGGAGATTAAAGGGACAGAGACTAAGATCACGGGAAGGTTAAAGGGACAGAGATTGAGATTACGGGGAGGTTAAAGGCGCAGAGATTGAGATCATGGGGAGGTAAAAGGGACAGAGAGTGAGATCACCAGGAGGTTAAAGGGACAGAGGGTGAGCTCACGGGGCGGTTAAAGGGACAGAGAGTGAGATCACGGGGTGGTTAAAGGGACAGAGAGTTAGATGACGGGGAGTTTAAATGGACAGAGTGAGATTACGGGGAGGTTAAAGGGAAAGAGGTTGAGATCACGGGGAGGTTCAAGGGACGGGGAGTGATATCACGGGGAGCTTAAGGGACATAGAGTGAGATCACGGAGAGGTTAAAGGGATAGAGAGTGAGATCACAGGGAGGTAAAAGGGACATAGAGTGAGATCACGGGGAGGTTAAAGGGACATCGAGTGAGATCACGGGGAGGTTAAAGGGATAGAGAGTGAGATCACGGGGAGGTAAAAGGGACATAGAGTGAGTTCACAGGGAGGTTAAAGGGACAGAGAGTGAGATCACGGGGAGGTTATAGGGACAGAGGTTTAGATCACGGGGAGGTTATTGGGACAGAGACTGAGATCACGGGGAGGTGAAAGCGACAGAGATTGAGATCACGAGAAGATTAAAGGGACAGAGTGAGATCGCTGGGACGTTAAAGGGACAGAGATTGAGATCACGGGGAGGTTAAAGGGACAGAGAGTGATATCACGGGGAGGTTTAAGGAAAAGAGAGTGAGATCAGGGAAAATTAAAGGGACAGAGAGTGAGATCAGGGGAAGGTTAATGGGACAAAGAATGAGATCATGGGGAGGTTAAAGGGACAGAGAGTGAGATCTCGGGTATTTAAAAGGGAAAGAGAGTGAGATCACGGGGAGTTTAAAGGGACAGAGAGGTAGATCAGGGAGGTTAAAGGGAAAGAGAGTGAGATCACGGGGAGGTTAAAGGAACAGAGACTGAGATCACGGGGAGGTTAAAGGTACAGAGACCTAAATCAGGGAGGTTATAGGGACAGAGATATAGATCACGGGGAGGTAAACGGGACAGAGAGTGAGATCAGGGGAAGTTTAGAGGGACAGAGAGAGATTACGGGGAGGTGAAAGGGACAGAAAGTGAGATCACAGGGAAGTTAAATGGACAGAGACTGAGATCACGGGGAGGTGAAAGAGACAGAGAATGAGATCACGGGGAAGTTAAATGGACAGAGAGTGAGATCACGGGGAGATTAAAGGGACAGAGACTAAGATCACGGGGAGGTGAAAGGGACAGAGATTGAGATCACGAGAAGATTAAAGGGACAGAGTGAGATCACTGGGACGTTAATGGGACAGAGATTGTGATCATGGGGAGTTTATAGGCACAGAGATTGAGATCACGGGGAGGTAAAAGGGACGGAGAATGAGATCACCAGGAGGTTAAAGGGACAGAGGGTGAGCTCACGGGGCGGTTAAAGGGACAGAGAGTGAGATCACGGGGTGGTTAAAGGGACAGAGAGTTAGATGACGGGGAGTTTAAATGGACAGAGAAAGATTACGGGGAGGTAAAAGGGACAGAGGTTGAGATCACGGGGAGGTTAAAGGGACAGGGAGTGATATCACGTGGAGATTAAAGGGACATAGAGTGAGATCACGGGGAGGTTAAAGGGACAGAGAGTGAGATCACCGGGAGGTTAAAGGGACAATGTCAGATCAGGGAGGTAGTTAAAGGGGCAGAAATTGAGATCAGGGACAGTTAATGGGACAGGGAGTGTGATCACGGGGAGATTTAAGGGACATAGAGTGAGATCACGGCGAAGTTAAAGGGACAGAGAGTGAGATCAGGGAAAGTTAACGGGACAGAGATTGAGATGAGGGACAGTTAAAGGGACAGTGTCAGATCAGGGAGGTAGTTAAAGGGGCAGAAATTGAGATCTGCGACAGTTAATGGGACAGAGAGTGAGATCACGGGGTAGGTTAAAGGGACAGAGAGTGAGATCACGGGGGAGGTTTAAGGGTCAGAGAGTGAGATCACGGGGAAGTTAAAGGGACAGAAATTGAGATCACGGGGAGGTTAAATGGACAGAGATTGAGATCACGGGAAGGTTAAAGGGAGAGAGAGTGAGATCAGGAGGACAGTTAAAGGGACAGATAGTGAGATCACGGGGAGGTGAAAGGGACAGAGAGTGAGATCACGGGTAGGTTAAAGGGACATAGATTGAGATCACAGGGAGTTTAATGTGACAGAGAATGAGAACATGGGGAGGTTAAAGGGACAGAGAGATAAATCAGTGAGGTTATAGGGACAGAAATTGAGATCACGGGGAGGTTAATGGGACAGAGAGTGAGATCACATGGACGTTAAAGGGACAGAGAGTGAGATCACGGGGAAATTAAAGCGACTGAGATTGAGATGACGGGGAGATTAATGGGACAGAGAGTGAGATCACGGGGAGGTTAATGGGACAGAGAGTGAGATCATGGGTAGGATTAAGGGACAGAGAGTGAGATCACGGGGAGGTTAAAGGGACAATGTCAGACCAGGGAGGTAGTTAAAGGGTCAGAAATTGAGATAAGGCACAGTTAATGGGACAGGGAGTGTGATCACGGGGAGATTAAAGAGACAGATAGTGAGATGTCGGGGAGGTTTAAGGGACAGAGAGTGAGATCACGGAGAATTTAAAGGCACAGAGAGTGTGATCATGGGGAGGCTAAAGGGACAGAGAGTGAGATCACGGGGAAGTTAAAGGGACAGAGAGTGAGATCACGGGGAGGTTAAAGGGACAGAGAGTGAGATCAGTGGCAGTTAAAGGTACAGAGAGTGAGATCAGAGGGACAGTTAAAGGGACAGTGTCGGATCAGGGGGGTAGTTAAAGGGCAGAAATTGAGATCAGGGACAGTTAATGGGACAAAGATTGAGATCACGGGGGAGGTTAAAGGGACAGAGAGTGTGATCAGGTGTAGGTTAATGGGAAAGAGAGTGAGATGAGGGGGAGGTTAAAGTTACAGAGAGTGAGATCTCGTGTATGTTAAAGGGAAAGAGAGTGAGATCACGGGGAGGTTAAAGTGAGAGAGAATGAGTTCACGGGGAGGTTAAAGGGACGGAGAATGAGATGACCTGGAGGTTAAAGGGACGGAGAGTGAGATAACGGGGATTTTAAAGGGATGGAGAGTGAGATCACGGGCAGGTATAAGGGACAGAGAGTGAGATCACGGGGAGGGCAAAGGGACAGAGAGTGAGAATACGGGGTGGTTAAAGGGACAGAGAGTGAGATCAGGGGAGGTTAAAGGGACAATGAGTAAAATCACGGGGAGGTTAAAGGGACAGAGATTGAGATCACGGGGAGGTTAAAGGGGCAGAGAGTTGGATCACGGGGAGGTTTAAGGGATAGGGAGTGAGATCACGGGAAAGTTAAAGGGACAGAGAGTGATATCACGGGGACGTTAAAGGGACAGAGAGTGAGATCACGTGGACGTTAAAGGGACAGAGAGTGAAATCACGTGGACGTTAAAGGGACAGAGAGTGAGATCACGGGGAAGTTATAGGGACAGAGATTGAGATCACGGGGAGGTTAAAGGGACAGAGAGAAAGATCAAGGGGAGGTTAAATGGACAGAGAGTGAGATCACGGTGAGGTTAAAGGGACAGAGAGTGAGATCACGGGGAGGTTAAAGGGACAGAGTGTGAGATCACGGGGTGGTTAAAGGGACAGAGTGTTAGATGACGGGGAGGTTAAATGGACAGAGAGTGAGATTACGGGGATCTTAAAAGGACAGAGATTGAGATCAAGGGGAGGTTAAAGGGACAGAGAGAAAGATCAAGGGGAGGTTAAATGGACAGAGAGTGAGATCACGGTGAGGTTAAAGGGACAGAGAGTGAGATCACGGGGAGGTTAAAGGGACAGAGAGTGAGATCACGGGTGGTTAAAGGGACAGGGAGTGATATCACGGGGAGGTTTTAGGGATGGAGAGTGAGATCTCGGGCAAGTTAAAGGGACAGAGATTGAGATCAGGGGGAGGTTAAAGAAACAGAGAGTGAGTTCATGTGGACGTTAAAGAGACACAGAGTGAGATCACGTGGACGTTAAAGGGACAGAGAGTGAGATCACGAGGACGTTAAAGGGACAGAGATTGAGATCACGGGATGATTAAAGGGACAGAGTGAGATCACTGGGACGTTAAAGGAACAGAGAGTTATATCACGGGGTGGTTAAAGGTACAGAGATTGAGATCACGGGGAGGTAAAAGGGTCAGAGTGTGAGATCACGGGGAGGTTAAAGGGACAGAGAGTGAGATCACGGGGAAGTTATAGGGACAGAGATTGAGATCACGGAGAGGTTAAAGGGACAGAGAGAAAGATCAAGGGGTGGTTAAATGGACAGAGAGTGAGATCACGGTGAGGTTAAAGGGACAGAGAGTGAGATCACGGGGAGGTTAAAGGGACAGAGTGTGAGATCACGGGGAGGTTAAAGGGACAGAGTGTGAGATCACGGGGTGGTTAAAGGGACAGAGTGTTAGATAACGGGGAGGTTAAATGGACAGAGAGTGAGATTGCGGGGAGCTTAAAGGGACAGAGATTGAGATCAAGGGGACGTTAAAGGGACAGAGAGTGAGATCACGGGGAGGTTAAAGGGACAGAGAGTGAGATCACGGGTGGTTAAAGGGACAGGGAGTGATATCACGGGGAGGTTTTAGGGATGGAGAGTGAGATCTCGGGCAAGTTAAAGGGACAGAGATTGAGATCAGGGGGAGGTTAAAGGGACAGAGAGTGAGATCACGTGGACGTTAAAGGGACAGAGAGTGAGATCACGTGCACGTTAAAGGGACAGAGAGTGAGATCACGTGGACGTTAAAGGGACAGAGAGTGAGTTCATGTGGACGTTAAAGAGACACAGAGTGAGATCACGAGGAGATTAAGGGGACAGATAGTGAGATGACAGGGAGGTTTAAGGGACACAGGGTGAGATCACGGGGAATTTAAAGGCACAGAGAGTGTGATCATGAGGAGGTTAAAGGGACAGAGAGGGAGATCACGGGGAAGTTAAAGGGACAGAGAGTGAGATCACGGGGAGGTTAAAGGGACAGAGTGTGAGATCAGGGACAGTTAAAGGTACAGAGAGTGAGATCACGGGACGTTCAACGGGACAGAGTGTGAGATCACGGGGAGTTTAAAGGGACAGTGACTGAGCTAAGGAGAGTTTAAAGGGAATGAGAGTGAGATCCGAGGAGATCAAAGGGACAGAGAGTGAGATCACGGGAAGTTGAAAGGGACAGTGAGTGAGATTATGAAGAGGTTAAAGGGACAGAGCGTGAGATAACGGGGTGGATAAATGGACTGTGAGTGAAATCACGGGGACATTAAATGGACAGAGAGCGAGATCACGGGGAGGTTAAAGGGACAGAGCGTGAGATCACGGGTAGGTTAAAGGGACAGAGAGTGAGATAACAGGGAGGTTAAAAGGACAGAGAGTGAGATCACGGGCAGGTTCAAGGGACAGTGTTTGAGATCACGGGAAGGTTAAAGGGACAGTGTGAGATCACGGGGAGGTTAAAGGGAGAGAGAGTGAGATGACGGGGAGGTTAAAGGGACAGAGAGTGAGATCACGGGGAGGTTAAAGGGAGAGAGAGTGAGATCACGGTGAGGTTAAAGGCATAGAGAGTGAGATCACGGGGAGGCTAAAGGGAGAGAGAGTGAGATCACGGGGAGGTTTAAGGGAATGAGAGTGAGATCACCGGGAGGTTAATGGGACAGAGAGAAAGTTCACAGGGACGTTAAAGGGACAGTGAGTTAGATCACGGGGAGGATTAGGAGACAGAGAGTGAGATCATGGGCAGGTTAAAGGGACACTGTTTGAAATCACGGGAAGGTTAAAGGGACAGAGAGTGAGATCACGGGGAGGTTAAAGAGACAGAGAGTTGGATGACAGGGAGTTTAAAGGGACAGAGAGTGAGATCACGGGGAGGTTAAATGGACAGAGAGTGAGATGGCCGCGTCATTAAATGGACAGCGAGTGAGATCACGGGGAGGTTAAAGGGACAGAGTCTGAGATCACGGGTAGGTTAAAGGGACAGAGAGTGGCATCACGGGGCGGTTAAAGGGACAGTGATTGAGACCACGGGGAGTTTATAGTGACAGAGAGAGAGATCACGGGGAGGTTAAAGGGACAGAGAGTGAAACGACGGGGAGGTTAAAGGGACAGAGTCTGAGATCACGGGTAGGTTAAAGGGACAGAGAGTGGCATCACGGGGCGGTTAAAGGGACAGTGATTGAGACCACGGGGAGTTTATAGTGACAGAGAGTGAGATCACGGGGAGGTTAATGGGACAGAGAGTGAGACCACGGGAAGTTGAAAGTGACAGTGAGTGAGATTACGGAGAGGTTAAAGGGAATGAGAGTGAGATCACGGGGATGTTAAAGGGACAGAGAGTGAGATAACGGGGAGGTTAAAGGGACAGAGAGTTAGATCACGGGGAGGATAAAGGGACAGTGAATGAGATAACGGAGAGGATTAGGGGACAGAGAATGCGATCACGGGCAGGTTCAAGGGACAGTCTTTGAGATCACGGGAAGGTTAAAGGGACAGTGTGAGATCACGGGAAGGTTAAAGGTACAGAGAGTGAGATCACGGGGAGGTTAAAGGGACAGTGTTTGAGATCACGGGAAGTTTAAAGGGACAGAGAGTGAGATCACGGGGAGGTTAAAGGGACAGAGAGTTGGAGCACAGGGAGTTTAAAGGCACAGAGAGTGAGATCATGGGGAGTATTATGGGACAGAGAGAGAGATCACGGGGAGGTTAAATGGACAGAGAGTGAGATCGCCGCGTCATTAAATGGACAGAGAGTGAGATCATGGGGAGGTTAAAGGGACAGAGACTGAGATCACGGGAAGGTTAAAGGGACAGAGTCTGAGATCACGTCTAGGTTAAAGGGACAGAGAGTGACATCACGGGGCGGTTAAAGGGACAGAGAGTGAGATCACGGGGAGGTTAAAGGGACAGGGAGTGAGATCACGGGGAGGTTAAAGGGACAGAGAGAGAGATCACGGGGTGGTTAAAGGGACAGAGAGTGAAATCACGGGGAGGTTAAAGGGAAGAGAGTAAGATCACGGGGAGGTTAAAGGGACAGAGTGTGAGATGACTGGGAGGTTAAAGGGACAGAGAGTGAGATCACGGTTAGGTTAAAGGGACAGAGAGTAAAATCACGGGGACGTTAAATGGACAGAGAGTAAAATCACGGGGACGTTAAAGGTACAGAGACTGATATCACGGGGAGTTTAAAGCAACAGAGATTGAGATCACGGGGAGGTTAAAGGGACAGTGATTGAGATCACGGGGAGGTTAAAGGGACAGAGAGTGAGATCATGGGGAGGTTAAAGGGACAGAGAATGAGATCAGGCACAGTTAAAGGGACAGAGAATGAGATCAGGGACTGTAATAGGGACGGAGAGTGAGATCATGGACTGTTAAAGGGACAGAGATTGAGATCATGGACTATTCAAGGGACAGAGATTGAGCTCAGGGACAGATAAAGGGACAGAGATTCAGATAATGGACTGTTAAAGGGACAGAGATTGAGATTAGGGACAGTTAAAGGGACAGAGATTGAGATCATGGACTGTTAAAGGGACAGAGATTCAGATAATGGACTGTTAAAGGGACAGAGATTGAGATTAGGGACAGTTAAAGGGAATAATGTGAGTTCAGGGACAGAAAAAGGGACTGACAATGAGATCAGAGGGACAGTTACAGTGACAAAGAGTGAAATCAGGGTAAACTAAAGGGACAGAAAGAGATCAGGGACTATTAAAGTTACAGAGTGTGAGATCACGGGGAGGTTAAAGGGACCGAGAGTGAGGTCACGGGACGGTTAAATGGACAGAGATTGAGATCACTGGGAGGTTATATGGAGAGAGAGTGAGATCAATGGGAGGTTAAAGGGACAGAGATTGAGATCACAGGGAGGTTAAAGGGACAGAGAGTGAGATCACGGGGAGGTTAAAGGGACAGTGTGAGATCACGGGGAGGTTAAAGGGAGAGAGAGTGAGATGACGGGGAGGTTAAAGGGACAGAGAGTGAGATCACGGGGAGGTTAAAGGGAGAGAGAGTGAGATCACGGTGAGGTTAAAGGCATAGAGAGTGAGATCACGGGGAGGCTAAAGGGAGAGAGAGTGAGATCACGGGGAGGTTTAAGGGAATGAGAGTGAGATCACCGGGAGGTTAATGGGACAGAGAGAAAGTTCACAGGGACGTTAAAGGGACAGTGAGTTAGATCACGGGGAGGATTAGGAGACAGAGAGTGAGATCATGGGCAGGTTAAAGGGACACTGTTTGAAATCACGGGAAGGTTAAAGGGACAGAGAGTGAGATCACGGGGAGGTTAAAGAGACAGAGAGTTGGATGACAGGGAGTTTAAAGGGACAGAGAGTGAGATCACGGGGAGGTTAAATGGACAGAGAGTGAGATGGCCGCGTCATTAAATGGACAGCGAGTGAGATCACGGGGAGGTTAAAGGGACAGAGTCTGAGATCACGGGTAGGTTAAAGGGACAGAGAGTGGCATCACGGGGCGGTTAAAGGGACAGTGATTGAGACCACGGGGAGTTTATAGTGACAGAGAGAGAGATCACGGGGAGGTTAAAGGGACAGAGAGTGAAACCACGGGGAGGTGAAAGGGACAGAGAGTGAGATCACGGGGAGGTTAATGGGACAGAGAGTGAGACCACGGGAAGTTGAAAGTGACAGTGAGTGAGATTACGGAGAGGTTAAAGGGAATGAGAGTGAGATCACGGGGATGTTAAAGGTAACAGAGAGTGAGATAACGGGGAGGTTAAAGGGACAGAGAGTTAGATCACGGGGAGGATAAAGGGACAGTGAATGAGATAACGGAGAGGATTAGGGGACAGAGAATGCGATCACGGGCAGGTTCAAGGGACAGTCTTTGAGATCACGGGAAGGTTAAAGGGACAGTGTGAGATCACGGGAAGGTTAAAGGTACAGAGAGTGAGATCACGGGTAGGTTAAAGGGACAGTGTTTGAGATCACGGGAAGTTTAAAGGGACAGAGAGTGAGATCACGGGGAGGTTAAAGGGACAGAGAGTTGGAGCACAGGGAGTTTAAAGGCACAGAGAGTGAGATCATGGGGAGTATTATGGGACAGAGAGAGAGATCACGGGGAGGTTAAAGGGACAGAGTCTGAGATCACGTCTAGGTTAAAGGGACAGAGAGTGACATCACGGGGCGGTTAAAGGGACAGAGAGTGAGATCACGGGGAGGTTAAAGGGACAGGGAGTGAGATCACGGGGAGGTTAAAGGGACAGAGAGAGAGATCACGGGGTGGTTAAAGGGACAGAGAGTGAAATCACGGGGAGGTTAAAGGGAAGAGAGTAAGATCACGGGGAGGTTAAAGGGACAGAGTGTGAGATGACTGGGAGGTTAAAGGGACAGAGAGTGAGATCACGGTTAGGTTAAAGGGACAGAGAGTAAAATCACGGGGACGTTAAATGGACAGAGAGTAAAATCACGGGGACGTTAAAGGTACAGAGACTGATATCACGGGGAGTTTAAAGCAACAGAGATTGAGATCACGGGGAGGTTAAAGGGACAGTGATTGAGATCACGGGGAGGTTAAAGGGACAGAGAGTGAGATCATGGGGAGGTTAAAGGGACAGAGAATGAGATCAGGCACAGTTAAAGGGACAGAGAATGAGATCAGGGACGGTAATAGGGACGGAGAGTGAGATCATGGACTGTTAATGGGACAGAGATTGAGATCATGGACTATTCAAGGGACAGAGATTGAGATCATGGACTGTTAAAGGGACAGAGATTCAGATAATGGACTGTTAAAGGGACAGAGATTGAGATTAGGGACAGTTAAAGGGAATAATGTGAGTTCAGGGACAGAAAAAGGGACTGACATTGAGATCAGAGGGACAGTTACAGTGACAAAGAGTGAAATCAGGGTAAACTAAAGGGTCAGAAAGAGATCAGGGACTATTAAAGTTACAGAGTGTGAGATCACGGGGAGGTTAAAGGGACCGAGAGTGAGGTCACGGGACGGTTAAATGGACAGAGAGTGAGATCACTGGGAGGTTATATGGAGAGGGAGTGAGATCAATGGGAGGTTAAAGGGACAGAGATTGAGATCACGGGGAGGTTACAGAGACAGAGAGTGAGTTCACGGGGAGGTTAAAGGGACAGAGAGTGAGATTACGGGGATGTTAAAGGGACAGAGAATGAGTTCACGGGGAGTTCAAAGGGAAAAAGAGTGAGAACACGCGGAGGTTAATGGGACAGTGAGTCAGATCATGGGGCGGTTAAAGGGACAGAGAATAGGATCACGGGGAGGCTAAAAGGACAGAGAGTGAGATCACGGGAGGTTAAAGAGACAGAGAGTGAGACCGCGGGAGGTTAAAGAGACAGAGAGTGAGATCACGGGAGGTTAAAGAGACAGAGTGTGAGATCACGGGCAGTTTAAAGGGACAGAGAGTGAGATCATGGGCAGGTTAAAGGGACAGAGAGTGAGTACATGGGAGATTAAAGAGACAGAGAGTGAGATCACGGGGTGGTTAAAGGGACTGAGAGTGAGATCACAGGGAGGTTAAAGGGACAGAGAGTGACGTCATGGGGAGTTTAAAGGGACAGAGAGTGAGATCACGGGGTGGTTAATGGGACAGAGAGTGAGAACTCGCGGAGTTTAAAGGGACAGTGAGTGAGATCTTTGGGAGGTTAAAGGGTCAGAGAGTGAGATCAGAAGGATGTTAAAGGGACAGAAAGTGAGATCACGGGGAGGTTAAAGGGACATAGTGTGAGATCACGGGATGTTAAGGAGACAGAGAGTGAGATCAGGGGGTGGTTAAAGCGACAGAGAATGAGTTCACGGGGAGGTTAAAGGGACAGAGAGTGAGATCACGGGAGGTCAAAGAGACAGAGAGTGAGATCACGGGGAGGTTTAAGGGACAGTGAGTGAGTTCACTGGGAGCTTAAAGGGACAGAGAATGATAGCACGGGGAGGTTAAAGGGAGGGAGACTGAGTTTGTGGGGAGTTTACAGGGACTGAGAGTGAGATCACGGGGAGGTTATCCGGACAGAGAGTGAGATCACGAGGTGCTTAAAGTGACAGAGAGTGAGATCATGGGGAAGTTAAAGGGACAGAGAGTGAGTTCACGGGGAGCTTAAAGGGACAGGGAGTGAGATCAGGGAGGTTAAAGGGACAGATAGTGAAATCACGGGGAGGTAAAAGAGACAGAGAGAGAGATCACGGGGATGTTGAAGGGACAAAGAGTGAGATCACGGGCTGGCTAAAGTGACAGAGAGTGAGATTACGGAGAGTTTAATGTGACAGTGAGTGAGATCACGGGGAGGTTAATCGGAAAGAGAGTGAGATCACGGGGACGTTAAAGGGACAGAGAATGAGAGCACGGGGAAGTTAAAGTGACAGAGAGAGAGATCACGGGGAGGTTAAAGGGACTGAGAGTGAGATCACGGGGAGGTTATCCGGACAGAGAGTGAGATCACTGGGATGTATAAGGGACAGGGAGAGAGATCACGGGGAGGTTAAAGGGACAGAGAGTGCGATCAGGGAGGTTAAAGGGACAGAGAGTGAGATTACTGAGAGGATAAAGTTACAGAGAGAGAGATCACGGGGAGGTTAAAGGGACAGAGAGTGAGATCACGGGAAGATTAAAGGGACAGAGAGTGAGATTACGGGGAGGTTACAATGAAAGAGCGTGAGATCACGGGGAGGTTAAAGGGACAGTGAGTGAGACCACGGGAAGCTTAAAGGGACAGAGAGTGAGATCACGGGGAGGTTAAAGGGACAGAGAGTGAGACCACGGGGTGGTTAAAGGGACAGAGAGTGAGATCACGGGGAGGTTAAAGGGACAGAGAGTGAGATCACGGGTGGTTAAAGGGACAGGGAGTGATATCACGGGGAGGTTTTAGGGATGGAGAGTGAGATCTCGGGCAAGTTAAAGGGACAGAGATTGAGATCAGGGGGAGGTTAAAGAAACAGAGAGTGAGTTCATGTGGACGTTAAAGAGACACAGAGTGAGATCACGTGGACGTTAAAGGGACAGAGAGTGAGATCACGAGGACGTTAAAGGGACAGAGATTGAGATCACGGGATGATTAAAGGGACAGAGTGAGATCACTGGGACGTTAAAGGAACAGAGAGTTATATCACGGGGTGGTTAAAGGTACAGAGATTGAGATCACGGGGAGGTAAAAGGGTCAGAGTGTGAGATCACGGGGAGGTTAAAGGGACAGAGAGTGAGATCACGGGGAAGTTATAGGGACAGAGATTGAGATCACGGAGAGGTTAAAGGGACAGAGAGAAAGATCAAGGGGTGGTTAAATGGACAGAGAGTGAGATCACGGTGAGGTTAAAGGGACAGAGAGTGAGATCACGGGGAGGTTAAAGGGACAGAGTGTGAGATCACGGGGAGGTTAAAGGGACAGAGTGTGAGATCACGGGGTGGTTAAAGGGACAGAGTGTTAGATAACGGGGAGGTTAAATGGACAGAGAGTGAGATTGCGGGGAGCTTAAAGGGACAGAGATTGAGATCAAGGGGACGTTAAAGGGACAGAGAGTGAGATCACGGGGAGGTTAAAGGGACAGAGAGTGAGATCACGGGTGGTTAAAGGGACAGGGAGTGATATCACGGGGAGGTTTTAGGGATGGAGAGTGAGATCTCGGGCAAGTTAAAGGGACAGAGATTGAGATCAGGGGGAGGTTAAAGGGACAGAGAGTGAGATCACGTGGACGTTAAAGGGACAGAGAGTGAGATCACGTGCACGTTAAAGGGACAGAGAGTGAGATCACGTGGACGTTAAAGGGACAGAGAGTGAGTTCATGTGGACGTTAAAGAGACACAGAGTGAGATCACGAGGAGATTAAGGGGACAGATAGTGAGATGACAGGGAGGTTTAAGGGACACAGGGTGAGATCACGGGGAATTTAAAGGCACAGAGAGTGTGATCATGAGGAGGTTAAAGGGACAGAGAGGGAGATCACGGGGAAGTTAAAGGGACAGAGAGTGAGATCACGGGGAGGTTAAAGGGACAGAGTGTGAGATCAGGGACAGTTAAAGGTACAGAGAGTGAGATCACGGGACGTTCAACGGGACAGAGTGTGAGATCACGGGGAGTTTAAAGGGACAGTGACTGAGCTAAGGAGAGTTTAAAGGGAATGAGAGTGAGATCCGAGGAGATCAAAGGGACAGAGAGTGAGATCACGGGAAGTTGAAAGGGACAGTGAATGAGATTATGAAGAGGTTAAAGGGACAGAGCGTGAGATAACGGGGTGGATAAATGGACTGTGAGTGAAATCACGGGGACATTAAATGGACAGAGAGCGAGATCACGGGGAGGATAAAGGGACAGAGCGTGAGATCACGGGTAGGTTAAAGGGACAGAGAGTGAGATAACAGGGAGGTTAAAAGGACAGAGAGTGAGATCACGGGCAGGTTCAAGGGACAGTGTTTGAGATCACGGGAAGGTTAAAGGGACAGTGTGAGATCACGGGGAGGTTAAAGGGAGAGAGAGTGAGATGACGGGGAGGTTAAAGGGACAGAGAGTGAGATCACGGGGAGGTTAAAGGGAGAGAGAGTGAGATCACGGTGAGGTTAAAGGCATAGAGAGTGAGATCACGGGGAGGCTAAAGGGAGAGAGAGTGAGATCACGGGGAGGTTTAAGGGAATGAGAGTGAGATCACCGGGAGGTTAATGGGACAGAGAGAAAGTTCACAGGGACGTTAAAGGGACAGTGAGTTAGATCACGGGGAGGATTAGGAGACAGAGAGTGAGATCATGGGCAGGTTAAAGGGACACTGTTTGAGATCACGGGAAGGTTAAAGGGACAGAGAGTGAGATCACGGGGAGGTTAAAGAGACAGAGAGTTGGATGACAGGGAGTTTAAAGGGACAGAGAGTGAGATCACGGGGAGGTTAAATGGACAGAGAGTGAGATGGCCGCGTCATTAAATGGACAGCGAGTGAGATCACGGGGAGGTTAAAGGGACAGAGTCTGAGATCACGGGTAGGTTAAAGGGACAGAGAGTGGCATCACGGGGCGGTTAAAGGGACAGTGATTGAGACCACGGGGAGTTTATAGTGACAGAGAGAGAGATCACGGGGAGGTTAAAGGGACAGAGAGTGAAACCACGGGGAGGTGAAAGGGACAGAGAGTGAGATCACGGGGAGGTTAATGGGACAGAGAGTGAGACCACGGGAAGTTGAAAGTGACAGTGAGTGAGATTACGGAGAGGTTAAAGGGAATGAGAGTGAGATCACGGGGATGTTAAAGGGACAGAGAGTGAGATAACGGGGAGGTTAAAGGGACAGAGAGTTAGATCACGGGGAGGATAAAGGGACAGTGAATGAGATAACGGAGAGGATTAGGGGACAGAGAATGCGATCACGGGCAGGTTCAAGGGACAGTCTTTGAGATCACGGGAAGGTTAAAGGGACAGTGTGAGATCACGGGAAGGTTAAAGGTACAGAGAGTGAGATCACGGGGAGGTTAAAGGGACAGTGTTTGAGATCACGGGAAGTTTAAAGGGACAGAGAGTGAGATCACGGGGAGGTTAAAGGGACAGAGAGTTGGAGCACAGGGAGTTTAAAGGCACAGAGAGTGAGATCATGGGGAGTATTATGGGACAGAGAGAGAGATCACGGGGAGGTTAAATGGACAGAGAGTGAGATCGCCGCGTCATTAAATGGACAGAGAGTGAGATCATGGGGAGGTTAAAGGGACAGAGACTGAGATCACGGGAAGGTTAAAGGGACAGAGTCTGAGATCACGTCTAGGTTAAAGGGACAGAGAGTGACATCACGGGGCGGTTAAAGGGACAGAGAGTGAGATCACGGGGAGGTTAAAGGGACAGGGAGTGAGATCACGGGGAGGTTAAAGGGACAGAGAGAGAGATCACGGGGTGGTTAAAGGGACAGAGAGTGAAATCACGGGGAGGTTAAAGGGAAGAGAGTAAGATCACGGGGAGGTTAAAGGGACAGAGTGTGAGATGACTGAGAGGTTAAAGGGACAGAGAGTGAGATCACGGTTAGGTTAAAGGGACAGAGAGTAAAATCACGGGGACGTTAAATGGACAGAGAGTAAAATCACGGGGACGTTAAAGGTACAGAGACTGATATCACGGGGAGTTTAAAGCAACAGAGATTGAGATCACGGGGAGGTTAAAGGGACAGTGATTGAGATCACGGGGAGGTTAAAGGGACAGAGAGTGAGATCATGGGGAGGTTAAAGGGACAGAGAATGAGATCAGGCACAGTTAAAGGGACAGAGAATGAGATCAGGGACTGTAATAGGGACGGAGAGTGAGATCATGGACTGTTAATGGGACAGAGATTGAGATCATGGACTATTCAAGGGACAGAGATTGAGATCATGGACTGTTAAAGGGACAGAGATTCAGATAATGGACTGTTAAAGGGACAGAGATTGAGATTAGGGACAGTTAAAGGGAATAATGTGAGTTCAGGGACAGAAAAAGGGACTGACATTGAGATCAGAGGGACAGTTACAGTGACAAAGAGTGAAATCAGGGTAAACTAAAGGGTCAGAAAGAGATCAGGGACTATTAAAGTTACAGAGTGTGAGATCACGGGGAGGTTAAAGGGACCGAGAGTGAGGTCACGGGACGGTTAAATGGACAGAGAGTGAGATCACTGGGAGGTTATATGGAGAGGGAGTGAGATCAATGGGAGGTTAAAGGGACAGAGAGTGAGATCACGGGGAGGTTACAGAGACAGAGAGTGAGTTCACGGGGAGGTTAAAGGGACAGAGAGTGAGATTACGGGGATGTTAAAGGGACAGAGAGTGAGATCACGGGGAGGTTAAAGGGACAGAGAGTGAGATTACGGGGATGTTAAAGGGACAGAGAATGAGTTCACGGGGAGTTCAAAGGGACAAAGAGTGAGAACACGCGGAGGTTAATGGGACAGTGAGTCAGATCATGGGGCGGTTAAAGGGACAGAGAATAGGATCACGGGGAGGCTAAAAGGACAGAGAGTGAGATCACGGGAGGTTAAAGAGACAGAGAGTGAGACCGCGGGAGGTTAAAGAGACAGAGAGTGAGATCACGGGAGGTTAAAGAGACAGAGAGTGAGATCATGGGTAGGTTAAAGGGACCGACAGTGAGATCACGGGAGGTTAAATGGACAGAGAGTGAGATCACGGGCAGTTTAAAGGGACAGAGAGTGAGATCATGGGCAGGTTAAAGGGACAGAGAGTGAGTACATGGGAGATTAAAGAGACAGAGAGTGAGATCACGAGGTGGTTAAAGGGACTGAGAGTGAGATCACAGGGAGGTTAAAGGGACAGAGAGTGACGTCATGGTTAGTTTAAAGGGACAGAGAGTGAGATCTCGGGGAGGGTAAAGGGACAGAGAGTGAGATCACAGGGAGTTTAAAGGGACAGAGAGTGAGATCACGGGGTGGTTAATGGGACAGAGAGTGAGAACTCGCGGAGTTTAAAGGGACAGTGAGTGAGATCTTTGGGAGGTTAAAGGGTCAGAGAGTGAAATCAGAGGGATGTTAAAGGGACAGAAAGTGAGATCACGGGGAGGTTAAAGGGACATAGTGTGAGATCACGGGATGTTAAGGAGACAGAGAGTGAGATCAGGGGGTGGTTAAAGCGACAGAGAATGAGTTCACGGGGAGGTTAAAGGGACAGAGAGTGAGATCACGGGAGGTCAAAGAGACAGAGAGTGAGATCACGGGGAGGTTTAAGGGACAGTGAGTGAGTTCACTGGGAGCTTAAAGGGACAGAGAATGATAGCACGGGGAAGTTAAAGTGACAGAGAGTGCGATCACGGGGAGGTTAAAGGGACGGAGATTGAGTTTGTGGGGAGTTTACAGGGACTGAGAGTGAGATCACGGGGAGGTTATCCGGACAGAGAGTGAGATCACGGGGTGCTTAAAGTGACAGAGAGTGAGATCATGGGGAAGTTAAAGGGACAGAGAGTGAGTTCACGGGGAGCTTAAAGGGACAGGGAGTGAGATCAGGGAGGTTAAAGGGACAGATAGTGAAATCACGGGGAGGTAAAAGAGACAGAGAGAGAGATCACGGGGATGTTGAAGGGACAAAGAGTGAGATCATGGGCTGGCTAAAGTGACAGAGAGTGAGATTACGGAGAGTTTAAAGTGACAGTGAGTGAGATCACGGGGAGGTTAATCGGAAAGAGAGTGAGATCACGGGGACGTTAAAGGGACAGAGAATGAGAGCACGGGGAAGTTAAAGTGACAGAGAGAGAGATCACGGGGAGGTTAAAGGGACTGAGAGTGAGATCACGGGGAGGTTATCCGGACAAAGAGTGAGATCACTGGGATGTATAAGGGACAGGGAGAGAGATCACGGGGAGGTTAAAGGGACAGAGAGTGCGATCAGGGAGGTTAAAGGGACAGAGAGTGAGATTACTGAGAGGATAAAGTTACAGAGAGAGAGATCACGGGGAGGTGAAAGGGACAGAGAGTGAGATCACGGGAAGATTAAAGGGACAGAGAGTGAGATTACGGGGAGGTTAGAAGGACAGAGCGTGAGATCACGGGGAGGTTAAAGGGACAGTGAGTGAGACCACGGGAAGCTTAAAGGGACAGAGAGTGAGATCACGGGGAGGTTAAAGGTACAGAGACTGATCTCACGGGGAGTTTAAAGCAACAGAGATTGAGATCACGGGGAGGTTAAAGGGACAGTGATTGAGATCACGGGGAAGTTAAAGGGACAGAGAGTGAGATCATGGGGAGGTTAAAGGGACAGAGAATGAGATCAGGCACAGTTAAAGGGACAGAGAATGAGATCAGGGACTGTAATAGGGACGGAGAGTGAGATCATGGACTGTTAAAGGGACAGAGATTGAGATCATGGACTATTCAAGGGACAGAGATTGAGCTCAGGGACAGATATAGGGACAGAGAGCGAGATCATGGACTGTTAAAGGGACAGAGATTGAGATTAGGGACAGTTAAAGGGACAGAGATTGAGATCATGGACTGTTAAAGGGACAGAGATTCAGATAATGGACTGTTAAAGGGACAGAGATTGAGATTAGGGACAGTTAAAGGGAATAATGTGAGTTCAGGGACAGAAAAAGGGACTGACAATGAGATCAGAGGGACAGTTACAGTGACAAAGAGTGAAATCAGGGTAAACTAAAGGGACAGAAAGAGATCAGGGACTATTAAAGTTACAGAGTGTGAGATCACGGGGAGGTTAAAGGGACCGAGAGTGAGGTCACGGGACGGTTAAATGGACAGAGAGTGAGATCACTGGGAGGTTATATGGAGAGAGAGTGAGATCAATGGGAGGTTAAAGGGACAGAGATTGAGATCACAGGGAGGTTAAAGGGACAGAGAGTGAGATCACGGGGAGGTTAAAGGGACAGAGAGTGAGATCACGGGGAGGTTAAAGCGACAGTGACTGAGTTCACGGGAAGGTTTTTGGGACTGGGAGTGAGATCACGGGGAAGTGAAAGGGATAGAGAGAGAGATCACTGGGAGGTTAACGTGCCAAGAGATCACGGGGCGGTTAAAGTTACAGAGAGTGAGATCACGGGGAGGTCAACGGGACAGAGGGTGAGATTACGGGGAGGTTAAAGGGACAAAGAGTGAGATCACGCGGAGGTTAAAAGGAAAGGGAGTGAGATCACGGGGAGGTTAATGGGACAGAGAATGAGATCACGGGGAGGTAAAATGGACAGAGAGTGAGATCACGGGGAGGTTAAAGGGACAAAGAGTGAGACCACGCGGAGGTTAAAGGGACATAGAGTGAGATCACGGGCAGGTTCAAGTGACAGAGAGTGAGATCACGGGGAAGTTAAAGGGACAGAGAGTGATTTCACGGGGAGGTTAAAGGATCAGAGAGTGAGATCACCGGGAGGTTAAAGGGAAAGTGAGTGAGATCACGGGGAGATTAAAGGGACAGAGTGTGAGATCACGGGGAGATTAAACGGACAGAGAGTGAGATCACGGGGAGGTAAAATGGACAGAGAGTGAGATCACGGGGAGGTTAAAGGGACAGAGAGTGAGATCACGGGGAGATTAAAGGGACTGAGTGTGAGATCACGGGGAGATTAAACGGACAGAGAGTGAGATCACGGGGAGGTAAAATGGACAGAGAGTGAGATCAGGGGGAGGTTAAAGTGACAGAGAATGAGATCACGGGGAGGTTAAAGAGACAGAGAGTGAGTTCACGGGGAGGATAAAGGGAGAGAGAATGATTTCACGGGGAGGTTAAAGGACCAGAGAGAGAGATCACGGGGAGGTTCAAGTGTCAGAGAGTGATATCACGGGAAGGTTAAAGGGAAAGAGAGTTAGATCACGGGGAGGTTAAAGGGACATAAAGTGAGATCACGGGGAGGTTAAAGGGACAGAGATTGAGACCAGGGGAGGTTAATGGGACAGAGAATGAATTCACGGGGAGTTCCATGGGACAGAGATGAGAACACACGGAGGTTAAAGGGACAGTGAGTGACAGCATGGGGAGGTTAAAGGAACAGACAGTGTGATCACGGGGAGGTTAAAGGGACAGAGAGTGAGATCACAGGGAGGTTAAAAGGGCAGAGAGTGAGATCACGGGGTGGTTATAGGGACAATGAGTGAGATGACGGGAGGTTGAAGGGAAGTGAGTGAGATAATGTGGAGTTTAAAGGGACAGAGAGTGAGACCATGGGGAGGTTAAAGGAACAGAGAGTGGGATCTCGGGGAGGTTAAAGGGACAGAGAGTGAGATCAAGTAGAGGTTCAAGGGACCGAGATTGAGATCACGGAGAGGTTAAAGGGAAGAGAGAGATCACGGGGAGTTTAGAGGTACAGAGAGTGAGATCACGGTAATGTTAAAGGGACAGAGAGTGAGATCATGGGGAGGTTAAAGGGACAGAGAGTGAGATCAGGGAGGTTAAAGGGACAGAGAGTGAGATCACGGGGAGGTAAAAGGGACAGAGAATGCGATCCCGGGGTGTTTAAAGGGACAGAGAGTGAGATCACGGGGGAGGTTAAAGGGACAGAGAGTGAGATCACGGGGTGCTTAACGGGACAGAGATGAAATCACGGGGAGGTTAAAGGGACAGAGAGTGAGATGACGGGGTGGTTAAAGGGACAGAGAGTGAGATCACGGGGTGTTTAAAGTGACAGAGAGTGAAATCACGGGGAGGTTAAAGGGACAGACAGTGAGATCACGGAGAGGTTAAAGGGACAGAGAGTGAGAACACGGGGAGGTTAAAGGGACAGAGAATGAGTTCACGGTGAATTCAAAGGGACAGAGAGTGAGAACACACGGAGGTTAAAGGGACAGTGAGTGACAGCATGGGGAGGTTAAAGGAACAGACAGTGTGATCACGGGGAGGTTAAATGGAAAGAGAGTGAGATCACGGGGATGTTAAAGGGAGAGAGAATGAGATCACGGGGAGTTTAAATGGAAAGAGAGTGAGATCACGGGGAGATTTAAGGAACCGAGAGTGAGATCACGGGGAGTTTAAAGGGACAGAAAGTGAGATCACGGGGTGGTTAAAGTGTCAGAGAGTGAGATCACGGGACGTTCAACGGGACAGAGTGTGAGATCACGGGGAGTTTAAAGGGACAGTGACTGAGCTAAGGAGAGTTTAAAGGGAATGAGAGTGTGAGATCAGAGGAGATCAAAGGGACAGAGAGTGAGATCACGGGAAGTTGAAAGGGACAGTGAGTGAGATTATGAAGAGGTTAAAGGGACAGAGCGTGAGATAACGGGGTGGATAAATGGACTGTGAGTGAAATCACGGGGACATTAAATGGACAGAGAGCGAGATCACGGGGAGGTTAAAGGGACAGAGCGTGAGATCACGGGTAGGTTAAAGGGACAGAGAGTGAGATAACAGGGAGGTTAAAAGGACAGAGAGTGAGATCACGGGCAGGTTCAAGGGACAGTGTTTGAGATCACGGGAAGGTTAAAGGGACAGTGTGAGATCACGGGGAGGTTAAAGGGAGAGAGAGTGAGATGACGGGGAGGTTAAAGGGACAGAGAGTGAGATCACGGGGAGGTTAAAGGGAGAGAGAGTGAGATCACGGTGAGGTTAAAGGCATAGAGAGTGAGATCACGGGGAGGCTAAAGGGAGAGAGAGTGAGATCACGGGGAGGTTTAAGGGAATGAGAGTGAGATCACCGGGAGGTTAATGGGACAGAGAGAAAGTTCACAGGGACGTTAAAGGGACAGTGAGTTAGATCACGGGGAGGATTAGGAGACAGAGAGTGAGATCATGGGCAGGTTAAAGGGACACTGTTTGAGATCACGGGAAGGTTAAAGGGACAGAGAGTGAGATCACGGGGAGGTTAAAGAGACAGAGAGTTGGATGACAGGGAGTTTAAAGGGACAGAGAGTGAGATCACGGGGAGGTTAAATGGACAGAGAGTGAGATCACGTGGTTGTTAAAGGGAGAGAGAGAGATTACTGGGAGGTTAAATGGACAGAGAGTGAGATGGCCGCGTCATTAAATGGACAGCGAGTGAGATCACGGGGAGGTTAAAGGGACAGAGTCTGAGATCACGGGTAGGTTAAAGGGACAGAGAGTGGCATCACGGGGCGGTTAAAGGGACAGTGATTGAGACCACGGGGAGTTTATAGTGACAGAGAGAGAGATCACGGGGAGGTTAAAGGGACAGAGAGTGAAACCACGGGGAGGTGAAAGGGACAGAGAGTGAGATCACGGGGAGGTTAATGGGACAGAGAGTGAGACCACGGGAAGTTGAAAGTGACAGTGAGTGAGATTACGGAGAGGTTAAAGGGAATGAGAGTGAGATCACGGGGATGTTAAAGGGACAGAGAGTGAGATAACGGGGAGGTTAAAGGGACAGAGAGTTAGATCACGGGGAGGATAAAGGGACAGTGAATGAGATAACGGAGAGGATTAGGGGACAGAGAATGCGATCACGGGCAGGTTCAAGGGACAGTCTTTGAGATCACGGGAAGGTTAAAGGGACAGTGTGAGATCACGGGAAGGTTAAAGGTACAGAGAGTGAGATCACGGGGAGGTTAAAGGGACAGTGTTTGAGATCACGGGAAGTTTAAAGGGACAGAGAGTGAGATCACGGGGAGATTAAAGGGACAGAGAGTTGGAGCACAGGGATTTTAAAGGCACAGAGAGTGAGATCATGGGGAGTATTATGGGACAGAGAGAGAGATCACGGGGAGGTTAAATGGACAGAGAGTGAGATCGCCGCGTCATTAAATGGACAGAGAGTGAGATCATGGGGAGGTTAAAGGGACAGAGACTGAGATCACGGGAAGGTTAAAGGGACAGAATCTGAGATCACGTCTAGGTTAAAGGGACAGAGAGTGACATCACGGGGCGGTTAAAGGGACAGAGAGTGAGATCACGGGGAGGTTAAAGGGACAGGGAGTGAGATCACGGGGAGGTTAAAGGGACAGAGAGTGAGATCACGGTTAGGTTAAAGGGACAGAGAGTAAAATCACGGGGACGTTAAATGGACAGAGAGTAAAATCACGGGGACGTTAAATGTACAGAGACTGATATCACGGGGAGTTTAAAGCAACAGAGATTGAGATCACGGGGAGGTTGAAGGGACAGTGATTGAGATCACGGGGAGGTTAAAGGGACAGAGAGTGAGATCATGGGGAGGTTAAAGGGACAGAGAATGAGATCAGGCACAGTTAAAGGGACAGAGAATGAGATCAGGGACTGTAATAGGGACGGAGAGTGAGATCATGGACTGTTAAAGGGACAGAGATTGAGATCATGGACTATTCAAGGGACAGAGATTGAGCTCAGGGACAGATATAGGGACAGAGAGCGAGATCATGGACTGTTAAAGGGACAGAGATTGAGATTAGGGACAGTTAAAGGGACAGAGATTGAGATCATGGACTGTTAAAGGGACAGAGATTCAGATAATGGACTGTTAAAGGGACAGAGATTGAGATTAGGGACAGTTAAAGGGAATAATGTGAGTTCAGGGACAGAAAAAGGGACTGACATTGAGATCAGAGGGACAGTTACAGTGACAAAGAGTGAAATCAGGGTAAACTAAAGGGACAGAAAGAGATCAGGGACTATTAAAGTTACAGAGTGTGAGATCACGGGGAGGTTAAAGGGACCGAGAGTGAGGTCACGGGACGGTTAAATGGACAGAGAGTGAGATCACTGGGAGGTTATAGGGAAAGGGAGTGAGATCAATGGGAGGTTAAAGGGACAGAGATTGAGATCACAGGGAGGTTAAAGGGACAGAGAGTGAGATCACGGGGAGGTTACAGAGACAGAGAGTGAGTTCACGGGGAGGTTAAAGGGACAGAGAGTGAGATTACGGGGATGTTAAAGGGACAGAGAGTGAGATCTCGGGGAGGTTAAAGGGACAGAGAGTGAGATTACGGGGATGTTAAAGGGACAGAGAATGAGTTCACGGGGAGTTCAAAGGGACAAAGAGTGAGAACACGCGGAGGTTAATGGGACAGTGAGTCAGATCATGGGGCGGTTAAAGGGACAGAGAATAGGATCACGGGGAGGCTAAAAGGACAGAGAGTGAGATCACGGGAGGTTAAAGAGACAGAGAGTGAGACCACGGGAGGTTAAAGAGACAGAGAGTGAGATCACGGGAGGTTAAAGAGACAGAGAGTGAGATCATGGGTAGGTTAAAGGAACCGACAGTGAGATCACGGGAGGTTAAATGGACAGAGAGTGAGATCACGGGCAGTTTAAAGGGACAGAGAGTGAGATCATGGGCAGGTTAAAGGGACAGAGAGTGAGTACATGGGAGATTAAAGAGACAGAGAGTGAGATCAAGGGGTGGTTAAAGGGACTGAGAGTGAGATCACAGGGAGGTTAAAGGGAGAGAGAGTGACGTCATGGTTAGTTTAAAGGGACAGAGAGTGAGATCTCGGGGAGGGTAAAGGGACAGAGAGTGAGATCACAGGGAGTTTAAAGGGACAGAGAGTGAGATCACGGGGTGGTTAATGGGACAGAGAGTGAGAACTCGCGGAGTTTAAAGGGACAGTGAGTGAGATCTTTGGGAGGTGAAAGGGTCAGAGAGTGAGATCAGAGGGATGTTAAAGGGAGAGAAAGTGAGATCACAGGGAGGTTAAAGGGACATAGTGTGAGATCACGGGATGTTAAGGAGACAGAGAGTGAGATCAGGGGGTGGTTAAAGCGACAGAGAATGAGTTCACGGGGAGGTTAAAGGGACAGAGAGTGAGATCACGGGAGGTCAAAGAGACAGAGAGTGAGATCACGGGGAGGTTTAAGGGACAGTGAGTGAGTTCACTGGGAGCTTAAAGGGACAGAGAATGATAGCACGGGGAAGTTAAAGTGACAGAGAGTGCGATCACGGGGAGGTTAAAGGGACGGAGATTGAGTTTGTGGGGAGTTTAAAGGGACTGAGAGTGAGATCACGGGGAGGTTATCCGGACAGAGAGTGAGGTCACGGGGTGCTTAAAGTGACAGAGAGTGAGATCATGGGGAAGTTAAAGGGACAGAGAGTGAGTTCACGGGGAGCTTAAAGGGACAGGGAGTGAGATCAGGGAGGTTAAAGGGACAGATAGTGAAATCACGGGGAGGTAAAAGAGACAGAGAGAGAGATCACGGGGATGTTAAAGGGACAAAGAGTGAGATCACGGGCTGGCTAAATTGACAGAGAGTGAGATTACGGAGAGTATAAAGTGACAGTGAGTGAGATCACGGGGAGGTTAATCGGAAAGAGAGTGAGATCACGGGGACGTTAAAGGGACAGAGAATGAGAGCACGGGGAAGTTAAAGTGACAGAGAGAGAGATCACGGGGAGGTTAAAGGGACTGAGAGTGAGATTACTGAGAGGATAAAGTTACAGAGAGAGAGATCACGGGGAGGTTAGAGGGACAGAGAGTGAGATCACGGGGAGGTTAAAGGGACAATGAGTGAAATCACAGCGTGGTTAAAGGGACAGAGAGTGAGATCACGGGAAGATTAAAGGGACAGAGAGTGAGATTACGGGGAGGTTACAAGGACAGAGCGTGAGATCACGGGGTGGTTAAAGGGACAGTGAGTGAGACCACGGGAAGCTTAAAGGGACAGAGAGTGAGATCACGGGGAGGTTAAAGGGACAGAGAGTGAGACCACGGGGTGGTTAATGGGACAGAGAATGAGTTCACGGGGATTTCAAAGGGACAGAGAGTGAGAACACGCGGAGGTTAATGGGACAGTGAGTCAGATCATGGGGCGGTCAAAGGGACAGAGAGTGAGATCATGGGTAGGTTAAAGGGACCGACAGTGAGATCACGGGGAGGTTAAAGGGAAGAGAGAGATCACGGGGAGTTTAGAGGTACAGAGAGTGAGATCACGGTAATGTTAAAGGGACAGAGAGTGAGATCATGGGGAGGTTAAAGGGACAGAGAGTGAGATCAGGGAGGTTAAAGGGACAGAGAGTGAGATCAAGGGGAGGTAAAAGGGACAGAGAATGCGATCACGGGGTGTTTAAAGGGACAGAGAGTGAGATCACGGGGGAGGTTAAAGGGACAGAGAATGAGATCACGGGGTGCTTAACGGGACAGAGATGAAATCACGGGGAGGTTAAAGGGACGGAGAGTGAGATGACGGGGTGGTTAAAGGGACAGAGAGTGAGATCACGGGGTGTTTAAAGTGACAGAGAGTGAGATCACGGAGAGGTTAAATGGACAGAGAGTGAGAACACGGGGAGGTTAAAGGGACAGAGAGTGAGATCACGGGGAGGTTAAAGGGACAGAGAATGAGTTCACGGTGAGTTCAAAGGGACAGAGAGTGAGAACACACGGAGGTTAAAGGGACAGTGAGTGACAGCATGGGGAGGTTAATGGAACAGAGAGTGTAATCACGGGGAGGTTAAAGGGAGAGAGAGTGAGATCACAGGGAGGTTAAAGGGATAGAGAGTGAGATCACGGGGTGTTTAAAGGGGCAGAGAGTGAAATCACGGGGTGGTTATAGGGACAATGAGTGAGATTACGGGGAGGTTGAAGGAACAGAGAGTGAGATGTCTGGGAGGTAAAAGTGACAGAGAGTGAGATCAAGTAGAGGTTCAATGGACCGAGATTGAGATCACGGGGAGGTTAAGGGTACTGAGAGTGAGATCACGGTGAGGTCAAAGGGACAGAGAGTAGGATCATGGGGAGGTTAAAGGGACAGAGAGTGAGATCAAGGGGATGTTAATGGGACAGAGAGTGAGATTACGTGGAGGTTAACGGGACAGAGAATGAGATCACGGGGAGGTTAAAGGGACAGAGAGTGAGATCACGGGGAGGTTAAAGGGACAGTGTTTGAGATCACGGGAAGTTTAAAGGGACAGAGAGTTAGATCACGGGGAGGTTAAAGGGACAGAGAGTTGGAGCACAGGGAGTTTAAAGGCACAGAGAGTGAGATCATGGGGAGTATTATGGGACAGAGAGAGAGATCACGGGGAGGTTAAATGGACAGAGAGTGAGATCGCCGCGTCATTAAATGGACAGAGAGTGAGATCATGGGGAGGTTAAAGGGACAGAGAATGAGATCACGGGAAGGTTAAAGGTACAGAGAGTGAGATCACGGGGAGGTTAAAGGGACAGTGTTTGAGATCACGGGAAGTTTAAAAGGACAGAGAGTGAGATCACGGGGAGGTTAAAGGGACAGAGAGTTGGAGCACAGGGAGTTTAAAGGCACAGAGAGTGAGATCATGGGGAGTATTATGGGACAGAGAGAGAGATCACGGGGAGGTTAAATGGACAGAGAGTGAGATCGCCGCGTCATTAAATGGACAGAGAGTGAGATCATGGGGAGGTTAAAGGGACAGAGACTGAGATCACGGGAAGGTTAAAGGGACAGAGTCTGAGATCACGTCTAGGTTAAAGGGACAGAGAGTGACATCACGGGGCGGTTAAAGGGACAGAGAGTGAGATCACGGGGAGGTTAAAGGGACAGGGAGTGAGATCACGGGGAGGTTAAAGGGACAGAGAGAGAGATCACGGGGTGGTTAAAGGGACAGAGAGTGAAATCACGGGGAGGTTAAAGGGAAGAGAGTAAGATCACGGGGAGGTTAAAAGGACAGAGTGTGAGATGACTGGGAGGTTAAAGGGACAGAGAGTGAGATCACGGTTAGGTTAAAGGGACAGAGAGTAAAATCACGGGGACGTTAAATGGACAGAGAGTAAAATCACGGGGACGTTAAAGGTACAGAGACTGATATCACGGGGAGTTTAAAGCAACAGGGATTGAGATCACGGGGAGGTTAAAGGGACAGTGATTGAGATCACGGGGTGGTTAAAGGGACAGAGAGTGAGATCATGGGGAGGTTAAAGGGACAGAGAATGAGATCAGGGACTGTAATAGGGACGGAGAGTGAGATCATGGACTGTTAAAGGGACAGAGATTGAGATCATGGACTATTCAAGGGACAGAGATTGAGCTCAGGGACAGATATAGGGACAGAGAGCGAGATCATGGAATGTTAAAGGGACAGAGATTGAGATTAGGGACAGTTAAAGGGACAGAGATTGAGATCATGGACTGTTAAAGGGACAGAGATTCAGATAATGGACTGTTAAAGGGACAGAGATTGAGACTAGGGACAGTTAAAGGGAATAATGTGAGTTCAGGGACAGAAAAAGGGACTGACATTGAGATCAGAGGGACAGTTACAGTGACAAAGAGTGAAATCAGGGTAAACTAAAGGGACAGAAAGAGATCAGGGACTATTAAAGTTACAGAGTGTGAGATCACGGGGAGGTTAAAGGGACCGAGAGTGAGGTCACGGGACGGTTAAATGGACAGAGAGTGAGATCACTGGGAGGTTATATGGAGAGAGAGTGAGATCAATGGGAGGTTAAAGGGACAGAGATTGAGATCACAGGGAGGTTAAAGGGACAGAGAGTGAGATCACGGGGAGGTTACAGAGACAGAGAGTGAGTTCACGGGGAGGTTAAAGGGACAGAGAGTGAGATTACGGGGATGTTAAAGGGACAGAGAGTGAGATCACGGGGAGGTTAAAGGGACAGAGAGTGAGATTACGGGGATGTTAAAGGGACAGAGAATGAGTTCACGGGGAGTTCAAAGGGACAAAGAGTGAGAACACGCGGAGGTTAATGGGACAGTGAGTCAGATCATGGGGCGGTTAAAGGGACAGAGAATAGGATCACGGGGAGGCTAAAAGGACAGAGAGTGAGATCACGGGAGGTTAAAGAGACAGAGAGTGAGATCACGGGAGGTTAAAGAGACAGAGAGTGAGATCATGGGTAGGTTAAAGGGACCGACAGTGAGATCACGGGAGGTTAAATGGACAGAGAGTGAGATCACGGGCAGTTTAAAGGGACAGAGAGTGAGATCATGGGCAGGTTAAAGGGACAGAGAGTGAGTACATGGGAGATTAAAGAGACAGAGAGTGAGATCAAGGGGTGGTTAAAGGGACTGAGAGTGAGATCACGGGGAGGTTAAAGGGACATAGTGTGAGATCACGGGATGTTAAGGAGACAGAGAGTGAGATCAGGGGGTGGTTAAAGCGACAGAGAATGAGTTCACGGAGAGGTTAAAGGGACAGAGAGTGAGATCACGGGAGGTCAAAGAGACAGAGAGTGAGATCACGGGGAGGTTTAAGGGACAGTGAGTGAGTTCACTGGGAGCTTAAAGGGACAGAGAATGATAGCACGGGGAAGTTAAAGTGACAGAGAGTGCGATCACGGGGAGGTTAAAGGGACGGAGATTGAGTTTGTGGGGAGTTTAAAGGGACTGAGAGTGAGATCACGGGGAGGTTATCCGGACAGAGAGTGAGATCACGGGGTGCTTAAAGTGACAGAGAGTGAGATCATGGGGAAGTTAAAGGGACAGAGAGTGAGTTCACGGGGAGCTTAAAGGGACAGGGAGTGAGATCAGGGAGGTTAAAGGGACAGATAGTGAAATCACGGGGAGGTAAAAGAGACAGAGAGAGAGATCACGGGGATGTTAAAGGGACAAAGAGTGAGATCACGGGCTGGCTAAAGTGACAGAGAGTGAGATTACGGAGAGTTTAAAGTGACAGTGAGTGAGATCACGGGGAGGTTAATCGGAAAGAGAGTGAGATCACGGGGACGTTAAAGGGACAGAGAATGAGAGCACGGGGAAGTTAAAGTGACAGAGAGAGAGATCACGGGGAGGTTAAAGGGACTGAGAGTGAGATCACGGGGAGGTTATCCGGACAGAGAGTGAGATCACTGGGATGTATAAGGGACAGGGAGAGAGATCACGGGGAGGTTAAAGGGACAGAGAGTGCGATCAGGGAGGTTAAAGGGACAGAGAGTGAGATTACTGAGAGGATAAAGTTACAGAGAGAGAGATCACGGGGAGGTTAAAGGGACAGAGAGTGAGATCACGGGGAGGTTAAAGGGACAATGAGTGAAATCACGGCGTGGTTAAAGGGACAGAGAGTGAGATCACGGGAAGATTAAAGGGACAGAGAGTGAGATTACGGGGAGGTTACAAGGACAGAGAGTGAGATCACGGGGAGGTTAAAGGGAAAGTGAGTGAAACCACGGGAAGCTTAAAGGGACAGAGAGTGAGATCACGGGGAGGTTAAAGGGACAGAGAGTGAGACCACGGGGTGGTTAATGGGACAGAGAGTGCGATCAGGGAGGTTAATGGGACAGAGAGTGAGATTACTGAGAGGATAAAGTTACAGAGAGAGAGATCACGGGGAGGTTAAAGGGACAGAGAGTGAGATCTCGGGGAGGTTAAAGGGACAATGAGTGAAATCACGGCGTGGTTAAAGGGATGGAGAGTGAGATCACGGGAAGATTAAAGGGACAGAGAGTGAGATTACGGGGAGGTTACAAGGACAGAGAGTGAGATCACGGGGAGGTTAAAGGGACAGTGAGTGAGACCACGGGAAGCTTAAAGGGACAGAGAGTGAGATCACGGGGAGGTAAAAGGGACAGAGAGTGAGACCACGGTGTGGTTAATGGGACAGAGAATGAGTTCACGGGGATTTCAAAGGGACAGAGAGTGAGAACACGCGGAGGTTAATGGGACCGACAGTGAGATCACGGGGAGGTTAAAGGGACAGAGAGTGAGATCATGGGCAGTTTAAAGGGACAGAGAGTGAGATCACGGGAGGTTAAAGAGACAGAGAGTGAGATCACGGAGTGGTTAAAGGGACAGAGAGTCAGATCACAGGGAGGTTATAGGGACGGAGAGTGAGATCACGGGGTGGCTAATGGGACAGAGAATGAGTTCACGGGGAGTTCAAATGGGCAGAGAGTGAGAACTCGCGGAGGTTAAAGCGACAGTGAGTGAGATCATTGGGAGGTTAAAGGGACAGAGAGTGAGATCACAGGGAGGTTAATGGGACAGCGAGTGAGTTCACGGGGAGGTTTAAGGGAAAGGGAGTGAGATCACGGGGAGGTTAAATGGACAGGGAGTGAGATCACGGGGAGGTTAAAGGGACAGAGATTGAGATAACGGGTAGGTTAAATGGGCAGTGAGTGAGATCACAGGGAACTTTAAGGCACAGAAAGTGAGATCACGGGGAGGTTAAATGGACAGTGGGTGAGATCACGATTAGGTTAAAGGGACAGTCAGAGATCACGGGGACGTTAAAGGGACAGAGTTTGAGATCACGGGGAGGTTAAAGGGACAGAGGGTGAGATCACGGGGAGGTTATTGGGCCAGAGGGTGAGATCACGGGGAGGTTAAAGGGAGAGAGAGTGAGATCAGGCTGAGGTTAAAGGGACAGAGAGCGAGATGACGGGGACGTTAAATGGACAGAGAGTGATATCACGGGGAGGTTAAAGTGTAAGAGAGTGAGATCACGGGGAGTTTAAAGTTACAGAGAGAGAGTTCACGGGGAGGTTAAAGGGAATGAGAGTAAGATCACGGGGAGGTTAAAGGGATAGAGAGTGAGATCAAGGTGAGGTTAAAGGGCAGAGAGTGAGATCACGGAGAGTTTAAAGGGACAGAGAGTGAGATCACGGCGAGGTTAAAGGGCAGAGAGTGAGATGACGGGGAGGTTAAAGGGACAGAGAGAGAGCTCACGGTAGGTTAAAGGGACAGTGAGTGAGATCACGAGGAGTTTAAAGGGGCAGAGAGTGTATAAGGGGAGTTTAAAGGGACAGAGATTGAGATCACGTGTAGGTTAAAGGGACAGAGAGTGAGATCACGGGGAGGTTAAAGTGACAGAGAGTGAGATCACGGGGAGGTTAAAGGGACAGAGAGTGAGTTCACGGGAGGTTAAAGGTACAGAGAGTGAGATCACGGGGCGGTTAAAGGGACAGAGAATGAGATTACGGGGAGGTTAAAGGTACAGAGAGTGAGATCACTGGGAAGTTAAAGGCACAGCGAGTGAGATCATGGGGAGGTTAAAAGGACAGAGGGTGAGATCACGAGAAGGTTAAAGGGACAGAGAGTGATCACGGGGATGTTAAAGGGACAGAGTTTGAGATCACGGGGAGGTTAAAGTGACAGAAGGTGAGATCACGGGGAGGTTAAAGGGACAGTCGGTGAGATCACGGGGAGGTTAAAGGGAGAGAGAGTGAGACCAGGGGGAGGTTAAAGAGACAGAGAGAGAGATGACGGGGAGGATAAATGGACAGAGAGTGAGATCACGGAGCGGTTAAAGGGACAGAGAGTGTGATGACGGGGAGGTTAAAAGGACAGAGAGTGAGATCACAGGGAGTTTAAAGTGACAGAGAGAGAGATCACGGGTAGGTTAAAGGGACAGAGAGTGAGATCACGGGGAGGTTAAAGTGACAGAGAGAGAGATCACGGGGATGTTTAAGGGAATGAGAGTGAGATCACTGGGAGGTTAATGGGACAGAGAGTAAGTTCACGGGGAGGTTAAAGGGACAGTGAGTGACATCACGAGGAGTTTAAAGGGGCAGAGCGTGAGATGACGGGAAGGTTAAAGGGACAGAGACTGAGATCACGGGGAGGTTTAAGGGACAGAGAGTTGGATCACAGGGAGGTTAAAGGGACAGAGAGTGAGATCACGGGGAGTATTAGGGGACAGAGAGTGAGATCACGGGGAGGTTTAAGGGAATGAGAGTAAGATCACGGGGAGGTTAAAGGTACAGAGTTTGATATCACGGGGAGGTTAACGGGACAGAGAGTGAAATCACGTGGTGTTTAAAGAGACAGGGAGTGAGTTCACGGGGAGGTAAAACTACAGAGTGGGATCACGAGATGGTTAAAGGGACAGAGAGTCAGATCACGGGGAGTTTAAAGGGACAGAGTGTGAGATCACGGCGAGGTTAAAGGGACAGTGAGTGAGATCACGGGAAGGTTAAAGGGCAGAGAGTGAGATGACGGGGAGGTTAAAGGGACAGTGAGTGAGATCACGAGGAGTTTAAAGGGGCAGAGAGTGAGATGACGGGGAGTTTAAAGGGACAGAGAGAGAGATCACGGATAGGTTAAAGGGACAGAGAGTGAGATCACGTGGAGGTTAAAGTGACAGAGAGAGAGATCACGGGGAGGTTTAAGGGAATGAGAGTGAGATCACCGGGAGGTTAATGGGACAGAGAATAAGTTCACGGGGTGGTTAAAGGGACACTGAGTGAGATCACGGGGAGGATAAAGGGACAGTGAGTGAGATCACGAGGAGTTTAAAGGGGCAGAGCGTGAGATGACGGGAAGGTTAAAGGGACAGAGAGTGAGATCACGGGGAGTTTAATGGGACAGAGATGAGATCACGAGGAGTATTAGGGGTCAGAGAGTGAGATCACGGGGAGGTTAAATGGACAGAGTGTGAGATCGCCGCTTCATTAAATGGACAGAGAGGGAGATCACGGGGAGGTTAAAGGGACAGAGTCTGAGATCACGGGGACGTTAAAGGGACAGAGTCTGAGATCACGGGTATGTTAAAGGGACAGGGAGTGACATCACGGAGTGGTTAAAGGGACGGAGTTTGAGACCACGGGGATTTTATAGTTACAGAGAGAGAGATCACGGGCAGGTTAAAGGGACAGAGAGTGAGATCAAGGGGAGGTTAATGGGACAGAAAGTGAAATCACGGGGAGGTTAAAGGGACAGAGAGTGAGATCACGGGGAGGCTAAAGGGACATAGAGTGAGATCACGGGGAGGTTAAAGGGAAGAGAATAAGATCGCGGGGAGGTTAAAGTGTCAGAGAGTGAGATCACGGGGAGGTTAAATGGAAAGAGAGCGAGATCACGGGGATGTTAAAGGGACAGAGAAGAGACCACGGGGAGGTTAAAGGGACAGAGTGTGAGATGACTTGGAGGTTAAAGGGACAGAGAGTGAGATCACGGGTAGGATAAAGGGACAGAGAATAATATCACGGGGACGTTAAAGGTACAGAGAGTGAGATCACGGGGATGTTAAAGTGACATTGAGTGAGATCACGGGGTAGTTAAAGGGACAGAACTTGAGGGCACGGGGAGTTTAAAGGGTCAGAGAATGAGATCACGGGGAGTTTAAAGGGAAAGAGAGTGAGATCAAGGTGAAGTTAAAGGGACAGATAGTGAGATCACGGGGATGTTAAAGTGACATTGAGTGAGATCACGGGGTAGTTAAAGGGACAGAGCTTGAGGGCACGGGGAGTTTAAAGGGTCAGAGAATGAGATCACGGGGAGTTTAAAGGGAAAGAGAGTGAGATCAAGGTGAAGTTAAAGGGACAGAGAGTGAGATCACGGGGTAGTTAAAGGGACAGAGAATATGATCACGGGGAGGTTAAAGGGACAGAGAGCAGATCACAGGGAGGTTAAACGGACAGAGGCTGAGATCACGGGTAGTTTAAAGGGACAGAGAGTGAGATCACGGGGTTTTTAAAGGGACAGCGAGTTAGATCACGGGGAAGTTAAAGGTGCAGAGAGTGAGATTACGGGGAGGTTAAAGGTCAGAGAGTGAGATCACGGTGAGGTTAAGGGGACAGAGAGAGATCACGGTGAGGTTAAAGGGACAGATAGCGAGATCACGAGGAGGTTAAAGGGATAGAGTGCGGGATCACGTGGACGTTAAAGGGACAGAGAGTGAAATCAGGCACAGTTAAAGGGACAGAGATTGAGATCAGGGACAGTTAATGGGACTGAGATTGAGATCAGGGACAGTTAAAGGGACAAAGATTGAGATCAGGGACACCAAAAAGGACAGAGAGAGATCATGTACTAATAAATGGACAGAGAGTGAGATCACGGGGAGGTTTAAGGGACAGTGAGTGAGTTCACTGGAAGCTTAAAGGGACAGAGAATGATAGCACGGGGATGTTAAAGTGACAGAGAGTGAGATCACGGGGAGGTTAAAGGGACGGAGAGTGAGATCGCGGGGAGTTTAAAGGGACTGAGAGTGAGATCACGGGGAGGTTATCCGGACAGAGAGTGAGATCACGGGGTGCTTAAAGTGACAGAGAGTGAGATCATGGGGAGGTTAAAGGGACAGAGAGCGAGTTCACGGGGAGCTTAAAGGGACAGGGAGTGCGATCAGGGAGGTTAAAGGGACAGATAGTGAAATCACGGGGAGGTAAAAGAGACAGAGAGAGAGATCACGGGGAGGTTAAAGGGACAAAGAGTGAGATCACGGGCTGGCTAAAGGGACAGAGAGTGAGATTACGGAGAGGTTAAAGTAACAGAGAGTGAGATCACGGGGAGGTTAAAGGGACAGTGAGTGAGATCACGGGGAGGTTAATCGGACAGAGAGTGAGATCACGGGGAGGTTAAAGGGACAGAGAATGAGAGCACGGGGAAGTTAAAGTGACAGAGAGTGAGATCACGGGGAGGTTAAAGGGACGGAGAGTGAGATTACGGGGAGTTTAAAGGGACTGAGAGTGAGATCACGGGGAGGTTAAAGGGACAGAGAGTGCGATCAGGGAGGTTAAAGGGACAGATAGTGAGATCACAGGCTGGTTAAAGGGACAGAAACTCAGATTACTGTGAGGTTAAAGTTACAGAGAGAGAGATCACGGGGAGGTTAAAGGGACAGTGAGTGAAATCAAGGGGAGGTTAATTGGACAGAGAGTGAGATCACGGGAAGATTAAAGGGACGGAAGGAGATCACGCGGACGTTATTGGGACAGGGAGTGAGATCAAGGGGATGTTAAAGGCATAGAGATTGAGATCACGGGGTGGTTAAAGGGACAGAGAGTGAAATCACGGGGAGGTTAAAGGGACAGAGAGTGAGATCACGGGGAGGTTAAAGGGACAGAGAGTGAGATTACGGGGAGGTTTAAGGGGCAGAGAGTGAGATCACGGGGACGTTAAAGGGGCAGATAGTGAGATCACGGGGAGGTTAAAGGGGCAGAGTGTGAGATCACGCGAAGTTTAAAGTGACTGAGAGTCAGATCAGGGGGACAGTTAAAGGAACAGAGAATGAGATCAGGGACAGTTAAAGTGACTGAGAGGGAGATCAGGGACTGTTAAAGGGACAGAGGTTGAGATCATGGACTGTAAAAGGGACAGAGAGTGAAATCAGGAGGACTGTTAAAGCGACAAAGAGTTAAATCAGGGCCAGCTAAAGGTACAGAGAGAGATCAGGGACTACTAAAGGTACGGAGATTGAGATCAGGAGGAGGTTAAAGGGACAGAGAGTAAGATCACAGGGAGTGTTAAAGGGACAGAGAGTGATTACACGGGGCGGTTAAAGGGAAAAAGAGTGAGATCACGCTGAGGGTAACGGGACAGAGAATGAGATCACGGGGAGTTTAAAGGGACAGAGATTGAGATCACGGGGAGGTTAAAGGGACAGAGAGTGAGATCACGGGGAGGTTAAAGGGACAGAATGAGATCACATGGAGGGTAACGGGACAGAGTGTGAGTTCACGGGGGTGTTAAAGGGACAGAGAGTGAGATCACGGGGAGGTTAATGGGACAGAGAGTGAGACCACGGAGAGGTTTAAGGGACTGAGAGTGAGATCAGGGGGCCAGTTAATGGAACAGAGAGTGAGATCACGTGGAGTTTAAAGGGGCCGAGAGTGAGATCACGGAGAAGTTAAAGGGACAGAGAGTGAAATCAGAGTCAGTTATAGGGACAGAGCGTGTGATCAGGGACAGTTGAAGGGACTGAGAGGGAGATCAGGGACAGTTAAAGGGACAGAGATTGAGATCAGGGACTGTTAAAGGGATACAGATTGAGATCATGGACTGTTAAAGGTACAGAGATTGAGATTAGGGACAGTTAAAGGGACAAATGTGAGATCAGGGACAGAAAAAGTGACAGAGATTGAGATCAGGGGGACAGTTAAAGGGACAGAGAGTGAGATCAGGGGGTCAGTTAAAGGCAAAGAGAGTGAGATCAAGAGGACAGTTAAAGGGACAGAGAGTGAGATCAGGGGGTCAGTTAAAGGGAAAGAGAGTGAGATCGGGGCACAGTTAAAGGGACAGAGAGTGAGTTCACGGGGTGTTTAAAGGGACAGCGAGTGAGATCACGGGGAAGTTAAAGGGACAGAGAGTGAGATCACGGGGAGGTTAAATATCAGAGAGTGAGATAACGGGGAGGTTAAAGGGATAGAGAGTGAGATCACGGGGTGTTTAAAGCTACAGAGAGTGAGATCAGGGAGGTTATAGGGACAGAGAGTGAGATCACGGGGAGGTTAAAGGGACAGAGAGTGAGATCACGGGGAGGTAAAAGGGACAGAGGGAGATTACGGGGAGGTTAACAGGACAGAGAGTGAGATCACGGGGAGGTTAAAGGGACAGATAGCGAGATCAAGAGGAGGTTAAAGGGACAGAGTTTGGGATCACGTGGACGTTAAAGGGACAGAGAGTGAGATCAGGGACAGTTAAAGGGACAGAGATTGAGATCACGGACAGTTAATGGGACAGAGATTGAGATCAGGGACAGTTAAATGGACAAAGATTGAGATCAGGGACAGCTAAAGGGACAGAGAGAGATCATGGACTATTAAATGGACAGAGAGTGAGATCACGGGGAGGTTAAAGGGACAGAGAGTGAGATCACAGGGAGGTTAAAGAGAGAGAGAGTGAGATCACGGGTAGTTTGAAGGGACAGAGAGTGAGATCACGGTCTCATTAAAGGGACAGAGAGTGAGATCACGGGGAAGTTAAAGTGACAGAGAGTGAGATCACGGAATGGTTAATGGGACAGAGAGTGAGATCAGGAGGAGGTTAAAGGGACAGAGAGTGAGATCAGGGAGGTTAAAGGGACAGATAGTGAGATCACGGGGAGGTAAAAGGGACAGAGAGAGAGATCACGGGGAGGTTAAAGGGACACTGAGTGAGATCACGGGGAGGATTAGGCGACAGAGAATGATATCACGGACAGGATAAAGGGACAGTGAGTGAGATCACGAGGAGTTTAAAGGGACAGAGCGTGAGATGACGGGAAGGTTAAAGGGACAGAGAGTGAGATCACGGGGAGGTTAATGGGACAGAGATGAGATCACGGGGAGGATTAGGGGTCAGAGAGTGAGATCACGGGGAGGTTAATGGGACAGAGAGTGAGACCACGGAGAGGTTTAAGGGACTGAGAGTGAGATCAGGGGGACAGTTAATGGAACAGAGAGTGAGATCACGTGGAGTTTAAAGGGGCCGAGAGTGAGATCACGGAGAAGTTAAAGGGACAGAGAGTGAAATCAGAGTCAGTTATAGGGATAGAGCGTGTGATCAGGGACAGTTGAAGGGACTGAGAGGGAGATCAGGGACAGTTAAAGGGACAGAGATTGAGATCAGGGACTGTTAAAGGGATAGAGATTGAGATCATGGACTGTTAAAGGTACAGAGATTGAGATTAGGGACAGTTAAAGGGACAAATGTGAGATCAGGGACAGAAAAAGTGACAGAGATTGAGATCAGGGGGACAGTTAAAGGGACAGAGAGTGAGATCAGGGGGTCAGTTAAAGGCAAAGAGAGTGAGATCAAGAGGACAGTTAAAGGGACAGAGAGTGAGATCAGGGGGTCAGTTAAAGGGAAAGAGAGTGAGATCGGGGCACAGTTAAAGGGACAGAGAGTGAGTTCACGGGGTGTTTAAAGGGACAGCGAGTGAGATCACGGGGAAGTTAAAGGGACAGAGAGTGAGATCACGGGGAGGTTAAATATCAGAGAGTGAGATAACGGGGAGGTTAAAGGGACAGAGAGTGAGATCACGGGGTGTTTAAAGCTACAGAGAGTGAGATCAGGGAGGTTATAGGGACAGAGAGTGAGATCACGGGGAGGTTAAAGGGACAGAGAGTGAGATCAAGGGGTGTTTAAAGCTACAGAGAGTGAGATCAGGGAGGTTAACAGGACAGAGAGTGAGATCACGGGGAGGTTAAAGGGACAGAGAGTGAGATCACGGGGAGGTAAAAGGGACAGAGGGAGATTACGGGGAGGTTAACAGGACAGAGAGTGAGATCACGGGGAGGTTAAAGGGACAGATAGCGAGATCAAGAGGAGGTTAAAGGGACAGAGTTTGGGATCACGTGGACGTTAAAGGGACAGAGAGTGAGATCAGGGACAGTTAAAGGGACAGAGATTGAGATCACGGACAGTTAATGGGACAGAGATTGAGATCAGGGACAGTTAAAGGGACAAAGATTGAGATCAGGGACAGCTAAAGGGACAGAGAGAGATCATGGACTATTAAATGGACAGAGAGTGAGATCACGGGGAGTTTAAAGGGACAGAGAGTGAGATCACAGGGAGGTTAAAGAGAGAGAGAGTGAGATCACGGGTAGTTTGAAGGGACAGAGAGTGAGATCACGGTCTCATTAAAGGGACAGAGAGTGAGATCACGGGGAAGTTAAAGTGACAGAGAGTGAGATCACGGAATGGTTAATGGGACAGAGAGTGAGATCAGGAGGAGGTTAAAGGGACAGAGAGTGAGATCAGGGAGGTTAAAGGGACAGATAGTGAGATCACGGGGAGGTAAAAGGGACAGAGAGAGAGATCACGGGGAGGTTAAAGGGACACTGAGTGAGATCACGGGGAGGATTAGGCGACAGAGAATGATATCACGGACAGGATAAAGGGACAGTGAGTGAGATCACGAGGAGTTTAAAGGGGCAGAGCGTGAGATGACGGGAAGGTTAAAGGGACAGAGAGTGAGATCACGGGGAGGTTAATGGGACAGAGATGAGATCACGGGGAGGATTAGGGGTCAGAGAGTGAGATCACGGGGAGGTCAATTGGACAGAGAGTGAGATCGCCGCGTCATTAAATGGACAGAGAGTGAGATCACGGGGAGGTTAAAGGGACAGAGTCTGAGATCACGGGTATGTTAAAGGGACAGAGAGTGACATCATGGGGTGGTTAAAGGGACGGAGATTGAGACCACGGGGAGTTTATAGTGACAGAGAGAGAGATCACGGGGAGGTTAAAGAGACAGAAAGTGAAATCACGGGGAGGTTAAAGGGACACAGAGTGAGATCACGGGGAGGCTAAAGGGACAGAGAGTGAGATCACGGGGAGGTTAAATGGGCAGAGAGTGAGATCACGGGGACGTTAAAGGGGCAGATAGTGAGATCACGGGGAGGTTAAAGGGGCAGATTGTGAGATCACGCGAAGTTTAAAGGGACTGAGAGTGAGATCAGGGGGACAGTTAAAGGAACAGAGAAAGAGATCGGGGACAGTTAAATGGACTGAGAGGGAGATCAGGGACTGTTAAAGGGACAGAGATTGAGATCATGGATTGTAAAAGGGACAGAGAGTGAAATCAGGAGGACTGTTAAAGGGACAAAGAGTGAAATCAGGGCCAGCTAAAGGTACAGAGAGAGATCAGGGACTATTAAAGGGACAGAGATTGAGATCAGGGGGTTAGTTAAAGTGACAGCGAGTGAGATAAGGGGGAAAATTAAACGGACAGAGAGTGAGATCACGGGGAGGATAAAGGGACAGAGATTGAGATAACAGGGAGTGTTAAAGGGACAGAGAGTGAGATCACGCTGAGGTTAACGGGACAGACAATGAGATCACGGGGAGTTTAAAGGGACAGAGATTGAGATCACGGGGAGGTTAAAGGGACAGAGAGTGAGATCACGGGGAGGTTAAAGGGACAGAATGAGATCACGGAGAGGGTAACGGGACAGAGTGTGAGTTCACGGGGGTGTTAAAGGGACAGAGAGTGAGATCACGGGGAGGTTAATGGGACAGAGAGTGAGACCACGGAGAGGTTTAAGGGACTGAGAGTGAGATCAGGGGGACAGTTAATGGAACAGAGAGTGAGATCACGGGGAGCTTAAAGGAGCCGAGAGTGAGATCACGGAGAAGTTAAAGCGACAGAGAGTGAGATCAGAGTCAGTTATAGGGACAGAGAGTGTGATCAGGGACAGTTGAAGGGACTGAGAGGGAGATTAGGGACAGTTAAAGGGACAGAGATTGAGATCAGGGACTGTTAAAGGGATAGAGATTGAGATCATGGACTGTTAAAGGAACAGAGATTGAGATTAGGGACAGTTAAAGGGACAAATGTGAGATCAGGGACAGAAAAAGTGACAGAGATTGAGATCGGGGGACAGTTAAAAGGTCAGAGAGTGAGATCAGGGGGTCAGTAAAAGGCAAAGAGAGTGAGATCAAGAGGACAGTTAAAGGGACAGAGAGTGAGATCAGGGTGTCAGTTAAAGGGAAAGAGAGAGAGATCGGGGGACAGTTAAAGGGACAGAGAGTGAGTTCACGGGGTGTTTAAAGGGACAACGAGTGAGATCACGGGGAAGTTAAAGGGACAGAGAGTGAGATCACGGGGAGGTTAAAGATCAGAGAGTGAGATAACGGGGAGGTTAAAGGGACAGAGAGTGAGATCACGGGAGTTTAAAGCGACAGAGAGTGAGATCACGGGGAGGTTAAAGGGACAGAGAGTGAGATCACGGGGAGGATAAAGTGAGAAAGAGTGAGATCAGGGAGTTTAAAGGGAGAGAGAGTGAGATCACGGGGAGGTTAAAGGGACAGATAGCGAGATCAAGAGGAGGTTAAAGGGACGGAGAGTGAGATCACGGGGAGGATAAAGTGAGAAAGAGTGAGATCAGGGAGTTTAAAGGGAGAGAGTGTGGGATCACGTGGACGTTAAAGGGACAAATGTGAGATCAGGGACAGAAAAAGTGACAGAGATTGAGATCAGGGGGACAGTTAAAGGGTCAGAGAGTGAGATCAGGGGGTCAGTAAAAGGCAAAGAGAGTGAGATCAAGAGGACAGTTAAAGGGACAGAGAGTGAGATCAGGGGGTCAGTTAAAGGGAAAGAGAGTGAGATCGGGGGACAGTTAAAGGGACAGAGAGTGAGTTCACGGGGTGTTTAAAGGGACAGACAGTGAGATCACAGGGAGGTTAAAGGGAGAGAGAGTGAGATCACGGGTAGTTTGAAGGGACAGAGAATGAGATCACGGGGAAGTTAAAGTGACAGAGAGTGAGATCACGGTCACATTAAAGGGACAGAGAGTGAGATCACGGGGAGGTAAAAGGGACGGAGAGTGAGATCACGGGGAGTTTAAAGGGATTGAGAGTGAGATCACGGGGAGTTTAAAGGGACTGAGAGTGAGATCACGGGGAGGTTATCAGGAAAGAGAGTGAGATCATGGGGTGCTTAAAGTGACAGAGAGTGAGATCACGGGGTGGTTAAAAGGACAGAGAGTGAGATCACGGTGAGGTTAAAGGGACAGAGAGAGAGATCACGGGGTGGTTAAAGGGACAGAGAGTGAGATTACGGAGAGGTTAAAGTCACAGAGAGTGATATCACTGGGACGTTAAAGGGACAGTAAGTGAGATCACGAGGTGGTTAATGGGACAGAGAGTGAGATCACGGGGAGATTAAAGGGACAGAGAATGAGAGCACGGGGAAGTCAAAGTGACAGGGAGTGAGATCACGGTCACATTAAAGGGATAGAGAGTGAGATCTCGAGGAGGTTAAAGGGACGGAGAGTGAGATCACGGGGAGTTTAAACGGACTGAGAGTGAGATCACGGGGAGGTTATCCGGACAGAGAGTGAGATCACGGGGTGCTTAAAGTGACAGAGAGTGAGATCATGGGGAGGTTAAAGGGACAGAGAGTGAGATCAAGGAGAGGTGAAAGGGCAGAGATTGAGATCAGGGAGTTTCAAGGGACATATAGTGAGATCACGGGGAGGTAAAAGGGACAGAGAGTGAGATCAGGGAGGTTAAAATGACAGAGAGTGAGATCACGGGGAGGTTAAAGGGACAGTGAGTGAGATCACGGGGAGGTTAATGGGACAGAGAGTGAGATCACGAGGAGGTTAAAGGGACAGAGAGTGAGATCACGGCGTGGTTAAAGGGACAGAGAGTGAGATCACGGGGAGGTTAAAGGGACAGAGAGTGAAATCAAGGGGATGTTCAAGGCACAGAGATTGAGATCACGGGGAGGATAAAGCGACAGAGAGTGAGATCAGGGGGTCAGTAAAAGGCAAAGAGAGTGAGATCAAGAGGACAGTTAAAGGGACAGAGAGTGAGATCAGGGGGTCAGTTAAAGGGAAAGAGAGAGAGATCGGGGGACAGTTAAAGGGACAGAGAGTGAGTTCACGGGGTGTTTAAAGGGACAGCGAGTGAGATCACGGGGAAGTTAAAGGGACAGAGAGTGAGATCACGGGGAGGTTAAAGATCAGAGAGTGAGATAACGGGGAGGTTAAAGGGACAGAGAGTGAGATCACGGGAGTTTAAAGCGACAGAGAGTGAGATCACGGGGAGGTTAAAGGGACGGAGAGTGAGATCACGGGGAGGATAAAGTGAGAAAGAGTGAGATCAGGGAGTTTAAAGGGAGAGAGAGTGAGATCACGGGGAGGTTAAAGGGACAGATAGCGAGATCAAGAGGAGGTTAAAGGGACGGAGAGTGAGATCACGGGGAGGATAAAGTGAGAAAGAGTGAGATCAGGGAGTTTAAAGGGAGAGAGTGTGGGATCACGTGGACGTTAAAGGGACAAATGTGAGATCAGGGACAGAAAAAGTGACAGAGATTGAGATCAGGGGGACAGTTAAAGGGTCAGAGAGTGAGATCAGGGGGTCAGTAAAAGGCAAAGAGAGTGAGATCAAGAGGACAGTTAAAGGGACAGAGAGTGAGATCAGGGGGTCAGTTAAAGGGAAAGAGAGTGAGATCGGGGGACAGTTAAAGGGACAGAGAGTGAGATCACGGGGAGGTTAAAGGGACAGTGAGTGAGATCACGGGGAGGTTAATGGGACAGAGAGTGAGATCACGAGGAGGTTAAAGGGACAGAGAGTGAGATCACGGCGTGGTTAAAGGGACAGAGAGTGAGATCACGGGGAGGTTAAAGGGACAGAGAGTGAAATCAAGGGGATGTTCAAGGCACAGAGATTGAGATCACGGGGAGGATAAAGGGACAGAGAGTGAGATCAGGGGGTCAGTAAAAGGCAAAGAGAGTGAGATCAAGAGGACAGTTAAAGGGACAGAGAGTGAGATCAGGGGGTCAGTTAAAGGGAAAGAGAGAGAGATCGGGGGACAGTTAAAGGGACAGAGAGTGAGTTCACGGGGTGTTTAAAGGGACAGCGAGTGAGATCACGGGGAAGTTAAAGGGACAGAGAGTGAGATCACGGGGAGGTTAAAGATCAGAGAGTGAGATAACGGGGAGGTTAAAGGGACAGAGAGTGAGATCACGGGAGTTTAAAGCGACAGAGAGTGAGATCACGGGGAGGTTAAAGGGACGGAGAGTGAGATCACGGGGAGGATAAAGTGAGAAAGAGTGAGATCAGGGAGTTTAAAGGGAGAGAGAGTGAGATCACGGGGAGGTTAAAGGGACAGATAGCGAGATCAAGAGGAGGTTAAAGGGACGGAGAGTGAGATCACGGGGAGGATAAAGTGAGAAAGAGTGAGATCAGGGAGTTTAAAGGGAGAGAGTGTGGGATCACGTGGACGTTAAAGGGACAAATGTGAGATCAGGGACAGAAAAAGTGACAGAGATTGAGATCAGGGGGACAGTTAAAGGGTCAGAGAGTGAGATCAGGGGGTCAGTAAAAGGCAAAGAGAGTGAGATCAAGAGGACAGTTAAAGGGACAGAGAGTGAGATCAGGGGGTCAGTTAAAGGGAAAGAGAGTGAGATCGGGGGACAGTTAAAGGGACAGAGAGTGAGTTCACGGGGTGTTTAAAGGGACAGACAGTGAGATCACAGGGAGGTTAAAGGGAGAGAGAGTGAGATCACGGGTAGTTTGAAGGGACAGAGAATGAGATCACGGGGAAGTTAAAGTGACAGAGAGTGAGATCACGGTCACATTAAAGGGACAGAGAGTGAGATCACGGGGAGGTAAAAGGGACGGAGAGTGAGATCACGGGGAGTTTAAAGGGATTGAGAGTGAGATCACGGGGAGTTTAAAGGGACTGAGAGTGAGATCACGGGGAGGTTATCAGGACAAAGAGTGAGATCATGGGGTGCTTAAAGTGACAGAGAGTGAGATCACGGGGTGGTTAAAAGGACAGAGAGTGAGATCACGGTGAGGTTAAAGGGACAGAGAGTGAGATCACGGTGAGGTTAAAGGGACAGAGAGTGAGATCACGGGGAGGTTAAAGGGACAGTGAGTGAGATCAGGGAGGTTAAAGGGAGAGAGTGTGATATGACGGGAATGTAAAAGGGACAGAGAGTGAAATCATGGGTAGGTTAAAGGGACAGAGAGTGAGATCAGGGAGGTTAAAGGAACAGAGGCTGAGATCACGGGAATGTAAAAGGGACAGACAGTGAGATCTCGGGGAGCTTAAAGGGACAGAGGGTGAGATCACGGGAATGTTAAGGGGACAGAGAGTGAGATCACGGGCAGATTAAATGGAAAGGGAACGAGTTCACGGGTAGCTTAAAGGGACAGAGAATGAGATTACGGGGATGTTAAATGGACAGCGAGTGAGATCTCAGTCAGGTTAAAGGGACAGAGAGTGAGAACACGGTTAGTTTAGAGGGAAGGCGAGAGATCACGGGGAGGTTAAAGGGACAGAGAGTGAGATCACGGGGAGTTTAAAGGGACAGAGACAGATTACGGGCAGGCTATAGGTACAGAGAGTGAGAACACGGCGAGGTTGAAGGTCAGAGAGAGATAACGGGGAGGTTAAAGGCACAGAGAGTGAGATCACGGGGTGTTTAAAGTGACAGAGATTTTGATCATGGGGAGGGTAAAGCGATGGAGAGGGAGATCACGGGGAGGTTAAAGGGAGAGTGAGTGAGATCAAGGGTCGTTTGAAGGGACAGAGAATGAGATCACGGGGAGGTTAAAAGGACAGAGAGTGAGATCACGGGGAGGTTAAAGGGACCGATAGTGAGATCACGGGGAGGTTAAAGGGAAAGAGAGTGTGATCACGGGAAGGTTAAAGGGACAGATAGTGACATCACGGGCAGGTTAAAGGAACAGAGAGTGGGGTTACGGAGAGGATAAAGTGACAGAAAGTGAGATCACGGGGAGGTTAAAGGAACAGAGAGTGAGATCACGGGGAGGTTACAGGGAGAGAGTGAGATCACGGGGAGGTTAAAGGGATAGAGAGTGAAATCACGGGGAGTTTAAAGGGATAGAGAGTGAGATCAAGGTGAGGTTATCCGAACAGAGAGTGAGATCACGGGGAGGTTAAAGGGTCAGAGAGTGAGATAACGGCGAGGTTAAAGGGACAGCGAGTGACTTCAGGGAGGTTAAAGGGACAGAGAGTGAGATCACGGGGAGGATAAAGTGAGAAAGAGTGAGATCAGGGAGTTTAAAGGGAGAGAGAGTGAGATCACGGGGACGTTAAAGGGACAGATAGCGAGATCAAGAGGAGGTTAAAGGGACGGAGAGTGAGATCACGGGGAGGATAAAGTGAGAAAGAGTGAGATCAGGGAGTTTAAAGGGAGAGAGTGTGGGATCACGTGGACGTTAAAGGGACAAATGTGAGATCAGGGACAGAAAAACTGACAGAGATTGAGATCAGGGGGACAGTTAAAGGGTCAGAGAGTGAGATCAGGGGGTCAGTAAAAGGCAAAGAGAGTGAGATCAAGAGGACAGTTAAAGGGACAGAGAGTGAGATCAGGGGGTCAGTTAAAGGGAAAGAGAGTGAGATCGGGGGACAGTTAAAGGGACAGAGAGTGAGTTCACGGGGTGTTTAAAGGGACAGACAGTGAGATCACAGGGAGGTTAAAGGGAGAGAGAGTGAGATCACGGGTAGTTTGAAGGGACAGAGAATGAGATCACGGGGAAGTTAAAGTGACAGAGAGTGAGATCACGGTCACATTAAAGGGACAGAGAGTGAGATCACGGGGAGGTAAAAGGGACGGAGAGTGAGATCACGGGGAGTTTAAAGGGATTGAGAGTGAGATCACGGGGAGTTTAAAGGGACTGAGAGTGAGATCACGGGGAGGTTATCAGGAAAGAGAGTGAGATCATGGGGTGCTTAAAGTGACAGAGAGTGAGATCACGGGGTGGTTAAAAGGACAGAGAGTGAGATCACGGTGAGGTTAAAGGGACAGAGAGAGAGATCACGGGGTGGTTAAAGGGACAGAGAGTGAGATTACGGAGAGGTTAAAGTCACAGAGAGTGATATCACTGGGACGTTAAAGGGACAGTAAGTGAGATCACGAGGTGGTTAATGGGACAGAGAGTGAGATCACGGGGAGATTAAAGGGACAGAGAATGAGAGCACGGGGAAGTCAAAGTGACAGGGAGTGAGATCACGGTCACATTAAAGGGATAGAGAGTGAGATCTCGAGGAGGTTAAAGGGACGGAGAGTGAGATCACGGGGAGTTTAAACGGACTGAGAGTGAGATCACGGGGAGGTTATCCGGACAGAGAGTGAGATCACGGGGTGCTTAAAGTGACAGAGAGTGAGATCATGGGGAGGTTAAAGGGACAGAGAGTGAGATCAAGGAGAGGTGAAAGGGCAGAGATTGAGATCAGGGAGTTTCAAGGGACATATAGTGAGATCACGGGGAGGTAAAAGGGACAGAGAGTGAGATCAGGGAGGTTAAAATGACAGAGAGTGAGATCACGGGGAGGTTAAAGGGACAGTGAGTGAGATCACGGGGAGGTTAATGGGACAGAGAGTGAGATCACGAGGAGGTTAAAGGGACAGAGAGTGAGATCACGGCGTGGTTAAAGGGACAGAGAGTGAGATCACGGGGAGGTTAAAGGGACAGAGAGTGAAATCAAGGGGATGTTCAAGGCACAGAGATTGAGATCACGGGGAGGATAAAGCGACAGAGAGTGAGATCAGGGGGTCAGTAAAAGGCAAAGAGAGTGAGATCAAGAGGACAGTTAAAGGGACAGAGAGTGAGATCAGGGGGTCAGTTAAAGGGAAAGAGAGAGAGATCGGGGGACAGTTAAAGGGACAGAGAGTGAGTTCACGGGGTGTTTAAAGGGACAGCGAGTGAGATCACGGGGAAGTTAAAGGGACAGAGAGTGAGATCACGGGGAGGTTAAAGATCAGAGAGTGAGATAACGGGGAGGTTAAAGGGACAGAGAGTGAGATCACGGGAGTTTAAAGCGACAGAGAGTGAGATCACGGGGAGGTTAAAGGGACGGAGAGTGAGATCACGGGGAGGATAAAGTGAGAAAGAGTGAGATCAGGGAGTTTAAAGGGAGAGAGAGTGAGATCACGGGGAGGTTAAAGGGACAGATAGCGAGATCAAGAGGAGGTTAAAGGGACGGAGAGTGAGATCACGGGGAGGATAAAGTGAGAAAGAGTGAGATCAGGGAGTTTAAAGGGAGAGAGTGTGGGATCACGTGGACGTTAAAGGGACAAATGTGAGATCAGGGACAGAAAAAGTGACAGAGATTGAGATCAGGGGGACAGTTAAAGGGTCAGAGAGTGAGATCAGGGGGTCAGTAAAAGGCAAAGAGAGTGAGATCAAGAGGACAGTTAAAGGGACAGAGAGTGAGATCAGGGGGTCAGTTAAAGGGAAAGAGAGTGAGATCGGGGGACAGTTAAAGGGACAGAGAGTGAGATCACGGGGAGGTTAAAGGGACAGTGAGTGAGATCACGGGGAGGTTAATGGGACAGAGAGTGAGATCACGAGGAGGTTAAAGGGACAGAGAGTGAGATCACGGCGTGGTTAAAGGGACAGAGAGTGAGATCACGGGGAGGTTAAAGGGACAGAGAGTGAAATCAAGGGGATGTTCAAGGCACAGAGATTGAGATCACGGGGAGGATAAAGGGACAGAGAGTGAGATCAGGGGGTCAGTAAAAGGCAAAGAGAGTGAGATCAAGAGGACAGTTAAAGGGACAGAGAGTGAGATCAGGGGGTCAGTTAAAGGGAAAGAGAGAGAGATCGGGGGACAGTTAAAGGGACAGAGAGTGAGTTCACGGGGTGTTTAAAGGGACAGCGAGTGAGATCACGGGGAAGTTAAAGGGACAGAGAGTGAGATCACGGGGAGGTTAAAGATCAGAGAGTGAGATAACGGGGAGGTTAAAGGGACAGAGAGTGAGATCACGGGAGTTTAAAGCGACAGAGAGTGAGATCACGGGGAGGTTAAAGGGACGGAGAGTGAGATCACGGGGAGGATAAAGTGAGAAAGAGTGAGATCAGGGAGTTTAAAGGGAGAGAGAGTGAGATCACGGGGAGGTTAAAGGGACAGATAGCGAGATCAAGAGGAGGTTAAAGGGACGGAGAGTGAGATCACGGGGAGGATAAAGTGAGAAAGAGTGAGATCAGGGAGTTTAAAGGGAGAGAGTGTGGGATCACGTGGACGTTAAAGGGACAAATGTGAGATCAGGGACAGAAAAAGTGACAGAGATTGAGATCAGGGGGACAGTTAAAGGGTCAGAGAGTGAGATCAGGGGGTCAGTAAAAGGCAAAGAGAGTGAGATCAAGAGGACAGTTAAAGGGACAGAGAGTGAGATCAGGGGGTCAGTTAAAGGGAAAGAGAGTGAGATCGGGGGACAGTTAAAGGGACAGAGAGTGAGTTCACGGGGTGTTTAAAGGGACAGACAGTGAGATCACAGGGAGGTTAAAGGGAGAGAGAGTGAGATCACGGGTAGTTTGAAGGGACAGAGAATGAGATCACGGGGAAGTTAAAGTGACAGAGAGTGAGATCACGGTCACATTAAAGGGACAGAGAGTGAGATCACGGGGAGGTAAAAGGGACGGAGAGTGAGATCACGGGGAGTTTAAAGGGATTGAGAGTGAGATCACGGGGAGTTTAAAGGGACTGAGAGTGAGATCACGGGGAGGTTATCAGGACAAAGAGTGAGATCATGGGGTGCTTAAAGTGACAGAGAGTGAGATCACGGGGTGGTTAAAAGGACAGAGAGTGAGATCACGGTGAGGTTAAAGGGACAGAGAGTGAGATCACGGTGAGGTTAAAGGGACAGAGAGTGAGATCACGGGGAGGTTAAAGGGACAGTGAGTGAGATCAGGGAGGTTAAAGGGAGAGAGTGTGATATGACGGGAATGTAAAAGGGACAGAGAGTGAAATCATGGGTAGGTTAAAGGGACAGAGAGTGAGATCAGGGAGGTTAAAGGAACAGAGGCTGAGATCACGGGAATGTAAAAGGGACAGACAGTGAGATCTCGGGGAGCTTAAAGGGACAGAGGGTGAGATCACGGGAATGTTAAGGGGACAGAGAGTGAGATCACGGGCAGATTAAATGGAAAGGGAACGAGTTCACGGGTAGCTTAAAGGGACAGAGAATGAGATTACGGGGATGTTAAATGGACAGCGAGTGAGATCTCAGTCAGGTTAAAGGGACAGAGAGTGAGAACACGGTTAGTTTAGAGGGAAGGCGAGAGATCACGGGGAGGTTAAAGGGACAGAGAGTGAGATCACGGGGAGTTTAAAGGGACAGAGACAGATTACGGGCAGGCTATAGGTACAGAGAGTGAGAACACGGCGAGGTTGAAGGTCAGAGAGAGATAACGGGGAGGTTAAAGGCACAGAGAGTGAGATCACGGGGTGTTTAAAGTGACAGAGATTTTGATCATGGGGAGGGTAAAGCGATGGAGAGGGAGATCACGGGGAGGTTAAAGGGAGAGTGAGTGAGATCAAGGGTCGTTTGAAGGGACAGAGAATGAGATCACGGGGAGGTTAAAAGGACAGAGAGTGAGATCACGGGGAGGTTAAAGGGACCGATAGTGAGATCACGGGGAGGTTAAAGGGAAAGAGAGTGTGATCACGGGAAGGTTAAAGGGACAGATAGTGACATCACGGGCAGGTTAAAGGAACAGAGAGTGGGGTTACGGAGAGGATAAAGTGACAGAAAGTGAGATCACGGGGAGGTTAAAGGAACAGAGAGTGAGATCACGGGGAGGTTACAGGGAGAGAGTGAGATCACGGGGAGGTTAAAGGGATAGAGAGTGAAATCACGGGGAGTTTAAAGGGATAGAGAGTGAGATCAAGGTGAGGTTATCCGAACAGAGAGTGAGATCACGGGGAGGTTAAAGGGTCAGAGAGTGAGATAACGGCGAGGTTAAAGGGACAGCGAGTGACTTCAGGGAGGTTAAAGGGACAGAGAGTGAGATCACGGGGAGGTAAAAGGGACAGAGAGAAATATCACGGGGTGGTTAATGGGACAGAGAGTGAGATCACGGGGAGGTTAAAGGGACAGAGAGTGAGATCACGGCGAGGTTAAAGGCACAGAGATTGAGATAACGGGGAGGTTAAAGGGACAGAGAGTGAGATCACGGGGAGGTTAAAGCGACAGAGAGTGAGATCACGGGGAGGTTACTGGGACAGAGAGTAAGATCACGGGGAGGTTAAGGGGACAGAGAGTGAGATCAGGGAGGTTAAAGGGACAGAGTGTGATATCACGGGAACGTAAAAGGGACAGAGAATGAAAACACGGGGAGGTTAAAGGGACAGAGAGTGAGATCACGGGGAGGTTAAAGGGACAGAGAGTGGGATCAGGGAGGTTAAAGGGACAGAGTGTGATATGACGGGAATGTAAAAGGGACAGAGAGTGAAATCACGGGGAGGTTAAAGGGACAGAGAGTGAGATCACGGGGAGGTTAAAGGGACAGAGAGTGAGATCAGGGAGGTTAAAGGAACAGAGGCTGAGATCACGGGAATGTAAAAGGGACAGACAGTGAGATCTCGGGGAGCTTAAAGGGACAGAGGGTGAGATCACGGGAATGTTAAGGGGACAGAGAATGAGATCACGGGCAGATTAAATGGAAAGGGAACGAGTTCACGGGTAGCTTAAAGGGACAGAGAATGAGATTACGGGGATGTTAAATGGACAGCGAGTGAGATCTCAGTCAGGTTAAAGGGACAGAGAGTGAGAACACGGTTAGTTTAGAGGGAAGGCGAGAGATCACGGGGAGGTTAAAGGGACAGAGAGTGAGATCACGGGGAGTTTAAAGGGACAGAGACAGATTACGGGCAGGCTATAGGTACAGAGAGTGAGAACACGGCGAGGTTAAAGGTCAGAGAGAGACAACGGGGAGGTTAAAGGCACAGAGAGTGAGATCACGGGGTGTTTAAAGTGACAGAGATTTTGATCATGGGGAGGGTAAAGCGATGGAGAGGGAGATCACGGGGAGGTTAAAGGGAGAGTGAGGGAGATCAAATGTCGTTTGAAGGGACAGAGAATGAGATCACGGGGAGGTTAAAAGGACAGAGAGTGAGATCACGGGGAGGTTAAAGGGACCGATAGTGCGATCACGGGGAGGTTAAAGGGAAAGAGAGTGTGATCACGGGAAGGTTAAAGGGACAGATAGTGACATCACGGGCAGGTTAAAGGAACAGAGAGTGGGGTTACGGAGAGGATAAAGTGACAGAGAGTGAGATCACGGGGAGGTTAAAGGAACAGAGAGTGAGATCACGGGGAGGTTACAGGGAGAGAGTGAGATCACGGGGAGGTTAAAGGGACAGAGAGTGAGATCACGGGCAGGTTAAAGGGACAGAGAGTGTGATCACGGGGAGGTTAAAGGGACTGAGAGTGAGATCACAGGGAGGTTTAATGGACATAGAGTGTGATCACGGGGAGGTTAAAGGGACAGAGAATGAGATCACAGGGAGGTTAAAGAGAGAGAGAGTGAGATCACAGGTTGTTTGAAGGGACAGAGAAAGAGATCACGGGGTTAAAGGGATAGAGACTGAGATCAGGGAGGTTAAAGGGACAGAGAGTGAGATCACGGGAAGGTAAAAGGGACAGAGAATGAGATCATGGGGAGGTTAAAGGGACAGAGAGTGAGATCACGCAGAGGTTAATGGGACGGATAGTGAGATTACGGGGAGTTTAAAGGGACAGAGAGTGAGATCACGGGGTGGTTAAAGGGACAGAGGATGAGTTCACGGGAACGTTAAAGGGACCGAGATTGAGATCAGGGACAGTTATAGGGACAGAGAGTGAGATCATGGAGTGTTAAATGGACAGAGAATAAGATCAGGGACAGTTAAAGGGAGAAAGAGTGAGATCAGCGACTATTAAAGTGAAAGGGAGTGAGATCACGGCGACGTTAAAGGGACAGAGACTGAGACCACGGGGAGGTTGAAGGGACAGAGAGTGAGATCACGGGGAGGTTGAAGGGACAGGGAGTGAGATCACGGGGAGGTTAAAGGGACAGAGAGTGAGATGACAGGGAGGTTAAAGGGACAGAGAGTGAGATCACGGGGAGGTTAAAGTGACCGCGTGAGATCACGGGGAGGTAAATGGGACAGAGAGTGAGATCACGGGGAGCTTAAAGGGACAGAGAGTGAGAGCACGGGGTGTTTAAAGTGATAGAGAGTGAGATCACGGGGAGGTTAAAGGGACAGAGAGTGAAATCACGGGGAGGTTAATGGGACAGATAGTGAGATCACGGGGAGTTTAAAGTGACAGAGAATGAGATCACGGGGAGGTTAAAGGCACAGATGATGAGATTACGTGAATGTTAAAGGGACAGAGAATGAGATCAGGGACAGTTAAAGGGACAAAGAGTGAGATCAGGGACTATGAAAGTGAAAGAGAGTGAGATCACGGGGACGTTAAAGGGAGAGAGACTGAGATCACGGGGAGGTTGAAGGGACAGAGAGTGAGATCACGGGGCGGTTAAAAGGACAGTGAGTGAGGTCACGGGGAGGTTAAAGGGACCCATAGTGAGATCACGGGGACGTTAAAGGGAAAGTGAGTGAGATAACGGGGAGGTTAAAGGCACAGAGAGTGAGATCAAGGGGTGTTTAAAGTGACAGAGAGTTTGATCATGGGGAGGGTAAAGCGATGGAGAGGGAGATCACGGGGAGGTTAAAGGGACTGAGAGTGAGATCACAGGGAGGTTTAATGGACATAGAGTGTGATCACGGGGAGGTTAAAGGTACAGAGAGTGAGATCACAGGTTGTTTGAAGGGACAGAGAATGAGATCACGGGGAGGTTAAAGGGACAGAGAGTGAGATCAGGGAGGTTAAAGGGACAGAGAGTGAGATCACGGAGTGGTTAATGTAACAGAGAGTGAGATCACGGGAAGGTAAAAGGGACAGAGAATGAGATCATGGGGAGGTTATAGGGACAGAGAGTGACAGCACGGGGTGTTTAAAGTGACAGAGAGTGAGATCACGGGGAGGTTAAAGGGACAGAGAGTGAGATCACGCAGAGGTTAATGGGACGGATAGTGAGATTACGGGGAGTTTAAAGGGACAGAGAGTGAGATCACGGGGTGGTTAAAGGGACAGAGGATGAGTTCACGGGAACGTTAAAGGGACCGAGATTGAGATCAGGGACTGTTATAGGGACAGAGAGTGAGATCATGGAGTGTTAAATGGACAGAGAATAAGATCAGGGACAGTTAAAGGGACAAAGAGTGAGATCAGCGACTATTAAAGTGAAAGAGAGTGAGATCACGGCGACGTTAAAGGGAGAGAGACTGAGATCACGGGGAGGTTGAAGGGACAGAGAGTGAGATCACGGGGAGGTTAAAGGGACAGAGAGTGAGATCACAGGGAGGTTAAAGGGACAGAGAGTGAGATCACGGGGAGGTTAATGGGACAGAGAGTGAGATCACGGGGAGCTTAAAGGGACAGAGAGTGAGAGCACGGGGTGTTTAAAGTGATAGAGAGTGAGATCACGGGGAGGTTAAATGGACAGAGAGTGAAATCACGGGGAGGTTAATGGGACAGATAGTGAGATCACGGGGAGTTTAAAGGGACAGAGAATGAGATCACGGGGAGGTTAAAGGGACAGATGATGAGATTACGGGAATGTTAAAGGGACAGAGAATGAGATCAGGGGACAGTTAAAGGGACAAAGAGTGAGATCAGGGACTATTAAAGTGAAAGAGAGTGAGATCACGGGGACGTTAAAGGAGAGAGACTGAGATCACGGGGAGGTTGAAGGGACAGAGAGTGAGATCACGGGGAGATAAAAGGGAGAGTGAGTGAGATCAAGGGTAGTTTGAAGGGACAGAGAATGAGATCACGGGGAGGTTAAAGGGACCCATAGTGAGATCACGGGGAGGTTAAAGGGAAAGTGAGTGAGATCACGGGGAGGTTAAAGGGACAGAGAATGAGATCACGGTGAGGTTACAGGGACAGAGAGTGAGATCACGGGGAGGTAAAAGGGATAGAGAGTGAAATCACGGGGAGGTTAAAGGGATAGAGAGTGAGATCAAGTGAGGTTATCCGAACAGAGAGTGAGATCACGGGGTGTTTAAAGTGACAGAGAGTGAGATCACGGGGAGGTTAAAGGGTCAGAGAGTGAGAACACGAGGAGGTTAAAGGGACAGAGAGTGAGTTCAGGGAGGTTAAAGGGACAGAGAGAGAGATCCACTGGCAG